>NC_060195.1:7394351-7414351 GCF_021184085.1 Oncorhynchus gorbuscha | reverse complement strand
CTCTCTACTGACATGTTGGTCAGTCTGCTACTCTCTCTACTGACACGTTGGTCAGTCTGCTACTCTCTCTACTGACATGTTGGTCAGTCTGCTACTCTCTCTACTGACATGTTGGTCAGTCTGCTACTCTCTCTACTGACATGTTGGTCAGTCTGCTACTCTCTACTGACACGTTGGTCAGTCTGCTACTCTCTACTGACACGTTGGTCAGTCTGCTACTCTCTCTACTGACACGTTGGTCAGTCTGCTACTCTCTCTACTGACATGTTGGTCAGTCTGCTACTCTCTCTACTGACATGTTGGTCAGTCTGCTACTCTCTCTACTGACATGTTGGTCAGTCTGCTACTCTCTCTACTGACATGTTGGTCAGTCTGCTACTCTCTCTACTGACATGTTGGTCAGTCTGCTACTCTCTCTACTGACACGTTGGTCAGTCTGCTACTCTCTCTACTGACATGTTGGTCAGTCTGCTACTCTCTCTACTGACACGTTGGTCAGTCTGCTACTCTCTCTACTGACATGTTGGTCAGTCTGCTACTCTCTCTACTGACACGTTGGTCAGTCTGCTACTCTCTCTACTGACACGTTGGTCAGTCTGCTACTCTCTCTACTGACACGTTGGTCAGTCTGCTACTCTCTCTACTGACATGTTGGTCAGTCTGCTACTCTCTCTACTGACATGTTGGTCAGTCTGCTACTCTCTCTACTGACATGTTGGTCAGTCTGCTACTCTCTCTACTGACATGTTGGTCAGTCTGCTACTCTCTCTACTGACACGTTGGTCAGTCTGCTTCTCTCTCTGCTGACACAATCTAATTTCTGCTCAATCCGCTTCTCTTTCTCTCTTCTCTTCCTGTGTGACTAAATATTTCTAGGTGCAGGTGAGTCAGTGGGCCTGAGTCCTGCTGTCCTGTCCTGTTGTCCTGTCCAGTCCTCCTGTCCTGTCCTGTCCTGCTGTCCTGTCCGATGCCTGCCTGAGACTGTGAAATGACTGCTTGCTAGAATTCATGGCATGTTGCGTCAGAGGAAGCAGGAAGGAAGACAGGATGAGGATGAGCATTTGGTGTGACATAGGTTTGGACAGCAAACATCAGAGCAGGGAAGCAGGACAGGACAGCAGGACAGGGGGACAGGAGGACTCGCAGGGAAGCAGGACAGGACAGGGCAGGGGGACAGGACAGGAGGACTGTCAGTGAAGCAGAACAGGACAGGGCAGGAGGACAGGGAATGAGGACAGGACAGGAGGACAGGACAGGAGGACTGGACAGGAGGACAGGACAGGAGGACTGGCAGGGAAGCAGGACAGGACAGGGCAGGGGGACAGGACAGGAGGACTGTCAGTGAAGCAGGACAGGACAGGACAGGAGGACAGGACAGGAGGACAGGGCAGGAGGACAGGACAGGAGGACAGGACAGGAGGACTGGCAGGGAAGCAGGACAGGACAGGGCAGGAGGACAGGACAGGAGGACAGGACAGGAGGACTGGCAGGGAAGCAGGACAGGACAGGGCAGGAGGACAGGACAGGAGGACAGGACAGGAGGACTGGCAGGGAAGCAGGACAGGACAGGGCAGGAGGACAGGACAGGAGGACTGGCAGGGAAGCAGGACAGGACAGGGCAGGAGGACAGGACAGGAGGACAGGGCAGGAGGACAGGACAGGAGGACAGGCAGGGAAGCAGGACAGATGTGTCATTCATTAAATAAGTTTAACTGTGTCCCAAATGGCCCCCTCTTGCTCTATGGTCCTCACTCAACAGTAGTACACTATGTATGGAATCGGTCGGTATTAAGGAATATGGTTGTATTAGGGAATAGGGTGGTATTAGGGTGGTATTAAGGAATAGGGTGGTATTAAGGAATAGGGTGGTATTAGGGAATAGGGTGGTATTAAGGAATAGGGTGGTATTAGGGAATAGGGTGGTATTAGGGAATAGGGTGGTATTAGGGAATAGGGTGGTATTAGGGAATAGGGTGGTATTAGGGAATAGGGTGGTATTAAGGAATAGGGTGGTATTAGGGAATAGGGTGGTATTAAGGAATAGGGTGGTATTAAGGAATAGGGTGGTATTAAGGAATAGGGTGGTATTAGGGAATAGGGTGGTATTAGGGAATAGGGTGGTATTAGGGAATAGGGTGGTATTAGGGAATAGGGTGGTATTAGGGAATAGGGTGGTATTAGGGAATAGGGTGGTATTAGGGAATAGGGTGGTATTAGGGAATAGGGTGGTATTAGGGAATAGGGTGGTATTAGGATGGTATTAGGGAATAGGGTGGTATTAGGGAATAGGGTGGTATTAGGGAATAGGGTGGTATTAGGGAATAGGGTGGTATTAGGGAATAGGGTGGTATTAGGGTGGTATTAGGGAATAGGGTGGATTGACTACCCTGACTACCTCCTAGTCAGTGTTTTCCTCAGTTTAGAGACCATGGTAGTTTAGAGACCATGGTATTATAGACTATGGTAGAGACCATGGTAGTGTATAGACTATGGTAGAGTCCATGGTAGTTTAGAGACCATGGTATTATAGACTATGGTAGAGACCATGGTAGTTTATAGACTATGGTAGAGACCATGGTATTATAGACTATGGTAGAGACCATGGTAGTTTATAGACTATGGTAGAGACCATGGTAGTTTATAGACTATGGTAGAGACCATGGTATTATAGACTATGGTAGAGACCATGGTAGTTTATAGACTATGGTAGAGACCATGGTAGTTTATAGACTATGGTAGAGACCATGGTAGTTTATAGACGATGGTAGAGACCATGGTAGTTTATAGACCTTGGTCTTTTAGAGACCATGGTAGTTTAGAGACCATGGTAGTTTATATACCATGGTAGTTTATAGACCATGGTAGTTTAGAGACCATGGTAGTTTATAGACCATGGTATTATAGACTATGGTAGAGACCATGGTAGTTTATAGACTATGGTAGAGTCCATGGTAGTTTAGAGACCATGGTATTATAGACTATGGTAGAGACCATGGTATTATAGACTATGGTAGAGACCATGGTAGTTTATAGACTATGGTAGAGACCATGGTAGTTTATAGACTATGGTAGAGACCATGGTAGTTTATAGACTATGGTAGAGACCATGGTAGTTTATAGACCTTGGTCTTTTAGAGACCATGGTAGTTTGTAGACCATGGTAGTTTATAGACCATGGTAGTTTAGAGACCATAGTAGTTTATAGACCATGGTAGTTTATAGACCATGGTAGTTTAGAGACCATGGTAGTTTATAGACCATGGTAGTTTATAGACCATGGTAGTTTAGAGACCATGGTAGTTTAGAGACCATGGTAGTTTAGAGACCATGGTAGTTTATAGACCATGGTAGTTTAGAGACCATGGTAGTTTATAGACCATGGTAGTTTAGAGACCATGGTAGTTTATAGACCATGGTAGTTTAGAGACCATGGTAGTTTATAGACCATGGTAGTTTATAGACCATGGTCTTTTAGAGACCATGGTAGTTTATAGACCATGGTAGTTTAGAGACCATGGTAGTTTATAGATCATGGTAGTTAAGAAAGGTTTCTGGTTCAAAGCCCTGAGCCGACTTGGTCGTTGTGCCCTTGAGCAAGCACTTAACCCTAAATGCTCCTATAATTGCTCCTGTTAGTTACTTCCTGTAAGTCATTCCATCCCTTTAGATTTGTAAACAATCTGATGATGTAGTACACAATCTAATGATGTAGTACACAATCTGATGACGTAGTACACAATCTGATGATGTAGTACACAATCTGATGATGTAGTACACAATCTGATGATGTAGTACACAATCTGATGATGTGGTACACAATTTGATGACGTAGTGCACAATATGATGATGTAGTACACAATCTGATGATGTAGTACACAATCTGATGATGTAGTACACAATCTGATGATGTAGCACACAATCTGATGATGTAGTACACAATCTGATGATGTAGTACACATTTGTGTCTATTTGTAGTTGATGTGGAATTGTTAGATTACTTGTTGTAATCATCTGCTAACCATGTGTATGTGACCAATAAAATATGATTTGATTTGGATGACAAAAATGTAAATGTATATTTTTATATCAAAACAGTGGTCTGTCCCATGTGACCAGAGAGGAGGAAGGAGCCTGCCAGGGGTTTAGAGATGATGAGTGTGTGTGTGTGTGTGTGTGTGTGGCAGTTTTATACATAGAAATACCTAGAAAAGCCTGGAATGAGGTGTCATTGTAGTGGCCTTAGCTGGCAGGCAGTTAGCAGAGTGTGGCTGTTGCAGAGAGCGAGAGAGTGAGAGAGAGAGAGTGTGTGTGTGTGTGTGTGTGTGTGTGTGTGTGTGTGTGTGTGTGTGTGTGTGTGTGTGTGTGTGTGTGTGTGTGTGTGTGTGTGTGTGTGTGTGTGTGTGTGTGTGTGTGTGTGTGTGTGTGTGTGTGTAGCAGCAAAGTAAGAGGAGAGTCCGTCTTTAATACACTCATTAAAGCAGATACCAGAGAGAGAGAGGCAGAGAGACAGAGAGAGAGTGTGACAGAGAGAGAGAGAGAGTGACAGAGAGAGAGAGAGAGAGAGAGAGGGAGAGAGAGATACAGAGAGAGAGAGAGAGAGAGAGAGAGAGAGAGAGAGAGAGAGAGAGAGAGAGAGAGAGAGAGAGAGAGAGAGAGAGAGAGAGACAGAGAGAGAGGCAGAGAGAGAGAGAGAGAGAGAGAGAGAGAGTGACAGAGAGAGAGAGAGTGACAGAGAGAGAGAGAGAGAGAGAGATACAGAGAGCGAGAGAGAGAGATACAGTGAGAGAGAGAGAGAGAGAGAGAGAGAGAGAGAGAGAGAGAGAGAGAGAGAGAGAGAGAGAGAGAGAGAGAGAGAGAGAGAGAGAGAGAGAGAGAGAGAGAGAGAGAGAGAGAAAGAAAGAAAGAGAGAGAGAGAGAGAGAGAGAGAGAGAGAGAGAGAGAGAGAGAGAGAGAGAGAGAGAGAGAGAGAGAGAGAGAAAGAGAGACCTGGTGCTGCTGTCTCCCACTAAAGAGGGGTTACAGTAACCCATAAAAAACAAATATAATGATATTCCCCCAAAATATCCGGAAATCAGGATGGCAAATATAAATTCTATTTGGACACAGTTCTATTAGAACACACCAAAAACGACACGTATCTAGGACTAAATATCAGCAACACATGTAGCTTTCACATGGCTGTGAATGAGCTGAGAGACAAAGCAAGAAGATCTTTCTATGCCATTAAAAGGAACATTCAAATCAAAATTCCAATTAGAATCTATCGCAAAATGTTCCAATCAGTTATAGAACCAGTGGGAGGATCATCCAATCAAAATACTGCATGCAGAGTTTTGCAAGACTGTATTGCAAGTGCAAAGAAAAACTCCAAATAATGCATGTAGAGCAGAATTTGGCCAATACCCCCTCCTCATTCGAATAGAAAAAAGAGCCATCACACAGATCCACAAAGAATTCAGAAACAAACCCAATTTTGATAAACTACTATGTCTACTGGGTGAAATTCCACAGCAATTCCATCAGAGCAGCAAGATTTGTGACCTGTCGCCACAACAAAAAGGGCAACCAGTGAAGAACAAACACCATTGTAAATACAACCCATATTTATGTTTATTTATTTTCCCTTGTGTACTTTAACCATTTGTACATCGTTACCACACTGTATATAGACATAATATGACATTTGTAATGTCTTTATTCTTTTGTAACGTCTGTGAATGTAATGTTTACTGTTCATTTTTATTGTTTATTTCACTTTGTATATTATCTTCTTCACTTGCTTTGGTAATGTTAACATACAGTATATAGATAGATAAAGAGAGACAGATAGATACAGTGGGGCAAAAAAGTATTTAGTCAGCCACCAATTGTGCAAGTTCTCCCACTTAAAAAGATGAGAGAGGCCTGTAATTTTCATCATAGGTACACTTCAACTATGACAGACAAAATTAGAAAAAAAAATCCATAAAATCACATTGTATGATTTTTTATGAATTTATTTGCAAATTATGCTCACAAGGACCACTGATTGAGCAGAGCCCTAACCTTATGAAAACCCAAATATCTCATTTAGAAGATAGAATCACATTTCATCCCATCATGAATAATTTCATATTCAAACATTTAAATTGAACAACAATTCCATGTGAATCTGATAACTCTGATGTGTAGACTTTCCACTGTAGTGTTTATGTCATCTTATCATTGATGAGAATGTTTCAGATGACAACCGAACTGACATCATATTCACTAAGTACCACCACATATGTTCAATTGGTCTGATTACCAGAATATAGTTCATTTCCCCCCACCTTCTGATGTTCCCAGAATATGTTAACCAAGGGGTTTGCAAATGTAACATCAGTAGGATAGAGAGAGGAAAAAGGGGGAAGAGGTATTTATGACTGTCATGAATCTATCCCCAGGCCAACGTCATGACACAGCAAATGCTCTGGAAAACAACAGAAATCTGAAAACACTGTCCAACCTGGAACTGAATGAGTAATGTTTAGTCTGAACCTATATTTTATTTCCAAAAGCTAAGAAGAAAAATACATGACATTACTTTATAAGGTCTGAATGCTAAATGAAGGCTGCCAAGTCTGATACAGCTTCAATTAGCACTGACATGTCAAGTGAGAGGTGTCAAAGCCCTTTAGCCCAACAATGGCAGGAGAGTCGCACAGTCTACTCTAACCACATGGAGAAGCCTTACAAGCTGCCTCCTGCTGTTCAGAGGTAATTAAAATACAGTACCCTGTGTGTGTAAAGAATGATAACGCAAGATACGATCACAAAATGAAGCTCCAGATGAAAAATCAAGAGACACTTTTTACTGACTCTTATAAAAATGGGAACATCAGCAACCTTATCTTCCACACAAACCACCCCCTTACATGGCACAGTGCTATATTAGCACACTACCCCTCTGTTAGGAGAGGGGTTGTTAACGAGGGGTGGAAACTCAGGATACTAGACAACGAGGAGTCTGAGTCAGCTAATATACATCCCTATAAGTCTGGAACAGTAATGGTACAGGGCAACCCCAAACAGTTTCAGCTGGACTTTCAACTAATCAAGGAATTAGCCCAGCAGGAGAAGCTCTCCCTTGAGAAAGATACACCCACCCCGAGCGGGTCAGACCAGACCTCTTCATTATATAACCCCACAGACGAGCAACTCCAAGCGGAAAGTCAACCTCCCAGCATAGAGTACTACCCTCTCATTGAAATGAAGGATACATTTACCCAGCTGGAGGTAAGGCAGGTGGAGCTGGAACAGCAGGTGATTACACTCCAGTCAGCACAGACCCAGACAACAGTCCAGCACAACAACACCCCCTTAACCAGACCTGGAGAGCTGGAGATGGAAAGAGACATATCTGCACTCTGGACTGGTGAGACAACTTCAACAATATAAAAAGCAAGAGCAGGAGAAGAACAGAGCACTAGAGGAGAGGATCAGACTGCTGGGGGAGAGGGTGAGGGGGATGGCGAGAACAACCCACTAGAGAGGTGGCCGCCCCTGCAGAGAAGCCAGCAGACCAGCCCACCTCAGCTACCGACTAAAGCCTCGACATCACAGCAGAACAGACACATGAAGAACCCCAAGCCCAGGGGTGTAACGGCGTTCTTCGTTTGTCAAAAGAGAGTCGGACCGAAATGGTTACTCATGTCTTTAATGAAGAGAAATGACGATACATGAAATAACTTTAAATAATACAAAACAACAAACGGAACGTGAAACCTAATTACAGCCTATCTGGTGAAACTACACAGAGACAGGAACAATCACCCACGAAATACACAGTGAAACCCAGGCTACCTAAATACGGTTCCCTATCAGAGACAACAAGAATCACCTGACTCTGATTGAGAACTGCCTCAGGCATCCAAGCCTAAACTAGACACACCCCTAATCAACCACAATCCAAATGCCTACAAAAACCCCAATACGACAACACAAACAACCCATGTCACACCCTGGCCTGAACAAATATATAACGAAAACACAAAATACAATGACCAAGGCGTGACAAGGGGATCTCACCCCCTCTGAGCACCCCCCTGTCAGCCACCCTAATAGCCCTCCTGACAACCCCCCGCCCCCCACACCCACTGAGGAGATATACAAGACACAGATTGTTCTCCTTGTGGACTCAAATGGGAAATATATACAAGAAAAAAACTTTTCCCAAACACAGTGTGTCTAAACTCTGGTGTCCAAACACCCAGCGCACCCTAGACCTTCTGTCTGAGGACCAACTAGGGTCACCCAGCCACATAATAATACACACAGGCACAAACGACCTGAGAGCACAGCAGGAAAGGGTGGCCACAGCACTGAAGGGAGTGATTGAAAAAGCTTCTTCTACTTTCCTCAAAGCACAAGTGGTTATATCCACCCTGCTACCACGAAAAGACTTCCACCCTGCTACCATACAGTGGGTAAACGCAAGTATTTCCCATGACTGTGCCTCAAAACAAAATGTTTTCCTGGTCCATCACTCCACCCTGGACTTGAACATGCTCTATGACCAGGTCCACCTATACAAGGCAGCAGTGCCCACCTTCGCCCGGACTCTAAAGGACATCTCTCTCAAACGCAGCCCCAACACTTCATACAGGGGCAACAGATCAATAGACACCACACCCATACCAGCGAGACACTCTCCCAGACCTGCGGGACCCCCACCCTCCCCCTTCACATAGAGGACCCACACCAAGAGGACCTACATCCAGTCCACAACACCACCAGCCACATACACCCCCCCCACCAACCAATCAACACCCCCCCAAGTCAACCATGACCGCACTCCATTTAGGTCCCCTCAGATCAGACCTATGCCCCTCCTGCCCACTCCATGCCCCCCCACTCCTGCAAAGAGGGCCACAACATGGAAGTCACACATACACCCAGGCATCGAGCGGGAAAACAGGCCCAACCCCCACTCTTACACTAGCCCAAGCCAATGGCATGTACCAGATGCTCAGCAGGCTCTGCTCACACTCACTGGCCTGATGCCAAACCACACAACAAACAACATTGGACACTTTATGGAACTCAAAGCCTTCACTATCTCATCCTGAAATATCCAAGACCTGAGGTCATCTGCCTTTGGCCTAAAGAGCAGGATTCTGGACTTTATCAAAGAAAACAGAAATACAGACATTGTCACCCTACAAGAAACCTGGTATAGAGGAAAAGGACCCACTGGTTGACCTCTAGGTTACAAGAACCTGACACCCTCAGCACACAGGGGCACAAACACCTGCCTGGAGGTGACAGCATTCCCTCCTCCATATGACCCCTAGGCACAACTATGACAACATAACCAACAAAACAGGTCACAACTCCTGCAGCTCTGTCGCACGCTGGGTCTGTACATAGTCAATGGTAGGCTTCGCGGGGACTTCTGTGGTAGGTACACCTATAGCTCATCTCTTGGCAGTATTACTGTAGACTACTTAATCACTGACCTCAACCCAGAGTCTCTCAGAGCGTTCACAGTCAGCTCACTGACACCCCTGTCAGACCACAGCAAAATCACAGTCTACCTGAACAGAGCAATACTCAATCATGAGGCATCAAAGCCAAGGGAACTGAGTAACATTAAGAAATGCTATAGATGGAAGGAATGCAGTTTGGAAACCTACCAAAAAACAATTAGGCAACAACAAATTCAATCCCTTTTAGACAACTTCCTGGACAAAATGTTCCACTGTAATAGTGAAGGTATAAACTGGCAGTAGAACATCTTAACAGTATATTTGAGCTCTCAGCTTCCCTATCAAATCTAAAAATCTCAAATAGAAAACCAAATAAAATGAACAACAATGACAAATGAAGAATGCAAAAACCTAAGAAAGAAATTGAGAAACCTGAACAACCAAAAACATAGAGACCCAGAAAACCTGAGCCGACGCCTTCACTATGGTGAATCACTAAACCAATACAGAAATACACTACGGAAAACCTGAGCCGACGCCTTCACTATGGTGAATCACTAAACCAATACAGAAATACACTACGGAAAACCTGAGCCGACGCCTTCACTATGGTGAATCACTAAAACAATACAGAAATACACTACGGAAAACCTGAGCCGACGCCTTCACTATGGTGAATCACTAAACCAATACAGAAATACACTACGGAAAACCTGAGCCGACGCCTTCACTATGGTGAATCACTAAACCAATACAGAAATACACTACGGAAAACCTGAGCCGACGCCTTCACTATGGTGAATCACTAAAACAATACAGAAATACACTACGGAAAACCTGAGCCGACGCCTTCACTATGGTGAATCACTAAACCAATACAGAAATACACTACGGAAAACCTGAGTCTACGCCTTCACTATGGTGAATCACTAAACCAATACAGAAATACACTACGGAAAACCTGAGCCGACGCCTTCACTATGGTGAATCACTAAACCAATACAGAAATACACTACGGAAAACCTGAGTCTACGCCTTCACTATGGTGAATCACTAAACCAATACAGAAATACACTACGGAAAACCTGAGCCGACGCCTTCACTATGGTGAATCACTAAACCAATACAGAAATACACTACGGAAAACCTGAGTCTACGCCTTCACTATGGTGAATCACTAAACCAATACAGAAATACACTACGGAAAACCTGAGCCGACGCCTTCACTATGGTGAATCACTAAACCAATACAGAAATACACTACGGAAAACCTGAGCCGACGCCTTCACTATGGTGAATCACTAAACCAATACAGAAATACACTACGGAAAACCTGAGTCGACGCCTTCACTATGGTGAATCACTAAACCAATACAGAAATACACTACGGAAAACCTGAGCCACTATGGTGAATCACTAAACCAATACAGAAATACCTTCACTACTATGGTGAATCACTAAACCAATACAGAAATACACTACGGAAAACCTGAGTCTGAGTCGCCTTCACTATGGTGAATCACTAAACCAATACAGAAATACACTACGGAAAACCTGAGCCGACGCCTTCACTATGGTGAATCACTAAACCAATACAGAAATACACTACGGAAAACCTGAGTCTACGCCTTCACTATGGTGAATCACTAAACCAATACAGAAATACACTACGGAAAACCTGAGCCGACGCCTTCACTATGGTGAATCACTAAACCAATACAGAAATACACTACGGAAAACCTGAGTCTACGCCTTCACTATGGTGAATCACTAAACCAATACAGAAATACACTACGGAAAACCTGAGCCGACGCCTTCACTATGGTGAATCACTAAACCAATACAGAAATACACTACGGAAAACCTGAGCCGACGCCTTCACTATGGTGAATCACTAAACCAATACAGAAATACACTACGGAAAACCTGAGCCGACGCCTTCACTATGGTGAATCACTAAACCAATACAGAAATACACTACGGAAAACCTGAGTCTACGCCTTCACTATGGTGAATCACTAAACCAATACAGAAATACACTACGGAAAACCTGAGCCGACGCCTTCACTATGGTGAATCACTAAACCAATACAGAAATACACTACGGAAAACCTGAGTCTACGCCTTCACTATGGTGAATCACTAAACCAATACAGAAATACACTACGGAAAACCTGAGCCGACGCCTTCACTATGGTGAATCACTAAACCAATACAGAAATACACTACGGAAAACCTGAGCCGACGCCTTCACTATGGTGAATCACTAAACCAATACAGAAATACACTACTGAAAACCTGAGCCGACGCCTTCACTATGGTGAATCACTAAACCAATACAGAAATACACTACGGAAAACCTGAGCCGACGCCTTCACTATGGTGAATCACTAAACCAATACAGAAATACACTACGGAAAACCTGAGCCGACGCCTTCACTATGGTGAATCACTAAACCAATACAGAAATACACTACGGAAAAAGAAGGAAGAGCACATCAGAAATCAGCTCAATGTAATTGAAGAATCCATAGACTCTAACCACTTCTGGGAAAATTGGAAAACACTAAACCAACAACAACAGGAAGAGTTATCTATCCAGAATGTAGATGTATGGATAAACCACTTCTCCAATCTTTTTGGCTCTATAGCAGAGAACAAACAGCAAAACATATACATGATCAAATACACATCTTAGAATCAACTATTAAAGACTACCAGAACCCAATGGATTCTCTAATTACCTTGAATGAGTTACAGGACAAAATAAAAACCCTCCAACCCAAAAAGGCCTGTGGTGTTGATGGTATCCTCAATGAAATGATCAAATATACAGACAACAAATTCCAATTAGCAATACTAAAACTCTTTTAAATCATCTTTAGCTCTGGCATCTTCCCCAATATTTGGAACCAAGGACTGATCAGCCCAATCCACATAAGTGGAGACAAATTTGACCCCAATAACTACCGTGGGATAAGCGTCAACAGCATCCTAGGGGAAATCCTCTGCATTGTCACTACTAGCAGACTCATACATTTCCTAATTGAAAACAATGTACTGAGCAAATGTCAAATTTGCTTTTTACCAAATTATCGTACGACAAACCCAATTACCGTAAAACAGACCACGTATTCACCCTGCACACCCTAATTGACAAACAAACCAAAACAAAGGCAAAGTCTTCTTATGCTTATTAATGGAAAGTGGTGTTGGGGGTAAAACATATGACATTATAAAATCCATGTACACAAACAAAAATTGTGTCGTTAAAATTGGCAAAAAACACACATTTCTTCCACCAGGGTCGTGGGGTGAGACAGGGATGCAAGATGAAGCCCCACCCTCTTCAACATATATATCAACTAATTGGCACGGGCACTAGAACAGTCTGCAGCACCTGGCCTCACCCTACTAGAATCTGAAGTCAAATGTCTACTGTTTGCTGATGACCTGGTGCTTCTGTCACCAACCAAGGAGGGCCTACAGCAGCACCTAGATCTTCTGCACAGATTCTGTCAGACCTGGGCCCTGACAGTAAATCTCAGAAAGACCAAAATTATTGTGTTCCAAAAAAAGTCCAGTCGCTAGGACCACAAATACAAATTCCATCTAGACACCGTTGCCCTAGAGCACACAAAAACCGATACATACCTAAACATCAGCACCACAGGTAACTTCCACAAAGCCGTGAACGATCTGAGAGACAAGGCAAGAAGGGCATTATATGCATTCAAAAGGAACATAAAATTTGACATACCAATTAGGATTTGGCTAAAAATACTTGAATCAGTTATAGAACCCATTGCCCTTTATGGTTGTGAGGTTTGGGGTCCGCTCACCAACCAAGAATTCATAAAATGGGACAAAGGCCGCCGTAGGCAGACCTGGCTCTCAAGAGAAGACAGGCCATGTGCACACTGCCCACAAAATGAGGTGGAAACTGAGCTGCACTTCCTAACCTCCTGCCAAATGTATGACCATATTAGAGAGACATATTTCCCTCAGATTACACAGATCCACAAAGAATTTAGAAACAAATCCAATTTTGATAAACTCCCATATCTAATGGGTGAAATACCACGGTGTGGGATCACAGAGACAGACAGACAGACAGACAGACAGACAGACAGACAGACAGACAGACAGACAGACAGACAGACAGACAGACAGACAGACAGACAGACAGACAGACAGACAGACAGACAGACAGACAGACAGACAGACAGACAGACAGACAGACAGACAGACAGACAGACAGACAGACAGACAGACAGACAGACAGACAGACAGACAGATAGATAGATAGATAGATAGATAGATAGATAGATAGACAGTCTATCAAAAAGAGCCTGAACGCAAGAGGAGAGGAATGGAGTGATGTCATCCCCACTATGACATCATGCTTATGTCATCCCCACTATGACATCATGCTAGTCGCTCCCAGGTATTGTCCCTTTAGAGCGCTTTCATGGTCAACAGGAAGAGGCTTCATATGGTTTAAAGAGACAGGCATGGTCAACAGGAAGAGGCTTCATGGTCAACAGGAAGAGGCTTCATGGATTAAAGAGACAGACATGGTCAACAGGAAGAGGCTTCATGGTCAACAGGAAGAGGCTTCATGGTTTAAAGAGACAGACATGGTCAACAGGAAGAGGCTTCATGGTCAACCGGAAGAGGCTTCATGGTCAACAGGAAGAGGCTTCATATGGTTTAAAGAGACAGACATGGTCAACAGGAAGAGGCTTCATATGGTTTAAAGAGACAGACATGGTCAACAGGAAGAGGCTTCATGGTCAACAGGAAGAGGCTTCATGGTCAACAGGAAGAGGCTTCATATGGTTTAAAGAGACAGGCATGGTCAACAGGAAGAGGCTTCATGGTTTAAAGAGACAGACATGGTCAACAGGAAGAGGCTTCATATGGTTTAAAGAGACAGGCATGGTCAACAGGAAGAGGCTTCATATGGTTTAAAGAGACAGACATGGTCAACAGGAAGATGCTTCATGGTCAACAGGAAGAGGCATCATGGTTTAAAGAGACAGACATGGTCAACAGGAAGAGGCTTCATGGTCAACAGGAAGAGGCATCATATGGTTTAAAGAGACAGGCATGGTCAACAGGAAGAGGCTTCATATGGTTTAAAGAGACAGACATGGTCAACAGGAAGAGGCTTCATGGTCAACAGGAAGAGGCTTCATATGGTTTAAAGAGACAGACATGGTCAACAGGAAGAGGCTTCATATGGTTTAAAGAGACAGACATGGTCAACAGGAAGAGGCTTCATATGGTTTAAAGAGACAGGCATGGTCAACAGGAAGAGGCTTCATGGTCAACAGGAAGAGGCATTGTGTATTATTTGATCATATGAGCTAGTACACTACAGTAATGCCTGAACAACAAGGATCTTTATACACATAGTTGCAAGAGAGAGAGAGAGTGAACTAAGGGAACAAAATGTAATTAAATACATGAAAGAGGGTATATTCTAAAAGAGAATGTGGTTGGGTTCTAAATATAAAGAGATGTTTGCTTAAATTCTAAGCCTTTCTTTCTACTGCGCTGTCATCCCTGCATAATGTTCTCAGACTGGCCACTGCATCATTGGGTCATAACAACAACAACAACAACAACAACAACAACAACAGCAACAATAACAGAATAAGAATGTCCCGAGGCTACCGATCTGACTTCAAAGTCTTTTGTCTTAATTATTTTGGGATCTTCTCAAATTGAAGAAAGTACAATGACAAAAAGCTTAACTTCAGAACTGTGTGTGTGTGTGTGTGTGTGTGTGTGTGTGTGTGTGTGTGTGTGTGTGTGTGTGTGTGTGTGTGTGTGTGTGTGTGTGTGTGTGTGTGTGTGTGTGTGTGTGTGTGTGTGTGTGTGTGTGTGTGTGTACATGTCAGATGTGAGTAACCAGAGCCTGCTGGGAACAGAACAGTGGTTTGAATGAGGATAATATTCCACAGAGCATCTCTCCTGAGACTGATAGGGTTTTTGGGTAACAAGCGTCAATGCTGTTTCACATGGAGGCACAAATACAGGCTTGGAACACAATTAAATGAGAGGCATTTAAGGGAGACCATGTTTGAGTTTCTTTCTTTCTCTCTCTCGGAGGACCTGAGCCCTAGGACCATGCCTCGGGACAACCTGGCATGATGACTCCTTGTTGTCCCCAGTCCACCTGGCCGTGCTGCTTCTCCAGTTTAAACTGTTCTGCCTGCGGCTATGGAACCCTGACCTGTTCACCGGACGTGCTACCTTTCCCAGACCTGCTGTATTCATCTCTCTAGAGCCAGCAGGAGCGGTAGAGATACTCTTAATGATCGGCTATGAAAAGCCAACTGACCAACTGACCTGCTGACTTGCTGCACCCTCGACAACTACTGTGATTATTATTATTTGACCATGCTGGTCATTTATGAACATTTGAACATCTTGGCCATGTTCTGTTATAATCTCCACCTGGCACAGCCAGAAGAGGACTGGCCACCCCTCATAGCCTGGTTCCTCTCTAAGTTTCTTCCTAGGTTTTGGCCTTTCTAGGGAGTTTTTCCTAGCCACCGTGCTTCTACATCTGCATTGCTTGCTGTTTGGGGTTTTAGGCTGGGTTTCTGTACAGCACTTTGAGATATCAGCTGATGTAAGAAAGGCTATATAAATACATTTGATTTGATTTGAGTCTGGTCTGAGAAATCTGCTTAAGTCAGTCATGATGATTTGTGAGTGTTTTCCCTCTCTGATAGATAGGACTCAATATTGTTCTGAACTTCAGAGTATGTTGATAGTCTTTTACAGTTTCAGTTCAACATACAGTAGAGTACTGTACTGTACACAGTTTAATGAAGATGAACATGTTCTCAGCCAAGGCAACATGTGTAAACAAAGTGGGGGATTGTAGAACTATAGAATAGTAATGCAGGGATAAATAACAGAGACCTAGGATATATCCTAACCCTGGGGGGGGGTTAGGTTTTGTCCCCCTCCCAGTTTTATCATTGGAATGTGATACAAAACGAGGCTACAATATGCTTTAGGACCATGAGGACAGCTCCGAGTGGTCGGATAGGCTGTTTGGAGTGTTCGTCCGACTGGACAAAAAAATAATAATAATAAATACAACCCCCCCCCCCCCATTTCTGAAAACCAACGTTGCGCCCCTGCACAGATCTATCCCGGAGCTCCAAGTGGAATAGCCACAAGACAAAGGCATGACGAACGGTTTAAAGGACACACGTCTACAGCGTTACTCACTCCTCCTCACCAGAGACCAGCCAGAGAGCTAAAAATCACTTTGTGCATTTACCGTTTATAACAAAACATGTGAAAGCAGCCAGGAATCCAGTCATTTAAATTACGTCCACAATGGAGGATTAGGAGGAGGAAGGAATTTCTCAATGTGAATAACTCCATTAAATGAATACTAAAATAACTAGACGTGCAGTCCAGTAGGAAGGCCATTCAGTATTTGACATTTAGTCCTTGGTGTGGTCGAGGGCATTCGTTTCTACATACTGTAAAATAACTGAAGGTTATAGACGCAGTAGCTATTATAATATTACGAGTCGTAGAGTACGGTTGATATTATGAATCATAGAGTACAGTTGATATTATGAGTCATAGAGTACGGTTGATATTATGAGTCATAGAGTACAGTTGATATTATGAGTCATAGAGTACGGTTGATATTATGAATCATAGAGTACAGTTGATATTATGAATCATAGAGTACAGTTGATATTATGAATCATAGAGTACGGTTGATATTATGAATCATAGAGTACGGTTGATATTATGAATCATAGAGTACGGTTGATATTATGAATCATAGAGTACGGTTGATATTATGAAGTATAGAGTACGGTTGATATTATGAATCATAGAGTACAGTTGATATTACGAGTCATAGAGTACGGTTGATATTATGAATCATAGAGTACGGTTGATATTATGAATCATAGAGTACAGTTGATATTACGAGTCATAGAGTACGGTTGATATTACGAGTTGTAGAGTACGGTTGATATTACGAGTCATAGAGTACGGTTGATATTACGAGTTGTAGAGTACGGTTGATATTACGAGTCATAGAGTACAGTTGATATTATGAATCATAGAGTACGGTTGATATTATGAATCATAGAGTACGGTTGATATTATGAGTCATGGAGTACGGTTGATATTATGAAGTATAGAGTACGGTTGATATTATGAATCATAGAGTACAGTTGATATTATGAATCATAGAGTACAGTTGATATTATGAATCATAGAGTACAGTTGATATTATGAATCATAGAGTACAGTTGATATTATGAATCATAGAGTACGGTTGATATTATGAGTCGTAGAGTACGGTTGATATTATGAGTCATAGAGTACAGTTGATATTATGAATCATAGAGTACGGTTGATATTACGAGTTGTAGAGTACGGTTGATATTACGAGTCGATATTACGAGTCATAGAGTACGGTTGATATTACGAGTCATAGAGTACGGTTGATATTACGAGTCATAGAGTACGGTTGATATTACGAGTCATAGAGTACGGTTGATATTACGAGTCGATATTACGAGTCATAGAGTACGGTTGATATTACGAGTCATAGAGTACGGTTGATATTATGAGTCATAGAGTACGGTTGATATTATGAATCATAGAGTACGGTTGATATTATGAGTCGTAGAGTACGGTTGATATTATGAATCATAGAGTACGGTTGATATTATGAGTCGTAGAGTACGGTTGATATTACAAGTTACATGAAAGAGTTGCTTTGTTACTTTGTTACTTTCTCAGGGTGTCACACCCTGACCATAGTTTGCTTTGAATGTTTCTATGTTTGGTTTGGTCAGGGTGTGATCTGAGTGGGCATTCTATGTTGGATGTCTAGTTTGTCTGTTTCTGTGTTTGGGCCTGATATGGTTCTCAATCAGAGGCAGGTGTTAGTCATTGTCTCTGATTGGGAGCCATATTTAGGTAGCCTGTTTGGTGTTGGGTTTTGTGGGTGATTGTTCCTGTCTTTGTGTTTGTTACACCAGATAGGGTTGTTTTCGGTTTTTCAAGTTTCTTGTTTTTGTATATTGTTCTATTTTCATCTTTATTAAAGATGTATCACAATAACCACGCTGCGTTTTGGTCCGCCTCTCCTTCAACAGAAGAATCCCGTGACACAGGGATGAATGTTTAGGTAATGTGTCTGAGGTCTCTGGCTTGACTTGTCTTGAGTGGAACTCAGACATACAGTATATTCCCATCCGTTTGTCGATCAATACCAAATCACTTCTGGGTATCAATTAAATACCTTCCGTAATAGTTTTCCATGAAAATGGACACAAATATTTTGACTTTTTAGCAAAACATTTTTGGGGGAAGCAAGGACTGTATTGGATGGTCTGAGTGGGGAGGGGAAAACGTATAGCTGTCATTGGCAGAGTGGTTTGGAACTCTTTGTTTTTGGTCCATTAACCAATTTACTGCCTGTTGATGTCACCAGGCAAGCTGACACTAGTGGTTAGAGCACTGGACTAGGAACCAAAAAGGTTGCAAGGTTGAATCGCCGAGCTGACAAGGTACAAATCTGTCGTTCTGCCCCTGAACGAGGCAGTTAACCCACTGTTTCTAGGCTGTCATTGAAAATAACAATTTGTTCTTCAGCCTGTTTGCATAGTTAAATAAAGGTTAAAAAAATAAATAATAATAAAATAAACTTTTGTCCATGCAAACAGGCTGATTTGAAGCTCCTGAGTAGATTGTAATTTCAACCAGAAACAATCAGGAAATAAAATGTTCTCACACTTTTACAGTGTTAGTTTCATCAGCTTTTGTACAATATGATACAAAACACAGGAAAAACAGAATGCTGACTGCATTGCACCTTGACAGAGTGTCAGATAGTCAGATTTAAGTGGCTGCCAACTAGTAGTTTGGGAACTTAGTAATAAACCTCTCGATCTACAGAGTTGACCTCTGGGATGTTTTTGAGGAACGAGGTTCCATTTAAATATATTTAAATACTGAACAGACTTAAGACACTATGAATCAGATACGGTACAGACCTGATATTAATCAGATACTGTACAGACCTGCTATTAATCAGATGCTGTACAGACCTGCTATTAATTAGATGCTGTACAGACCTGCTATTAATCAGATACTGTACAGACCTGCTATTATAGAGGGTAAAGTATTATTCATCAGATACTGTACAGACCTGCTATTAATCAGATGCTGTACAGACCTGCTATTAATCAGATACTGTACAGACCTGCTATTAATCAGATGCTGTACAGACCTGCTATTAATCAGATGCTGTACAGACCTGCTATTAATCAGATGCTGTACAGACCTGCTATTAATCAGATACTGTACAGACCTGCTATTATTGAGGGTAAAGTATTATTCATCAGATACTGTACAGACCTGCTATGAATCAGATACTGTACAGACCTGCTATTAATCAGATGCTGTACAGACCTGCTATTAATCAGATACTGTACAGACCTGCTATTATAGAGGGTAAAGTATTATTCATCAGATACTGTA
>NC_060195.1:7381851-7389351 GCF_021184085.1 Oncorhynchus gorbuscha | reverse complement strand
GTGTGTGTGTGTGTGTCAGAAGCGGTTCGCACCAGGATAAAGGGGTCTACTGTACCAAGGAGGATGTTACAGGATATTAGGGTGTTGGCGAGTAACGGGGTTGGCGAGTAACGGATTACATGTAATTGATTACAACAACAACAACAACAACAAACTGTCACTCAGATTACAGGTCATTTTGAAAAACTACGATGTGGATGGAAAAGTTTTTGTAGGCTACAGTCCAAACTACAGTCCAAACTACAGTCCAAGCTACAGTCCAAACTACAGTCCAAGCTACAGTCCAAACTCTCTGCTCTCTCAGTGATGTGCATCACACTACTGCTCCCTCAGTGATGTGAATCACACTGCTGCTCTCTCAGTGATGTGAATCAAACTGCTGCTCTCTCAGTGATGTGAATCACACTGCTGCTCTCTGTGATGTGAATCACACTGCTGCTCTCAGTGATGTGAATCACACTACTGCTCTCAGTGATGTGAATCACACTACTGCTCTCTCAGGGATGTGAATCACACTGCTGCTCTCTCAGGGATGTGAATCACACTGCTGCTCTCTCAGGGATGTGAATCACTCTGCTTTTTCAGCATCTGCATAGTGCAGATTCCAGCCCATTGAATAACAATTTGAGGGAGTTCCTCCCTTTTAACGGTGGACTCAGCGATATGACGTAGATGAAGAAAGTAAACAGCATCGTGTGTCAATTTCCACAACAACTAAGAGCATTGAAGCACGAGGCTCAACTTCTCCACTGCTTTGGTTCCCTGGCTACCACGCTGTGAAGTTCAGTATTTGTGAGCTTGCCCCGAAACATCTCGGGTCTTTGTCTGTAGGCTGAGGTCTAAAACTTGAAAATATACTGTTCTTCTGCTCCTATCCAGAGTGGTCTGTAGTACTGCAGTACTGCTTGGTACTATCCACAGTGATCTGTAGTACTGCAGTACTGCTTGGTACTATCCAGAGTGGTCTGTAGTACTGCAGTACTGCTTGGTGCTATCCAGAGTGGTCTGTAGTACTGCAGTACTGCTTGGTACTATCCAGAGTGGTCTGTAGTACTGCACTACTGCTTGGTACTATCCAGAGTGGTCTGTAGTACTGCAGTACTGCTTGGTACTATCCAGAGTGGTCTGTAGTACTGCAGTACTGCTTGGTACTATCCAGAGTGGTCTGTAGTACTGCAGTACTGCTTGGTACTATCCAGAGTGGTCTGTAGTACTGCAGTACTGCTTGGTACTATCCAGAGTGGTCTGTAGTACTGCAGTACTGCTTGGTACTATCCACAGTGATCTGTAGTACTGCAGTACTGCTTGGTACTATCCACAGTGATCTGTAGTACTGCAGTACTGCTTGGTACTATCCAGAGTGGTCTGTAGTACTGCAGTACTGCTTGGTACTATCCAGAGTGGTCTGTAGTACTGCAGTACTGCTTGGTACTATCCACAGTGATCTGTAGTACTGCAGTACTGCTTGGTACTATCCAGAGTGGTCTGTAGTACTGCAGTACTGCTTGGTACTATCCACAGTGGTCTGTAGTACTGCAGTACTGCTTGGTACAACAGTGTCACAGTACATTCAAAATCCAGTCTGCTGAAAACTGCCTAAAGAATTATCGGCAGGCCCACCAACAAAACCTTTCTGGACAGCTTACGACACAGAAATGCTGAGGACGGTAAACAAAATAGCAGAGGAACCCTCTCCAATGTGCTCAACTCAGAGTTTGTGCTCCTGCCGTCCAGGAAGCGCAAACTGGTCAGGTCTGGCCTATCCCAGTCTCACTGGGGCCTCCTCTCAGGCAGTTTACAGGTGCATCAGAGCACAACCACAGGTCCCACCTGCTGCCTGTGTGTGTGTGTGCCTGTGTGTGTGTGTGTGTGTGTGTGTGTGTGTGTGTGTGTGTGTGTGTGTGTGTGTGTGTGTGTGTGTGTGTGTGTGTGTGTGTGTGTGTGTGTGTGTGTGTGTGTGTGTGTGTGTGTGTGTGTGTGTGTGTGTGTGTGTGTGTGTGTGTGTGTGTGTGTGTGTGTGTGTGTGTGTGTGTGTGTGTGTGTGTGTGTGTGTGTGTGTGTATACACACTGTGAAAGAAGGTGTCTTTCAGGTTCACCAGTCACCAGGAGGACAGAGCAATATCTCCATTAGCAACAAAACTGGCTCTATTTTCGATCAAAAACTGCTGCCTCCCATGGAGGGATTACTGGGCCTTTACCTAGCCTGACCTTCCTCTCTGATGCCTTCCTATGGAGGGATTACTGGGCCTTTACCTAGCCTGACCTTCCTCTCTGATGCCTTCCTATGGAGGGATTACTGGGCCTTTACCTAGCCTGACCTTCCTCTCTGATGCCTTCCTATGGAGGGATTACTGGGCCTTTACCTAGCCTGACCTTCCTCTCTGATGCCTTCCTATGGGGGGATTACTGGGCCTTTACCTAGCCTGACCTTCCTCTCTGCAGCCTTCCTATGAAGGGATTACTAGGCCTTTACCTAGCCTGACCTTCCTCTCTGATGCCTTCCTATGGAGGGATTACTGGGTCTTTACCTAGCCTGATCTTCCTCTCTGCAGCCTTCCTATGGGGGGATTACTGGGCCTTTACCTAGCCTGACCTTCCTCTCTGCAGCCTTCCTATGGGGGGATTACTGGGCCTTTACCTAGCCTGACCTTCCTCTCTGCTGCCTTCCTATGGAGGGATTACTGGGCCTTTACCTAGCCTGACCTTCCTCTCTGATGCCTTCCTATGGAGGGATTACTGGGCCTTTACCTAGCCTGACCTTCCTCTCTGCTGCCATTTGGGGACAGATAACATGCGTCCTAAGTGAGGATTGGGACCAGTAGAGGCTTATTGGAACACACGTGGCTGCAATCAGATCTGGGTTCAAATACTATTTGAAATCTTTTTAGTGTTTTGAGTGTTTTTTTCTCTAGCTTGCCTGGAGTGCCAGATGGGATGAATTTGCATTTTTGCGAGTATTCGATCGTTTCCATTGTGCAAGATGAGTTCAATTAAACCCGGAAAAAGTATTTGAAATGATGACAAAGAGTATTTGAACCCAGGTTCTGACCACAATAGATGGCCTCTGACTGACCGTGCGTGAGTGACTATAGCGTAACGCCTCAACAGGATTAACAACCAATCAGGATCAGGTCAGTGGGGGCGTGGCACAACCAGCTGATCTGACCCTTAACTGAATGAGTGTTGCACTTCTATAGGTAATGTCCACATTGCTTCTATAGATAATGTCCACATGGCTTCTATAGATAATGTCCACATTGCTTCTATAGATAATGTCCACATTGTTTCTATAATGTCCACATGGCTTCTATAGATAATGTCCACATTGTTTCTATAGGTAATGTCCACATGACTTCTATAGATAATGTCCACATGGCTTCTATAGATAATGTCCACATTGCTTCTATAGGTAATGTCCACATTGTTTCTATAGATAATGTCCACATGGCTTCTATAGATAATGTCCACATTGCTTCTATAGGTAATGTCCACATTGCTTCTATAGATAATGTCCACATTGCTTCTATAGGTAATGTCCACATGGTTTCTATAGATAATGTTCACATGGTTTCTATACATAATGTCCACATGGCTTCTATAGATAATGTCCACATGGCTTCTATAAACAAATGAAAATATATTTGAGATTCTTCAAAGTAGCCACCGTTTGCCTTGATGACAGCTGTGCGCACTCTTGGCATTCTCTCAACCAGCTTCACCTGGAATGTGGATGTATTTATAACAGGATGAGGTGATGGAATCAGAGGCGGCTGCTGAGGGGAGGACGACTCATAATAACGGCTGGAACAGAACAAATGGAATGGAATCAAACACCTGGAAACCATGGAAACCATGGAAACCATGGAAACCATGTATATGATGTATTTCATAGCACTCCACTGATTCCTCTCCAGCCATTTACCACCAGCCCCGTCCTCCCTAATTAAGGTGCCACCAGCCTCCTGTTGTTGGAATGTGGATATATTTATAAGTACATGACCTATATGCCAAAATGTGCTGTATACTGGCAAGGATATGCATTTGAAAAAAAAACAACAACAACGAAGAAGAAGAAACAGGATGTCTTATATGAAGAGGGTTGCTGGTTCGAATCCCAGAGCGAACTAGGTGAAACATCTGCCGATGTGCCCTTGAGCAAGGCACTTACCCCTAATTGCTCTTGTAAGTGGCTCGGGATATGAGCGTCTGCCCGAATGACTCAAACGTACATGTAAAAATGAAGATGATTGTCAGAGAAGTCATTATATGCCATTTAGCAGACGCTTTTATCCAAGTTGACAGGTTCCACATTATTCAAGACAGTGGTTAGTTGAGGCTCAAAATCACACAGCCACCAGTAAATTCCTTGTAGGCATTGCTTCTTTTGGCGAGGCAACATAGCACAGTGAATAACTGGGGAGTTTTTTTTTTTTTAGACAAACATAGCATCCCAAATGGCACCCTATTCCCTTTGTTAGTGCACTCCTTTTTAACCAGGGCCCATATGTCTGTGGTTAAAAGTGGTGCACTATGTAGGGAATATGTTGCCATTTGGGAAACACGTTCAGTCTATCACCACTGTAGATACAGCAACGTTCCCAGAATAGAAGGACACATTCCGACGCCTCCATGCCATCATCACTCTCATTGTGGTTGTCTCGGCAACACAAAACATTCCATTTTCAACGGCTCTTGTCCTTCACTTCCTGACATAAATCTAGGTTGAAGATAAACAATATTTCTTCAACCTAGACATGATCACTATGAAGATTAAACTCAATATTTCACCGTTCAACCTTGACAGATATATTTGTTTGTGTTTTTAAAAGAAACCCAAACGGAACACAAAAACATTTGACTTGGTTACAGCTTACAAGGCTTGACAATTAGACAACAAAAAAACATTTGACTTGGTTACAGCTTACAAGGCTTGACAATTAGACAACAAAAAAAACATTTGACTTGGTTACAGCTTACAAGGCTTGACAATTAGACAACAAAAAAACATTTGACTTGGTTACAGCTTACAAGGCTTGACAATTAGACAACAAAAAAACATTTGACTTGGTTACAGCTTACAAGGCTTGACAATTAGACAACAAAAATTTGACTTGGTTACAGCATTTGACTTGGTTACAGCTTACAAGGCTTGACAATTAGACAACAAAAAAAAACATTTGACTTGGTTACAGCTTACAATGCTTGACAATTAGACAACAAAAAAAACATTTGACTTGGTTACAGCTTACAAGGCTTGACAATTAGACAACAAAAAAAACATTTGACTTGGTTACAGCTTACAAGGCTTGACAATTAGACAACAAAAAAAACATTTGACTTGGTTACAGCTTACAAGGCTTGACAATTAGACAACAAAAAAAACATTTGACTTGGTTACAGCTTACAAGGCTTGACAATTAGACAACAAAAAAAACATTTTACGGTCCTTCCAAGTGGAGCAGCGGTCTAAGGCACTGCATCGCAGTGCTTGAGGCATCACTACAAACCCGGGTTTGATCCCAAGCTGTGTCACATAGGGCAGCGCACAATTGGCCCAGCGTTGTCCGAATTAGGGGAGGGTTTGGCCGGGCGGGTTTTATTTGGCTCATAGCGGAGCCAGTAGAAAGCTGGGCGCCTGCAGGCTGACTCCGGTCATCAGTTGAATGGTGTTTCCTCCGACACATCGGTGCAGCTGGCTTCCAGGTTAAGCAGGTGGGTGTTAAGAAGCATGGGTTTGGCGAGTCATGTTTCGAAGGACACATGACTCGACCTTCCCCTCCCGAGCACGTTTGGTAAGGACTGTCACACTAACAGGTAGGGAGGACTGTCACACTAACAGGTAGGGAGGACTGTCACACGAACAGGTATGGAGGACTGTCACACTAACAGGTAGGGAGGACAGTCACACTAACAGGTAGGGAGGACTGTCACACTAACAGGTAGGGAGGACTGTCACACTAACAGGTAGGGAGGACTGTCACACTAACAGGTAGGGAGGACTGTCACACTAACAGGTAGGGAGGACTGTCACACTAACAGGTAGGGAGGACTCCTCTTGTCCTCTATGCAGCCTGAAAGATAACCTGTAGTGTTGTCTCCTCTTGCCCTCTACGCAGCCTGAAAGATAACCTGTACTGTTGTCTCCTCTTGTCCTCTACGCAGCCTGAAAGATAACCTGTACTGTTGTCTCCTCTTGTCCTCTACGCAGCCTGAAAGATAACCTGTACTGTTGTCTCCTCTTGTCCTCTACGCAGCCTGAAAGATAACCTGTACTGTTGTCTCCTCTTGTCCTCTACGCAGCCTGAAAGATAACCTGTACTGTTGTCTCCTAGGTGAGGCTGAGGGCCATGGAGGCAGCTGGGTCTAGGTGAGAATGAGGGCCAGGGAGACAGCTGGGTCTAGGTGAGACTGAGGGCCAGGGAGACAGCTGGGTCTAGGTGAGGCTGAGGGCCAGGGAGACAGCTGGGTCTAGGTGAGGCTGAGGGCCCGGGAGACAGCTGGGTCTAGGTGAGGCTGAGGGCCAGGGAGACAGCTGGGTCTAGGTGAGGCTGAGGGCCAGGGAGAGGGAGACAGCTAGGTCTAGGTGAGGCTGAGGGCCCGGGAGACAGCTTGGTCTAGGTGAGGCTGAGGGCCAGGGAGACAGCTGGGTCTAGGTGAGGCTGAGGGCCAGGGAGAGGGAGACAGCTAGGTCTAGGTGAGGCTGAGGGCCAAGGAGATGAAGACAGCTGGGTATAGGTGAGGCTGAGGGCCAGTGAGATGAAGACAGCTGGGTCTAGGTGAGGCTGAGGGCCAGGGAGAGGAAGACAGCTGGGTCTAGGTGAGGCTGAGGGCCAGGGAGAGGAAGACAGCTGGGTCTATGTGAGGCTGAGGGCCGGGGAGAGGAAGACAGCTGGGTCAAGGTGAGGCTGATGGCCAAGGAGAGGAGGACAGCTGGGTCAATGTGAGGCTGAGGGCCAGGGAGAGGAAGACAGCTGGGTCAAGGTGAGGCTGATGGCCAAGGAGAGGAAGACAGCTGGGTCAATGTGAGGCTGAGGGCCAGGGAGAGGAAGACAGCTGGGTCTAGGTGAGGCTGAAGGCCAGGAGACAGCTGGGTCTAGGTGAGGCTGAGGGCCAGGAGACAGCTGGGTCTAGGTGAGGCTGAGGGCCATTAGACAGCTGGGTCTAGGTGAGAATGAGGGCCAGGGAGACAACTGAGTCTAGCTGAAGCCGAGGGCCAGGGACAGGAAGTTTTGGAATTCAGGGCAGCAGTCAGAAGAAAACAAGAAGGGTCAGACACAGAGTGCAGACATCCTAGTGTGTCAGACACAACCAAATTAACACACACACAGAGTAGCCGTGCTCGTCCCGTCACCAGGGCAGCAGAAACACTCCCCAGGGGGACAAACAATATTCCTTGCAGGTTGACAACAGGACGTTACACACATGCAGTGACATTCCTGTACGAATATAACGGAAACCTCAACCCTGGTGTTATCCAAGCCTGGACTCCAGCTGACCCC
>NC_060195.1:7361851-7376851 GCF_021184085.1 Oncorhynchus gorbuscha | reverse complement strand
TCAAGGAAGTTAAAGTCTGGTAGCAAATGGGTCTTCCAAATGGACAATGACCCCAAGCAAACTTCCAAAGTTCTGGCAAAACGGCTTAAGGACAACAGAGTCACTGTATTGGAGTGGCCATCACAAAGCCCTGACCTCAATCCCAGAGAAAATTTGAGGGCAGAACTGGAAAAGCGTGTGCGAGCAAGGAGGCCTACAAACCTGACTCAGTTACATGAGCTCTGTCAGGAGGAATGGGACAAAATTCACAGAACTTATTGTGGAAAGTTTGTGTAAGGCTACCTGAAACATTTGACCCAAGTTCAACAATGTAAAGGCAATGCTACCAAATACTAATTGAGTCTATGTAAATGTCTGACCCACTGGGAATGTGATGAAAGAAATAAAAGCTGACATTCCACATTCTTAAAATAAAGTGGTGATCCTAACTGACCTAAGGGATTACTGTGATTAAATGTCAGGAATTGTGAAAAACTGAGTTTAAATGTCTTTAGCTATGGCATATGCAAACTTCCGACTTCAACTGTATATATCAGTATCCCCAGGCACTAGAGACATATCATTATCCCCAGGCTCTAGAGACATAACATTATCCCCGGGCTCTAAAGACATAACATTATCCCGGGCTCTAAAGACATATCATTATCACCAGGCTCTAGAGACATAACATTATCCTCAGGCTCTAGAGAGACATAACATTATCCCCAGGCTCTAGAGAGACATAACATTATCCTCAGGCTCTAGAGAGACGTAACATTATCCCCAGGCTCTAGAGAGACATAATATTATCCCCAGGCTCTAGAGAGACATAACATTATCCTCCGGCTCTAGAGAGACATAACATTATCCTCAGGCTCTAGAGAGACATAACATTATCCCCAGGCTCTAGAGAGACATAACATTATCCCCAGGCTCTAGAGAGACATAACATTATCCCCAGGCTCGAGAGACATAATATTATCCCCAGGCTCTAGAGAGACATAACATTATCCCCAGGCTCTAGAGAGACATACCATTATCCCCAGGCTCTAGAGAGACATACCATTATCGCCAGACTCTAGAGATACATAACCTTATCCCCAGGCTCTAGATAGACATAACATTATCCCCAGGCTCTAGAGAGACATAACATTATCCTCAGGCTCTAGAGAGACATAACATTATCCCCAGGCTCTAGAGAGACATAACATTATCCCCAGGCTCTAGAGAGACATAACATTATCCCCAGGCTCTATAGAGACATAAAATTATCCCCAGGCTCTAGAGAGACATAACATTATCCCCAGGCTCTAGAGAGACATAAAATTATCCCCAGGCTCTAGAGAGACATAACATTATCCCCAGGCTCTAGAGAGACATAACATTATCCCCAGGCCCTAGAGAGACATAACATTATCCCCAGGCTCTAGAGAGACATACCATTATCGCCAGACTCTAGAGAGACATAACATTATCCCCAGGCTCTAGAGAGACATACCATTATCGCCAGACTCTAGAGAGACATAACGAACAAGTAAACAGGTCAGTTAGTAATACAGCAGGTCAGTTAGTAGTACAGCAGGTCAGTTAGTAATACAGCAGGTCAGTTAGTAATACAGCAGGTCAGTTAGTAGTACAGCAGGTCAGTTAGTAATACAGCAGGTCAGTTAGTAATACAGCAGGTCAGTTAGTAGTACAGCAGGTCAGTTAGTAATACAGCAGGTCAGTTAGTAATACAGCAGGTCAGTTAGTAATACAGCAGGTCAGTTAGTAATACAGCAGGTCAGTTACTAATACAGCAGGTCAGTTAGTAATACAGCAGGTCAGTTACTAATACAGCAGGTCAGTTAGTAATACAGCAGGTCAGTTAGTAATACAGCAGGTCAGTACAGCAGGTCAGTTAGTAATACAGCAGGTCAGTACAGCAGGTCAGTTAGTAATACAGCAGGTCAGTTAGTAATACAGCAGGTCAGTACAGCAGGTCAGTTAGTAATACAGCCGGTCAGTACAGCAGGTCAGTTAGTAATACAGCAGGTCAGTTAGTAATACAGCCGGTCAGTACAGCAGGTCAGTTAGTAATACAGCAGGTCAGTACAGTAGGTCAGTTAGTAATACAGCAGGTCAGTACAGCAGGTCAGTTAGTAATACAGCAGGTCAGTTAGTAATACAGCAGGTCAGTACAGTAGGTCAGTTAGTAATACAGCAGGTCAGTACAGCAGGTCAGTTAGTAATACAGCAGGTCAGTTAGTAATACAGCAGGTCAGTACAGCAGGTCAGTTAGTAATACAGCAGGTCAGTTAGTAATACAGCAGGTCAGTTAGTAATACAGCAGGTCAGTTAGTAATACAGCAGGTCAGTTACTAATACAGCAGGTCAGTTAGTAATACAGCAGGTCAGTTAGTAATACAGCAGGTCAGTTAGTAATACAGCAGGTCAGTACAGCAGGTCAGTTAGTAATACAGCAGGTCAGTTAGTAATATAGCAGGTCAGTTAGTAATACAGCAGGTCAGTTAGTAATACAGCAGGTCAGTTAGTAATACAGCAGGTCAGTTAGTAATACAGCAGGTCAGTTAGTAATAAAGCAGGTCAGTTAGTATTACAGCAGGTCAGTTAGTAATACAGCAGGTCAGTTAGTAATACAGCAGGTCAGTTAGTAATACAGCAGGTCAGTTAGTAATACAGCAGGTCAGTTAGTAATAAAGCAGGTCAGTTAGTATTACAGCAGGTCAGTTAGTAATACAGCAGGTCAGTTAGTAATACAGCAGGTCAGTTACTAATACAGCAGGTCAGTTACTAATACAGCAGGTCAGTACAGCAGGTCAGTTACTAATACAGCAGGTCAGTTAGTAATACAGCAGGTCAGTTAGTAATACAGCAGGTCAGTACAGCAGGTCAGTTAGTAATACAGCAGGTCAGTACAGCAGGTCAGTTAGTAATACAGCGGTCCAGTTAGTAATACAGCAGGTCAGTACAGCAGGTCAGTTAGTAATACAGCAGGTCAGTACAGCAGGTCAGTTAGTAATACAGCAGGTCAGTACAGCAGGTCAGTTAGTAATACAGCAGGTCAGTTAGTAATACAGCAGGTCAGTACAGTAGGTCAGTTAGTAATACAGCAGGTCAGTACAGCAGGTCAGTTAGTAATACAGCAGGTCAGTTAGTAATACAGCAGGTCAGTTAGTAATACAGCAGGTCAGTACAGCAGGTCAGTTAGTAATACAGCAGGTCAGTTAGTAATACAGCAGGTCAGTTAGTAATACAGCAGGTCAGTTAGTAATACAGCAGGTCAGTTAGTAATACAGCAGGTCAGTTAGTAATACAGCAGGTCAGTTAGTAATACAGCAGGTCAGTTAGTAATACAGCAGGTCAGTTAGTAATACAGCAGGTCAGTACAGTAGGTCAGTTAGTAATACAGCAGGTCAGTACAGCAGGTCAGTTAGTAATACAGCAGGTCAGTTAGTAATACAGCAGGTCAGTACAGTAGGTCAGTTAGTAATACAGCAGGTCAGTACAGCAGGTCAGTTAGTAATACAGCAGGTCAGTTAGTAATACAGCAGGTCAGTACAGCAGGTCAGTTAGTAATACAGCAGGTCAGTTAGTAATACAGCAGGTCAGTTAGTAATACAGCAGGTCAGTTAGTAATACAGCAGGTCAGTTACTAATACAGCAGGTCAGTTAGTAATACAGCAGGTCAGTTAGTAATACAGCAGGTCAGTACAGCAGGTCAGTTAGTAATACAGCAGGTCAGTTAGTAATATAGCAGGTCAGTTAGTAATACAGCAGGTCAGTTAGTAATACAGCAGGTCAGTTAGTAATACAGCAGGTCAGTTAGTAATACAGCAGGTCAGTTAGTATTACAGCAGGTCAGTTAGTAATACAGCAGGTCAGTTAGTAATACAGCAGGTCAGTTAGTAATACAGCAGGTCAGTTAGTAATACAGCAGGTCAGTTAGTAATAAAGCAGGTCAGTTAGTATTACAGCAGGTCAGTTAGTAATACAGCAGGTCAGTTAGTAATACAGCAGGTCAGTTAGTAATACAGCAGGTCAGTTACTAATACAGCAGGTCAGTACAGCAGGTCAGTTACTAATACAGCAGGTCAGTTAGTAATACAGCAGGTCAGTTAGTAGTACAGCAGGTCAGTTAGTAATACAGCAGGTCAGTTAGTAATACAGCAGGTCAGTACAGCAGGTCAGTTAGTAATACAGCAGGTCAGTTAGTAATACAGCAGGTCAGTTAGTAATATAGCAGGTCAGTTAGTAATACAGCAGGTCAGTTAGTAATACAGCAGGTCAGTTAGTAATACAGCAGGTCAGTTAGTAATACAGCAGGTCAGTACAGCAGGTCAGTTAGTAATACAGCAGGTCAGTTAGTAATACAGCAGGTCAGTACAGCAGGTCAGTTAGTAATACAGCAGGTCAGTACAGCAGGTCAGTTAGTAATACAGCAGGTCAGTTAGTAATACAGCAGGTCAGTACAGCAGGTCAGTTAGTAATACAGCAGGTCAGTAAAGCAGGTCAGTTAGTAATACAGCAGGTCAGTTAGTAATACAGCAGGTCAGTACAGCAGGTCAGTTAGTAATACAGCAGGTCAGTTAGTAATACAGCAGGTCAGTTAGTAATACAGCAGGTCAGTTAGTAATACAGCAGGTCAGTTAGTAATACAGCAGGTCAGTTACTAATACAGCAGGTCAGTTAGTAATACAGCAGGTCAGTTAGTAATACAGCAGGTCAGTTAGTAATACAGCAGGTCAGTACAGCAGGTCAGTTAGTAATACAGCAGGTCAGTTAGTAGTACAGCAGGTCAGTTAGTAATATAGCAGGTCAGTTAGTAATACAGCAGGTCAGTTAGTAATACAGCAGGTCAGTTAGTAATACAGCAGGTCAGTTAGTAATACAGCAGGTCAGTTAGTAATAAAGCAGGTCAGTTAGTATTACAGCAGGTCAGTTAGTAATACAGCAGGGCAGTTAGTAATACAGCAGGTCAGTTAGTAATACAGCAGGTCAGTTAGTAATACAGCAGGTCAGTTACTAATACAGCAGGTCAGTACAGCAGGTCAGTTACTAATACAGCAGGTCAGTTAGTAATACAGCAGGTCAGTTAGTAGTACAGCAGGTCAGTTAGTAATACAGCAGGTCAGTTAGTAATACAGCAGGTCAGTTAGTAATACAGCAGGTCAGTACAGCAGGTCAGTTAGTAATACAGCAGGTCAGTTAGTAATACAGCAGGTCAGTTAGTAATACAGCAGGTCAGTTAGTAATACAGCAGGTCAGTTAGTAATACAGCAGGTCAGTTAGTAATACAGCAGGTCAGTTAGTAATACAGCAGGTCAGTTAGTAATACAGCAGGTCAGTTAGTAATACAGCAGGTCAGTTAGTAATACAGCAGGTCAGTTAGTAATACAGCAGGTCAGTACTGCAGGTCAGTTAGTAGTACAGCAGGTCAGTTAGAGGGCAGTGTCAGCGTAGTGTCAAGGGTTTATGTAATGTCAATATTGAAGGGCATGAGAGTTAATACGTGTGTGTGTTTCTCTGTCATTTCTCTGAATGTCTCACTGTTATTACAATACGTGACCTTATCATCTGTCACCACATCTCATTTAATTATGTACAAATAAGAGTTTTATTCCTTCAATTTCCCCAGACAGAAAAGATTAGAAAGTTTGCTGAGCTGATCTGAGCTGGTCCCTCCCAGGTTGGGGAGAAATAGAGACATGGAGAGATAGGTAGAGAGAGCGAGAGAGATCTGGTCCCTTCCCAGGTTGGGGATAGAGAGAGATATCTGGTCCCTTCCCAGGTTGGGGATAGAGAGAGATATCTGGTCCCTTTCCAGGTTGGGGATAGAGAGAGATATCTGGTCCCTTCCCAGGTTGGGGATAGAGAGAGATATCTGGTCCCTTCCCAGGTTGGGGATAGAGAGAGATATCTGGTCCCTTCCCAGGTTGGGGATAGAGAGAGATATCTGGTCCCTTCCCAGGTTGGGGATATCTGAGGTTGGGGAGAGATATCTGGTCCCTTCCCAGGTTGGGGATAGAGAGAGATATCTGGTCCCTTCCCAGGTTGGGGATAGAGAGAGATATCTGGTCCCTTCCCAGGTTGGGGATAGAGAGAGATATCTGGTCCCTTCCCAGGTTGGGGATAGAGAGAGATATCTGGTCCCTTCCCAGGTTGGGGATAGAGAGAGATATCTGGTCCCTTCCCAGGTTGGGGATAGAGAGAGATATCTGGTCCCTTCCCAGGTTGGGGATAGAGAGAGAGATATCTGGTCCCTTCCCAGGTTGGGGATAGAGAGAGATATCTGAGGTTGGGGATAGATCAGAGCTGGTCCCTTCCCAGGTTGGGGATAGAGAGATATCTGGTCCCTTCCCAGGTTGGGGATAGAGAGAGATATCTGGTCCCTTCCCAGGTTGGGGATAGAGAGAGATATCTGGTCCCTTCCCAGGTTGGGGATAGAGAGAGATATCTGGTCCCTTCCCAGGTTGGGGATAGAGAGAGATATCTGGTCCCTTCCCAGGTTGGGGATAGAGAGAGATATCTGGTCCCTTCCCAGGTTGGGGATAGAGAGAGATGATCAGAGCTGGTCCCTATCTGGTCCCTTCCCAGGTTGGGGATAGAGAGATATCTGGTCCCTTCCCAGGTTGGGGATAGAGAGAGATATCTGGTCCCTTCCCAGGTTGGGGATAGAGAGAGATATCTGGTCCCTTCCCAGGTTGGGGATAGAGAGAGATATCTGGTCCCTTCCCAGGTTGGGGATAGAGAGAGATATCTGGTCCCTTCCCAGGTTGGGGATAGAGAGAGATATGATCTGACCTGGTCCCTTCCCAGGTTGGGGATAGAGAGAGATATCTGGTCCCTTCCCAGGTTGGGGATAGAGAGAGATATCTGGTCCCTTCCCAGGTTGGGGATAGAGAGAGATATCTGGTCCCTTCCCAGGTTGGGGATAGAGAGAGATATCTGGTCCCTTCCCAGGTTGGGGATAGAGAGAGATATGATCTGACCTGGTCCCTTCCCAGGTTGGGGATAGAGAGAGATATCTGGTCCCTTCCCAGGTTGGGGATAGAGAGAGATATCTGGTCCCTTCCCAGGTTGGGGATAGAGAGAGATATCTGGTCCCTTCCCAGGTTGGGGATAGAGAGAGATATGATCTGACCTGGTCCCTTCCCAGGTTGGGGATAGAGAGAGATATCTGGTCCCTTCCCAGGTTGGGGATAGAGAGAGATATCTGGTCCCTTCCCAGGTTGGGGATAGAGAGAGATATCTGGTCCCTTCCCATCTGAGAGAGATATCTGGTCCCTTCCCAGGTTGGGGATAGAGAGAGATATCTGGTCCCTTCCCAGGTTGGGGATAGAGAGAGATATCTGGTCCCTTCCCAGGTTGGGGATAGAGAGAGATATCTGGTCCCTTCCCAGGTTGGGGATAGAGAGAGATATCTGGTCCCTTCCCAGGTTGGGGATAGAGAGAGATATCTGGTCCCTTCCCAGGTTGGGGATAGAGAGAGATATCTGGTCCCTTCCCAGGTTGGGGATAGAGAGAGATATCTGGTCCCTTCCCAGGTTGGGGATAGAGAGAGATATGATCAGAGCTGGTCCCTTCCCAGGTTGGGGATAGAGAGATCAAAGTCACCAAGTTCAAAGCCTTATAATATTCAAATGAGCTGTGTGTCTACTGCCACCTTAGAGACAGGGAGAGAGAGAGAGAGAGAGAGAGAGAGAGAGAGAGAGAGAGAGAGAGAGAGAGAGAGAGAGAGAGAGAGAGAGAGAGAGGTCACATTCATATCCTCAAAGAAACGATGGGGGGGGGGGGTGGCTCATCAATGGAACAAAGAGCTCTACAGACAGTATAATATCAGACAGACAGTATAATATCAGACAGACAGTATAATATCTAAATCAGTGCATAAAGTATAAGGAGAAGGTAAACAACAACATCTGTTGATGCTTCTGTCCCTCTCTCTTTTAGGTAATGTCACTCAACAACGATGAGAACACAAACGCTATATTATTTATGCATCTTCGGCCTGGTTCCTGTAATGTCTCTCAAGAGTCAAACCATTATTCTACTTCTCTCATTGACACAACAGTAGAACTCTGAAGTCATCCCCACCACTATATGGACACATTATACCACAACATTATAAGCACATCTGAACTGTATTTAACACAATGTGGATACACATAATATGTTATAAGTATGAGTCTTTACTATACCTTATAACATGGCATTTTAATACATTATCTCTCCTGCATCACTAACTCTGAGGTCATGATGACTTGAGGCCGTCGAGTGGTGCAGCAGTCTGAGGCACTGCGTCGCATCGCTTGAGGCTTCACTCCTACAGACCCTGGTTTGATCCCGGGTTGTATCACAACCGGCCGTGATCGGGAGTCCCATAGGGTGGCGCACAATTGGCCCAGCGTCGTCCGGGTTAGAGGAGGGTTTGGGTAGGCCGTCATTGTACATAAAAATGTGTTCTTGACTGAGTTTCCTAGTTAAATAAAGGTTCATTAAAAAATGACTACTATATGGATACACATGCTGGCAGACCAGGTCAGTGAAGCAGCTTTAGTGTTGAATTAGCTTCAGCAAGACCGTGTTTTAACAAGCTGATTCAGCAGTCTTTTGTATAGTGGGTCGACACAGCAAGGCTGAACACAGAAAAGCTTTAGGTAATGCACAGTCATCTATTATGATAATGACTCTCCCTCTCTCTCTGTCTCTGTCTCTCTCTCTCTCTCTCTCTCTTTCTCTCTCTCTCTCTCCTCTCTCTCTCTCTCTCTCTCTCTCTCTCTCTCTCTCTCTCTCTCTCTCTCTCTCTCTCTCTCTCTCTCTCTCTCTCTCTCTCTCTCTCTCTCTCTCTCTCTCTCTCTCTCTCTCTCTCTCTCTCTCTCTCTCTCTCTCTCTCTCTCTCTCTCTCTCTGTCTCTCTCTCTCCCTCTCTTTCTCTCTCTCTCTCCTCTCTCTCTCTCTCTGTCTCTCTCTCTCCCTCTCTCTCTGTCTCTCTCTCCTCTCTCTCTCTCTCTTCTCTCTCTCTCTCTCTCTCTCTCTCTATCTCTCTCTCTCTCTCTCTCTCTGTATCTCTCTCTCTCTCTCTCTCTCTGTATCTCTCTCTCTCTCTCTCTCTCTCTCTCTCTCTCTCTCTCTCTCTCTCTCTCTCTCTCTCTCTCTCTCTCTCTCTCTCGCTCTGTCTCTCTCTCTCATCTCTCTCTCTCTCTTTCTCTCTCTCTCCTCTCTCTCTCTCTGTCTCTCTCTCTCCCTCTCTCTCTGTCTCTCTCTCTCTCCTCTCTCTCTCTCTCTCCCCCTCTCTCTCTAATTCCATTCAGTTCAATTTAAGGGCTTTATTGGCATGGGAAACATATGCTTACATTGCCAAAGCCAATAAACAAGGGGTAAATAAACAATCGGAAACGAACGGTAAACATTACACTCACAAAAGTTTTAAAATAATATAGATGTTTCTGCTCCACTGGCTGCCCTTTTCTTGTGGCAACAGATCCTACATCTTGCTGCTGTGATGGCACACAGTGGTACTTCACCCAATAGATATGAGGTCTATGTATATGACAGCCAGGTCTGGAGACTGCGGCCTCTCTCTATAGCAAAGCTATGCTCACTGAGTCTGTACATAGTCAAAGCTTTCCTTAAGTTGGGGTCAGTCACAGTGGTCAGGTATTCTGCCACTATGTACTCTCTGTTTTGGAACAAATAACATTCTGGTTTCCTCTGTTTTTTTGTTAATTCTTTCCAATGTGACAAGTAATTATCTTTTTTTTCTCATGATTTGGTTGGGTCTAATTGTGTTGCTGTCCTCGGGCTCTGTTGAGTCTGATTGTGTTTGTGAACAAGGTCCCCGTACCAGCTGGCTGAGAGGACTCGAGGGGACTCTACTCCAGGTTCATCTCAACGTAGGTGATGTCACGACTACCGCCAAAGTTGGCTCCCCTGCCTGTTGGGGTGGTGCTCGGCGGTCCTCGTCACCGTCCTACTAGCCACTACCGATCCCTTTTTCGTTTGTCTGTTGGTTTTGTCTTAATAGTTTCACCTGTGTGTATTTTGGTTTAGAGAGACTGATGAAGTGCTTGTCTCATTGTGAATGAGAGACTGATGAAGTGTTTGTCTCATTGTGAATGAGAGACTGATGAAGTGCTTGTCTCATTGTGAATGAGAGACTGATGAAGTGCTTGTCTCATTGTGAATGGGAGACTGATGAAGTGTTCGTCTCATTGTGAATGAGAGACTGATGAAGTGCTTGTCTCATTGTGAATGGGAGACTGATGAAGTGTTCGTCTCATTGTGAATGAGAGACTGATGAAGTGCTTGTCTCATTGTGAATGAGAGACTGATGAAGTGTGTTCAGTCAGAGCTCAGGCCTTTCAAGAGACTTTCTTCAAATCATCATCAGAGTCACATCATTCAGCCTTACAATGTATTAAAAATCAAAACATGTAGCTCAACATTTGTAGAACAACTAAAGTCACATGAATAACTGTAAATGAAGCATATAGGAGTACCTGTGTCTTAGTTAACCGTTCAACACAGAAACGCAACACTCCCTCAACTCATTTAGAGAACATATCATTTCCATTTGATTCTGTTCAATTAGATTTTTCATATTACAAAATGTTATAAAACTCTAAGCAAATCTTGTCTGCTAAATTAACTAGTGTAGCCCACGGCTATTATGGCATAGCCAGATCGTGGCCGAACTTAAGGACAACCCAGGGTTTGTGAATCTATTCTTCTGAAATAGACTACATTTTCTTCATATCATGTTTCTTTAGATCTTTCTAAAACAAATAATTGATTTATCTTGAAAGTGTTGGCTATATTACATGGATTAATTTGACTTTTTTTTAAATGTAGAAGCCAGAAGATAATAAATGTTTTTATGTTAATTAACAGTAAACTACTGTGAGATCAGCAGTTATTTGCTAGACAATCACTGGCTGACAGAACTCCATGACTGCCAAAGTCGTACTAATAACGATAGAGGACAAATCTACTTCTGATTCAAGTATTTTTTTGCCTGATCCTAATTCCTGTTTCATGCTCCTTTTGATGACGTAGAAAGGCCCTTCTTGACTTGTCTCTCAGATCGTTCACAGCTCTGTGGAAGTTATCTGTGGTGCTGATGTTTAGGTAGGTATAGTTTTTAGTGTGCTCTAGTGCAACAGTGTCTAGGTGGAATTTGTAATTGTCTCTCTCCCCCCTCTCTCACGTTGACTTTCTTGCTCTCTCTCTCTCTTTCCCTCTCTCACATTGACTCTCTCTCTCTCTCTCTCTCTCTCTCTCTCTCTCTCTCTCTCTCTCTCTCTCTCTCTCTTTCCCTCTCTCACATTGACTCTCTCTCTCTCTTTCCCTCTCTCAAATTGACTTTCTCTCTCTCTTTCCCTCTCTCACATTGACTCTCTCTCTCTCTTTCCCTCTCTCACATTGACTCTCTCTCTCTCTTTCCCTCTCTCACATTGACTCTCTTTCTCTCTCTCTCTCTCTCTCTCTCTCTCTCCCTCTCTCACATTGACTCTCTCTCTCTTTCCCTCTCTCACATTGACTCTCTCTCTCTCTCTCTCTCTCTCTCTCTCACATTGACTCTCTCTTTCTCTCTCTCTCTCTCTCTCTCTCTCTCTTTCCCTCTCTCACATTGACTCTCTCTCTCTCTTTCCCTCTCTCACATTGACTCTCTCTCTCTCTTTCCCTCTCTCACATTGACTCTCTTTCCCTCTCTCACATTGACTCTCTCTCTCCCTCTCACTCTCTCTCTCTCTCTCCCTCTCTCTCTCTTCCATTGACTCTCTCTCTCTCTCTCTCTCTCTCTCTCTCTCTCTCTCTCTCTCTCTCTCTCTCTCTCTCTCTCTCTCTCTCTCTCTTTCCCTCTCTCACATTGACTCTCTCTCTCTCTCTTTCCCTCTCTCACATTGACTCTCTCTCTCTCTCTCTCTCTCTCACATTGACTCTCTCACTCTCTTTCCCTCTCTCACATTGACTCTCTCTCTCTCTTTCCCTCTCTCACATTGACTCTCTCACTCTCTTTCCCTCTCTCACATTGACTCTCTCTCTCTCTCTCTTTCCCTCTCTCACATTGACTCTCTCTATCTCTCTTTCCCTCTCTCACATTGACTCTCTCTCTCTCTCTCACATTGACTCTCTCTCTCTCACACATTGACTCTCTCACTCTCTTTCCCTCTCTCACATTGACTCTCTCTCTCTCTCTTTCCCTCTCTCACATTGACTCTCTCTCTCTCTCACATTGACTCTCTCTCTCTCACACATTGACTCTCTCACTCTCTCTCCCTCTCTCACATTGACTTTCTCTCTCTCTCTTTCCCTCTCTCACATCGACTCTCTCTCTCTCTCACATTGACTCTCTCTCTCTCACACATTGACTCTCTCACTCTCTCTCCCTCTCTCACATTGACTCTCTCTTTCCCTCTCTCACATTGACTCTCTCTCTCTTTTTCCCTCTCTCACATTGACTCTCTCTTTCCCTCTCTCACATTGACTCTCTCTCTCTCTCTCTCTCTCTCTCTCTCTCTCTCTCTCTCTCTCTCTCTCTGTTATATATCTGTTTATCAAACATTTAAAACATTTAATTTAGATGTGCTTTAATATGTTTTTTTTGTTGTTGTTGCTAAATGTGATATCCAACGCACTATTTTCTTCCCAAGATGCACTATTATCCCTTGTCCAGGTGGATGGAACGTTCCATATGTTTCTTGCAGCTGGCGCAAAAGTGAGTCATTTAGCGAATCATTTCCATTATATTTGTCTGTTCAGTCGTAAGTTAAATATTTTTTCCCACACTTAAAATGAACGTATTCAGAACCTTATCGTATTCATTTAGGCCTACCCCCTGGCTTAGTCAGACTGACGCAGTGATACACAGCTGTCACACTCAGCTGTTCACACGCTGGCTAACGAGCGTTACGCTTTGAGTGTCATAGAGATTTTGGTTATGGATCACTTGAACAGTTTCTCTTCCTGTTGGAGCCTGTGAAATCTGTTCCTGTTGGCCCGAAAGAGGACATTTTCCAAACAAGCTCATGAAAAACAATAATAGGCTGTAAACAGCGTCACTCCTATAATAACAAACATGGGAGGCTGTAAACAGTGTCACTCCTATAATAACAAACATGGGAGGCTGAAAACAGTGTCACTCCTATAATAACAAACATAGGAGGCTGTAAACAGCGTCACTCCTATAATAACAAACATAAGAGGCTGTAAACAGGGGGCTGTGTCACTCCTATAATAACAAACATAGGAGGCTGTAAACAGTGTCACTCCTATAATAACAAACATAGGAGGCTGTAAACAGTGTCACTCCTACAATAACAATCAATCCGTCCCCGACCCGTAAATTATTTGAGGCAGACTTTCAACGTTCTTATTATTTCTTAAAGCCTTCCCTAAAGTCTTCCCTAAAGCCTTCCCTAAAGCCCTCCCTAAAGCCTTCCCTAAAGCCTTGCCTAAAGTCTTCCCTAAAGCCTTCCCTAAAGCCTTCCCTAAAGCCTTCCCTAAGTCTTCCCTAAAGCCTTCCCTAAAGCCTTCCCTAAAGTCTTCCCTAACGCCTTCCCTAAAGCCTTCCCTAAAGCCTTCCCTAAAGTCTTCCCTAAAGCCTTACCTAAAGCCTTCCCTAAAGTCTTCCCTAAAGTCTTCCCTAAAGCCTTCCCTAGAGTCTTCCCTAAAGCCTTCCCTAAAGTCTTCCCTAAAGATCTCCCTAAAGCCTTCCCTAAAGTGTTCCCTAAAACCTTCCCTAAAGTCTTCCCTAAAGCCTTCCCTAAAGCCTTCCCTAAAGTCTTCTCTAAAGCCTTTCCTAAAGCCTTCCCTAAATCCTTCCCTAAAGTCTTCACTAAAGCCTTCCCTAAAGCCTTCCCTAAAGTCTTCCCTAAAGCCTTCCCTAAAGTCTTCCCTAAAGCCTTCCCTAAATCCTTCCCTAAAGTCTTCCCTAAAGCCTTCCCTAAAGCCTTCCCTAAAGCCTTCCCTAAAGTCTTCCCTAAAGCCTTCCCTAAAGCCTTCCCTAAAGCGTTCCCTAAAGCCTTCCCTAAAGTCTTCCCTAAAGTGTATATAAACAAACTCAAACTCAATTTATCCGTATGAAAAGGCCTGTAAAAGGCCTGTAAAAAAAAGTGTAAAAAATAAAATTGTTCTAAAAGTTGCTTAAAAAAAAGGAAAGGAAACACACCCCACATTATGAATCAGAGATGTTATATTTGCACAATATAGTTTTATGTATTGATACATTATTATGTTGTTTGGGGTGGAAATATAGCGTTTTGCTACAAAACATGATCATTTGCCTCCCTGAAGTAAAAAATGATCTTGCAATATTTCAAAACAAAATCACCGTCGTTTTGTTTTTCATTAGCCCATGTCATGGCAAGACTAAAACAATAATACCTTTATCACTTTCACAAAATGTCTTTTTAATTTACGTCAATTCACCAACATTTCTGAAAATGTATATATTGCATTTCGGAATGAAACCCTTCAAACACAGTTTGTTGAGGGGTACAGTTAATGTGTGATCTGTGTGTGAGAGATAGCAGGGGGAGGGGGTTGGGGGGGTTGGTGGGGGGGGGCTCACCTTGAGTTTATCGAAGCGTTCGCTGAAAGAGGAGACTTGATGTTCCCTGTGTCGTCCCACCAGCTTACACAGGGCACATATCAGCTGGTCATCCACGATGCAATACATATTAACCTTCTCATTCTCATGCTCCAGACAGGTGAGGCCTCTCAGGTGGGCGTCGTGCACCGGCTCCACCAACCGGTGACTGGTAAACGGCTTCTTATTGGGGTGCGTGGCACGTAAGCACCTGTCACAGTACGACACCTCGCAGGTCACGCACGTCTTGACTGCCTCGCGCGGCGGGTCCTGCTCACAGAACTGGCAGCTGATACGGTGCTCCAGAGACATGGTGGCGGTGTGCTGATGAGAGGAGGGCTGGGCCGGGCTGGAGCGGGCGCTGTGGCTGCCGGAGCTTCCTCCTCCGCTGCTGCTATAGGGCCTGTGGCCTCCGGAGAGACCTGGGGC
>NC_060195.1:7336851-7354351 GCF_021184085.1 Oncorhynchus gorbuscha | reverse complement strand
TATAGGATTCTATTGTAGGCATGACAACAGGGGTTCTGATTGACTCCCAGTATAGGATTCTATTGTAGGCATGACAACAGGGGTTCTGATTGACTCTCAGTATAGGATTCTATTGTAGGCATGACAACAGGGGTTCTGATTGACTCCCAGTATAGGATTCTATTGTAGGCATGACAACAGGGGTTCTGATTGACTCCCAGTATAGGATTCTATTGTAGGCATGACAACAGGGGTTCTGATTGACTCCCAGTATAGAAGTCTATTGTAGACATGACAACAGGGGTTCTGTTTGACTCCCAGTATAGAAGTCTATTGTAGACATGACAACAGGGGTTCTGTTTGACTCCGAGTATAAGTGTCTATTGCAGGCATGACAACCAGCAGTTCTGATTGAATCCCAGGATAGGAGTCTATTGTAGGCATGACAACCAAGGGTTCTGATTGACTCCCAGTATAGGAGTCTATTGTAGGCATGACAACCAGCAGTTCTGATTGACTCCCAGTATAGGAGTCTATTGTAGGCATGACAACCAGCAGTTCTGATTGACTCCCAGTATAGGAGTCTATTGTAGGCATGACAACCAGCAGTTCTGATTGACTCCCAGTATAGGAGTCTATTGTAGGCATGACAATCAGCAGTTCTGATTGACTCCCAGTATAGGAGTCTATTGTAGGCATGACAACCAGTAGTTCTGATTGACTCCCAGTATAGGAGTCTATTGTAGGCATGACAACCAGCAGTTCTGATTGACTCTCAGTATAGGAGTCTATTGTAGGCATGACAACCAAGGGTTCTGATTGACTCCCAGTATAGGAGTCTATTGTAGGCATGACAACCAGCAGTTCTGATTGACTCCCAGTATAGGAGTCTATTGTAGGCATGACAATCAGCAGTTCTGATTGACTCCCAGTATAGGAGTCTATTGTAGGCATGACAACCAGTAGTTCTGATTGACTCCCAGTATAGGAGTCTATTGTAGGCATGACAACCAGCAGTTCTGATTGACTCTCAGTATAGGAGTCTATTGTAGGCATGACAACCAGTAGTTCTGATTGATATTTATTTTGTGTTTGCATTTATCTGAGTCTCCGTCTGTGTCCCAAATAACAACATGGTCAAAAGTTGTACACTACACAGGGAACATAGGAGGTTGGTGGCACCTTAATTAGGGAGGACGGGGCTGGTGGTAAATGGCTGGAGAGGAATCAGTGGAGTGCTATGAAATACATCATATACATGGTTTCCATGGTTTCCAGGTGTCTGATGACATTCCATTTGCTTTCGTTCCAGACGTTATTATGAGCCGTCCTCCCCTCAGCAGCCTTCACTGATACATGCATTGAGCTTGTCTGATGCTTTAAGCACACAGCAGCCTCCACTGATACATGCATTGAGCCTGTCTGATGCTTTAAGCACACAGCAGCCTCCACTGATACATGCATTGAGCTTGTCTGATGCTTTAAGCACACAGCAGCCTCCACTGATACATGCATTGAGCCTGTCTGATGCTTTAAGTACACAGCAGCCTCCACTGATACATGCATTGAGCCTGTCTGATGCTTTAAGCACACAGCAGCCTCCACTGATACATGCATTGAGCCTGTCTGATGCTTTAAGCACACAGCAGCCTCCACTGATACATGCATTGAGCCTGTCTGATGCTTTAAGCACACAGCAGCCTCCACTGATAGGGAATAGGGTGCCATTTGAAACACAGTCTCTGTCTTTGTGTTGTTTGTGTGTTTAACCCCAGGGAAGGAACATGCCCAGGGGACTGAGTTCACCGTGCTCTCGCTGAGCCCCGACAAAGCCTGTGTCACAGCAGAATATGGCAACTCTGGAACAATGACAATTAGCCTTGTTTAAACAATTGGGGACATTTTACTCTTAGGTGAATCGCTGTATAGGCCTCTACCTTGATTTTCTTTCCCACATTCACATGAACACAAAGGGAATCTTATATATTTTTTTACGTGGTCTTACATATGGTAGCGGACTACTATACAGTTCCTTTAAAATGGAATATAGCAACATAAAACACCGTAGATCCAGCGAGGGCCCTTTCAAATGTAATACTGTATTTCTGTCATGCAAACTCCCTTCCAGGAGTGAACACAGGACACATACCTTAAAAGCCCACAAGACATTAATGCTAAAACCACGTAACTAGTCAATTAAGCCTCCTGTATATATTACTATATTCTATGTGTTTGAGTGGTAGGCTGCCTGTGTGTGTGTGTGTGTGTGTGTGTGTGTGTGTGTGTGTGTGTGTGTGTGTGTGTGTGTGTGTGTGTGTGTGTGTGTGTGTGTGTGTGTGTGTGTGTGTGTGTGTGTGTGTGTGTGTGTGTGTGTGTGTGTGTGTGTGTGTGTGTGTGTGTGTGTGCATGCATGTGTACTCCCCTTGGTGTGTGTGTGGTGTGTGTGTGTGTGTGTGTGTGTGTGTGTGTGTGTGTGTGTGTGTGTGTGTGTGTGTGTGTGTGTGTGTGTGTGTGTGTGTGTGTGTGTGTGTGTGTGTGTGTGTGTGAGAGAGAGAGAGAGAGAGAGAATGGACAGCTCAGCTGCTTGGGCATGCTGGGCTGACAATCACCTGAAAGTGACGCAGGGGGGGGTGACCCCTGACTCAATAACAATGTGTGGAACTTGTAGAGGTTAGAAGGTCAGGGTAGAAACCAGCCAGAACTAACAGGGAACCGAAATAACCATTCTAAGAGGCTGCAGCTGTGGATATATGTCCCCTGTAAATTATGTGGATAAAAGTCCCCTGTAAATGATGTGGATAAAAGTCCCTGCAATTTATGTGGACAAAAGTCCCCTGTAAATTATGTGGATAAATGTCCCCTGTAAATTATGTGGACAAAAGTCCCCTGTAAATTATGTGGATAAAAGTCCCCTGTAAATGATGTACATTACCTAGTTGACTATATATATATTTTTTACCTTTATTTAACTAGGCAAGTCAGTTAAGAACAAATTCTTATTTTCAATGATGGCCTGGGAACAGTGGGTTAACTGGTCTAGGAACAGTGGGTTAACTGATCTAGGAACAGTGGGTTAACTGGTCTAGGAACAGTGGGTTAACTGGTCTAGGAACAGTGGGTTAACTGGTCTAGGAACAGTGGGTTAACTGGTCTAGGAACAGTGGGTTAACTGGTCTAGGAACAGTGGGTTAACTGGTCTAGGAACAGTGGGTTAACTGGTCTAGGAACAGTGGGTTAACTGGTCTAGGAACAGTGGGTTAACTGGTCTAGGAACAGTGGGTTAACTGGTCTAGGAACAGTGGGTTAACTGCCTGTTGAGGGGCAGAAAGACAGATTATTTTTTACCTTGTCAGCTCGAGGGACTCAATCTTGCAACCTTTCAGTTACTAGTCCAACGCTCTAACCACTAGACGACTACCTGCCGCCCCTTGGGAGTGCAGATATAACAAGATCTGCACTCCCAAGTGGGCTTTCTACACTATGTCTACATCCCAAAATTGTACCCTATTCCCTATTTAGTTCACAACTTTTGATTAGAGGCCCATAGGGTTCTGAATCGGGTGCCATTTGGGAGGGTGCACTCTCAAGAGGGCCTCTTCCCTCTACAGTAACACATTCCGATTACACACGAGAGACAGCTGATCAAATCAGCCTAACATCAGTGACCCGACCTCACTAATGCTCTTGTGGCTGAATGGAAGCACGTCCACCCCCTGGCAGCAATGTTCCTACATCTAGTGGAAAGCCTTCCCAGAAGAGTGGAGGCTGTTATAGCAGCAATGTTCCTACATCTAGTGGAAAGCCTTCCCAGAAGAGTGGAGGCTGTTATAGCAGCAATGTTCCAACATCTAGTGGAAAGCCTTCCCAGAAGAGTGGAGGCTGTTATAGCAGCAATGTTCCAACATCTAGTGGAAAGCCTTCCCAGAAGAGTGGAGGCTGTTATAGCAGCAATGTTCCAACATCTAGTGGAAAGCCTTCCCAGAAGAGTGGAGGCTGTTATAGCAGCAATGTTCCAACATCTAATGGAATTCCTTCCCAGAAGAGAAGAGGTGGCTGTTATAGCAGCAAAAGTGGGGAGATCAACTCCATGTTAACGGCCATGATTTTGGACAGAGATGTTCGACGAGCAGGTGTCCACATACATACTCTACATGGTCAAAAAGTATGTGACAGAATACGTCTCAGAAACAACAGTAACGATGCACTTAGCCATCACATAGCCTACAGTAGGTATGACGATGCTACGGTATTGGTGCCGGCGAGCTGCAGTATGAATGACAAGTGAGTATTTTTCTACGAGCATTTATTGGAGTGCCAATCATCACAGCTCCCGTGTTGCTACCAGATCTCCACGTGATGTTATTCCTCTCCCTGGGAGATGTCTTGTGTGTTACATGATGTGTCCCAAGATGGCACCATATTCCCCTATATAGTGCACTACTTTTGAGAAGGGCCCATGGTGCACTATATAAGGAATAGCATGGCATTTGGTACCCAGTGAGCCTCTCTCTGTCACAGTCTCATCCCATGAGGGGTTAGTGTCAACGGGAACTGTGTAGGTGGCTTTAAAGAACAGTAGGGCAACAGGGGGTGTACAGTCTAAAGCTGTGAGTGTCACAGTATGCTAGCACCATGACAACAGTTATTCAAGGGGTTCCGGAACTATCTGTCAGGTTCCATTTACCATCACATTGTTCAATTGTGAGACAGTTACTGGTGAGAGACTACAAGTCATAACACAAAGCACTTTGAAACATATTTAGGATCTTTGTACCTCTATTGGGTTACAGTCAGACACCACACTAACAGGTAGGTGTGTGTGTGTGTGTGTGTGTAGAGATTAAATCACTTGAAGGAATGCTTTTTTACGTGGTCTTACCTACAGTACCTTTAAAATATAATATAGTAACATAAAACACTATCCATTCAGGGAGGTCCCTTTGAAAAATGGTTAGCTGGCTAAATTAACCATTATTGACATTCCTAGTAGCTAGTAGACCTCAGCTTCATTCGGGTCTGCTGAACTGCCAAACGTGCACTATGCTAAACGTGCACTCTCCTAAACGTGCACTCTCCTAAGCGTGCACTCTCCTAAACGTGAACTCTCCTGAACGTGTGTTCTGCTGCTTCTCCTCTCTACAGACTGTAACACTTAACAAAATCCAGATGAGGGTTCACTGTCCGTGCTTTAGTCAGGTCTGTGCTTTAGTCACGTCCGTGCTTTACTCAGGTCTGTGCTATAGTCACGTCCGTGCTTTACTCAGGTCTGTGCTTTAGTCACGTCTGTGCTTTAGTCACGTCTGTGCTTTAGTCACGTCTGTGCTTTAGTCAGGTCTGTGCTTTAGTCAGGTCTGTGCATTAGTCACGTCTGTGCTTTAGTCCGTGCTTTAGTCAGGTCTGTGCTTTAGTCTAGTCCGTGCTTTAGTCAGGTCTGTGCTTTACTCAGGTCCGTGCATTAGTCAGGTCTGTGCTTTAGTCAGGTCTGTGCTTTAGTCAGGTCTGTGCTTTAGTCAGGTCTGTGCTTTACTCAGGTCTGTACATTAGTCAGGTCTGTGCTTTAGTCTATGCTTTAGTCAGGTCCGTGCTTTACTCAGGTCCGTGCATTAGTCAGGTCCGTGCATTAGTCAGGTCTGTGCTTTAGTCTATGCTTTAGTCAGGTCCGTGCTTTACTCAGGTCCGTGCATTAGTCAGGTCCGTGCATTAGTCAGGTCTGTGCTTTAGTCAGGTCTGTGCTTTAGTCAGGTCTGTGCTTTAGTCAGGTCTGTGCTTTAGTCAGGTCTGTGCTTTAGTCAGGTCCGTGCTTTAGTCAGGTCTGTGCTTTAGTCTAGTCCGTGCTTTAGTCAGGTCTGTGCTTTACTCAGGTCCGTGCATTAGTCAGGTCTGTGCTTTAGTCAGGTCTGTGCTTTAGTCAGGTCTGTGCTTTAGTCAGGTCTGTGCTTTACTCAGGTCTGTGCATTAGTCAGGTCTGTGCTTTAGTCTATGCTTTAGTCAGGTCCGTGCTTTACTCAGGTCCGTGCATTAGTCAGGTCCGTGCATTAGTCAGGTCTGTGCTTTAGTCTATGCTTTAGTCAGGTCCGTGCTTTACTCAGGTCCGTGCATTAGTCAGGTCTGTGCTTTAGTCTATGCTTTAGTCAGGTCCGTGCTTTACTCAGGTCCGTGCTTTACTCAGGTCTGTGCTTTAGTCAGGTCCGTGCTTTAGTCAGGTCTGTGCTTTAGTCAGGTCCGTGCTTTAGTCAGGTCCGTGCTTTAGTCTAGTCCGTGCTGTAAACTTTAATTGATAGGCTAGGTTGTAGCAACCTCATGATGGGTAGAGGGAGCATTATTGTATCTTCACGGATTCCCCCGGTACTGCTGCTCATTCTGTGCACCAGTTCCGGAGGTCTACGTAACCAGCCTCTAGGTGTCACTGAACTGTCTCATTACGCACACCTGGTTCCAATTCCCCCTGGTTAGTATATATAGTCTGTTCTCCATTGTCCTTGTGGGTTATTGTTCTATGTACGTTGGTCTTGAGTATCTCTGCTTTGTTATTTTGGCTTTCGTGCTGCATGTATTGTACCCTCATAAATATGGGTCTTGCCCCGTGTAGTGTTGTGCACTTGTTATTACGGTCTCATCCCATGTATTGTATGCAGAGAAGCATTCCTCAAATATCAGACGAGAACAAAAAAAGGTGATGTATGCTAATTACAAATGACTGGATTTACTCTACTCTGCTCTGTTAGCTACTTCATGTGGAACAGCAAACACATTACTCATTAAATAACCATTTTGAGGCCAGTAGAGATGTTGTAATTGGCCCTCTAGTGTAGGGTAGAACAGCTATAATAAGGTTAGAATAGGGTTTAAATGTGACAATTGATTCTCCACTCTCCAAAGAGCAACGTACTTTAACTGATTTCAAATAAGCAGTTCTATTTCACAGCTTCACAGAGTATAGAAAGTCAATACAGTGTTATATCATATAGGAGTACATCAATACAATACAGTATTATTTCATATAGGAATAAATCAATACAATACAGTATTATTTCATATAGGAATTACATCAATACAATACAGTATTATTTCATATAGGAATAAATCAATACAATACAGTATTATTTCATATAGGAGTACATCAATACAATACAGTATTATTTCATATAGGAGTACATCAATTAAATACAGTATTATATCATATAGAATTACATCAATACAGTATTATTTCATATAGGAATAAATCAATACAATACAGTATTATTTCATATAGGAATAAATCAATACAATACAGTATTATTTCATATAGGAATAAATCAATACAATACAGTATTATTTCATATAGGAGTACCTCAATACAATACAGTATTATTTCATATAGGAGTACATCAATTAAATACAGTGTTATATCATATAGGAATAGCTTCACATAGAATGTCCTGCATCTGCCTGTTGGTTGGGTAACACCAGCGCTAATCCTAAACATGTGTTATGTTCCAACACCCACACTAGCTTACGTATTGGATATGCCTGCTAAGTAGTGAGCTAGTATGGACAATGGAACGTAGTGATGATCTACGATGCTAATCATCGTGAGGGAGACTTAATGCGGCAGGGTAGCCTAGTGGTTAGAGTGTAGAGGCGGCAGGGTAGCCTAGTGGTTAGAGTGTAGAGGTGGCAGGGTAGCCTAGTGGTTAGAGTGTAGAGGTGGCAGGGTAGCCTAGTGGTTAGAGTGTAGACGCGGCAGGGTAGCCTAGTGGTTAGAGTGTAGAGGTGGCAGGGTAGCCTAGTGGTTAGAGTGTAGAGGCGGCAGGGTAGCCTAGTGGTTAGAGTGTAGAGGCGGCAGGGTAGCCTAGTGGTTAGAGTGTAGAGGTGGCAGGGTAGCCTAGTGGTTAGAGTGTAGAGGTGGCAGGGTAGTCTAGTGGTTAGAGTGTAGAGGTGGCAGGTAGCCTAGTGGTTAGAGTGTAGAGGTGGCAGGAAGCCTAATGGTTAGAGTGTAGAGGTGGCAGGGTAGCCTAGTGGTTAGAGTGTAGAGGTGGCAGGGTAGCCTAGTGGTTAGAGTGTAGAGGTGGCAGGTAGCCTAATGGTTAGAGTGTAGAGGTGGCAGGGTAGCCTAGTGGTTAGAGTGTAGAGGAGGCAGGGTAGCCTAGTGGTTAGAGTGTAGAGGTGGCAGGGTAGCCTAGTGGTTAGAGTGTAGAGGTGTCAGGGTAGCCTAGTGGTTAGAGCGTTGGACTAGTAACCGGATGGTTGCAAGTTCAAACCCCCGAGCTGACAAGGTACAAGTCTGTTGTTCTGCCCCTGAACAGGCAGTTAACCCACTGTTCCTAGACCAGTTAACCCACTGTTCCTAGGCCAGTTAACCCACTGTTCCTAGACCAGTTAACCCACTGTTCCTAGACCAGTTAACCCAGTGTTCCTAGACCAGTTAACCCAGTGTTCCTAGACCAGTTAACCCACTGTTCCTAGACCAGTTAACCCACTGTTCCTAGGCCAGTTAACCCACTGTTCCTAGACCAGTTAACCCACTGTTCCTAGGCCAGTTAACCCAGTGTTCCTAGACCAGTTAACCCAGTGTTCCTAGACCAGTTAACCCAGTGTTCCTAGACCAGTTAACCCAGTGTTCCTAGACCAGTTAACCCAGTGTTCCTAGACCAGTTAACCCACTGTTCCTAGGCCAGTTAACCCACTGTTCCTAGACCAGTTAACCCACTGTTCCTAGACCAGTTAACCCACTGTTCCTAGGCCAGTTAACCCACTGTTCCTAGACCAGTTAACCCACTGTTCCTAGACCAGTTAACCCACTGTTCCTAGACCAGTTAACCCACTGTTCCTAGACCAGTTAACCCACTGTTCCTAGACCAGTTAACCCACTGTTCCTAGACCAGTTAACCCACTGTTCCTAGACCAGTTAACCCACTGTTCCTAGACCAGTTAACCCACTGTTCCTAGACCAGTTAACCCACTGTTCCTAGACCAGTTAACCCACTGTTCCTAGACCAGTTAACCCACTGTTCCTAGACCGTCATTGAAAATAAGAATTTGTTCTTGACTGACTTGCCTGGTTAAATAAAAAAAATATCAAAAAATGCTAACCGAATAGGAACATTCCAACGGGACATTCCAGGAGATTTGAGTGGACTACCCAGTTACTCTTCATCTAGCTAGCTGGTCATTTCAATGTTTTGGGGGTTAAATATACTCAACACAGGCATATTAAAATGATGTTAACACCATGTACTGTAGAGCCTTGACATGCACACGGATAAGTTGATTCCCTTCCTCTCTGGCAGTACATAGGGAAAAATCAGCCAACAAAATTACAAGCACTTAACCAGAATGTACTAGAACTGGAATATAAACGCAAAAAACAAAGAGATAAAGTTCATAAGCAAATCAGGCCCTAATTGATGGATGTCAGAGGACTGGGAAGGCTGCTGGTCACAGACACTAATATAATAATAATAATATATGCCATTTAGCAGATGCTTTTATCCAAAGCGACTTACAGTCATGTGTGCATACATTCTACGTATGGGTGGTCCCGGGGATCGAACCCACTACACTGGCGTTACAAGTGCCATGCTCTACCAACTGAGCTACAGAAGGACCACCTTAAGACACCTTAAAGGTAGGGGTGTGGATCAGATAACCAGTCCGTTTCTGGTGTGACCTCCATTTGACTCATGCAGCGCAACACATCTCCTTCACATAGAGTTGTTCAGACTGTTGGTTGTGGCCTGTGGAATGTTGTCCCACTCCTAAATGGCTGTGTGAAGTTGCTGGAGAGAGGCCTTTTATTGTCCCCAGCACAAGGTGCACCTGTGTAATGATCATGCTGTTTAATCAGCTTCTTGATATGCCACACCTGTCAGGTGGGTGGATTATCTTGGCGAAGGAGAAAGGCTCACTAACAGGGATGTAAACAAATTTGAGCACAACATTTGAGAGAAATACGTTTTTTGTGCAGTATGGAACATTTCTGGAATGTTTTATTTCAGCTCATGAAACATGGGACCAATACTTTACATGTTGTGTTTATATTTTAGTTAGCATAGATCAGGTAACACATTACAGCTGGCTTTGCTATAGTTCCTATCCTCTATAGGAAAAGCCCATGGCTACATCCCAAGTGGCACCCTCTTCCCTATACAGTGTACTGTTTTTGACAAGGGCTTTGGTCTAAAGTAATGGAGAATATAGGGTGACATGGTGTATATTTACAGTGGCTAGAAAGATAGATATATTTAAACACATGGGATTTCTGGCCACAGTTAATTTTCCACATCTTCTCTCTTTAGCCAAAACTCTCTAGACAGTTGGTTTAATCAAACATGCCATTTCTATTCATAGAATGTAAACAGGCACAGTGCCTGAAACCCAAATAGCAACCTATTCCCTATGTAGTGCACTACTTTTGACCAGCCAGAGCCTATAGGGCTCAGGTCAAAAGTATTGTACTATTCAGGGTGCCATTTGGGACACAGTCAGTTATGCAGCCAGGCGTTTCAATTTCACATTGGGTGCAGTTCTCAGAGCAGTGGTTCCTGCCTGGCTCAGCGGTTAACTCTTTAAAGTCATCCACTCTGCTCTGAAGAACCAAGATGGCCGACTAGTTTCACAAAACCTCCCGCATTGGAATCCAGGTCATAGTGCATCTAACTGTGCTGATTAGACGCAATGTTACACAAAATGGCTGCCAAATGGCTGACAACCCTATTGGTTGGGTGACCCTAATTTCAACAGGGAGGACGTCAACCCTATTCATCAAGTGTCTCTGATGAGGACAACCTTATTGGCTGGGTGTCTCTGATGAGGACAACCTTATTGGCTGGGTGTCTCTGATGAGGACAACCTTATTGGCTGGGTGTCTCTGATGACAAAACCTTATTGGCTGGGTGTCTCTGATGATAACCTAAAAACTGTTGGGGGAGGTTCTCTTCTGCACTGTTCAACCAATCCAGTTGAGGAGTTATGATGGAGCGTCACCTTGGTAACGTCAAAAAGCACATCACCGTCTCTCTTTCCATTTCTCCTGAAAACCAGAACATCCCACAGTCTCTTTCCATTTCCTCTGAAAACAAGAACATCCACAGTCTATCTTTCCATTTCCTCTGAAAACCAGAACATCCACAGTCTCTCTTTCCATTTCCCCTGAAAACAAGAACATCTGGTTGATGGAGACTCGGCATAGACTACCATGATGTTGATGGCCCTATTGGTCAGGTGTCCCTGATAATGAAACCCTATTGGTTAAGTGTCCCTGATGAGAAAAACCTATTGGTCAGGTGTCCCTGATCATGAACCCTTTTGGACAGGTGTCCCTGATAATTAACCCTATTGGTGAGGGGTCCCTGATAATGAAACCCTATTGGTCAGGTGTCCCTGATAATTAAACCCTATTGGTCAGGTGTCCCTGATAATTAACCCTATTGGTCAGGTGTCACTGATAATTAAACCCTATTGGTCAGGTGTCTGTGATAATGAAACCCTATTGGTCAGGTGTCCCTGATCATGAAACCCTATTAGTCTGGCGATGCATGCAGATTACAGAACTATTGACCCAGGAAGTAACCACGGATCCCAAGGCTCTCTGACTTACAAAAAGACTGTGGAGACTAAAACAGGAACCCCCCCCTTAACACCAGCCAGTTATATCAGTACATCACCTCCCCCTTAACACCAGCCAGTTATATCAGTACATCACCCCCTTAACACCAGCCAGTTATATCAGTACATCACCCCCTCCCCCCACACCAGCCAGTTATATCAGTACATCACCTCCCCCTTAACACCAGCCAGTTATATCAGTACATCACCTCCCCCTTAACACCAGCCAGTATCATCAGTCCATCACCTCCCCCTTAACACCAGCCAGTATCATCAGTACATCACCCCCTCCCCCTTAACACCAGTCAGTTATATCAGTCCATCACCCCCCCCTTAACACCAGCCAGTATCATCAGTACATCACCCCCTCCCCTTAACACCAGCCAGTATCATCAGTACATCACCCCCCTTAACACCAGCCAGTATCATCAGTACATCACCCCCTCCCCCTTAACACCAGCCAGTTATATCAGTCCATCACCCCCTCCCCCTTAACACCAGCCAGTATCATCAGTACATCACCTCCCCCTTAACACCAGCCAGTATCATCAGTACATCACCCCCCTTAACACCAGCCAGTATCATCAGTACATCACCTCCCCCTTAACACCAGCCAGTATCATCAGTACATCACCCCCTCCCCTTAACACCAGCCAGTATCATCAGTACATCACCCCCCTTAACACCAGCCAGTATCATCAGTACATCACCCCCCTTAACACCAGCAAGTATCATCAGTACATCACCCCCTTAACACCAGCCAGTATCATCAGTACATCACCCCCTTAACACCAGCCAGTATCATCAGTACATCACCTCCCCTTAACACCAGCCAGTATCATCAGTACATCACCCCCTTAACACCAGCCAGTATCATCAGTACATCACCCCCCTTAACACCAGCCAGTATCATCAGTACATCACCCCCCTTAACACCAGCCAGTATCATCAGTACATCACCCCCTCCCCCTTAACACCAGCCAGTATCATCAGTACATCACCCCCTTAACACCAGCCAGTATCATCAGTACATCACCCCTCCCCTTAACACCAGCCAGTATCATCAGTACATCACCCCCCCTTAACACCAGCCAGTATCATCAGTACATCACCCCCTTAACACCAGCCAGTATCATCAGTACATCACCCCCTCCCCTTAACACCAGCCAGTTATATCAGTCCATCACCTCCCCCACCAACACCAGCAAGTTATATCAGTCCATCACCCCCTCCCCTTAACACCAGCCAGTATCATCAGTACATCACCCCCTCCCCCTTAACACCAGCCAGTTATATCAGTCCATCACCCCCTCCCCTTAACACCAGCCAGTTACATCAGTACAGTACACAAAGTCTACTTGTCTTACTGACTATTTCCTTTTACCATTGAAGTTGATCTATGATTGCATGTTGTCCACTCTTAAACACAGAGATGTTTTGATACATATACATTTTTTAAAAGCAAACTTCTACTGACCATCTGGGCTAAGAAGTAAAAGATTACCACAATTTTTTTTGGGGGGGAAAACATTCAATCCCTCCAGATCTCAGCATTATAGAGAGGCACTCAGAGACTGAAGTCTAAATCCCCAGGGACAAACAACAACACGTGTGTGTCATGGAAATTGTGTTATTGTTTGTCACTGTGGATAAAACTGGAGGAAATGAATGAGCCAGCCTTTTGTTCTGGCTTGGCTTGCCGTAAACAAACTACTTTGCATTGACACAAATTAATTTTTTTCAATCTTGTTTTCCATTTCCCATTTTTACTCTTCCCAAACAATGTCAGTGTTGACGGAAATGTGTGCATACAACTGAACTAATGCCTTTTTTTTCATACCCCATTTCCTATAAATATGTTAATTCTGTGCAGCCCCTATGAAAAAGCACTCGATGCATAAACGTACGTTAGGTTGTCTGTGCCGAGGACGTTGTCAGTGATGGTTCAGCCTGTATGACAGTCAAGGAGACAATCTACAGTCGGCTACAGTCTCAAATTGAACCCTATTCCCTAGGTCACTATGTAGGGTATATGGTGCCATTTGGGACAAAGCCTTGTAGCGATCTCTAAACTTGGAGATATAGAAAACGTTGAATGCCATAACATAATATATATATTCTATTGTGTTACCCCCCCACCCCCCCCAAAAAAAAACCTGCCAAAGAATTTACATTTCCGTCTCTAATACAGTCCTATTATTATCTAGAAACTGAGGGACACTGCCTGGTATACCTGCCGTCCTACGTGGTAATGTGGCTGTATCATATTCCCTGCCGTCCTACGTGGTAATGTGGCTGTATCATATTCCCTGCCGTCCTACGTGGTAATGTGGCTGTATCATATTCCCTGCCGTCCTACGTGGTAATGTGGCTGTATCATATTCCCTGCCGTCCTACGTGGTAATGTGGCTGTGTCATATTCCCTGCCGTCCTACGTGGTAATGTGGCTGTATCATATTCCCTGCCGTCCTACGTGGTAATGTGGCTGTGTCATATTCCCTGCCGTCCTACGTGGTAATGTGGCTGTGTCATATTCCCTGCCGTCCTACGTGGTAATGTGGCTGTATCATATTCCCTGCCGTCCTACGTGGTAATGTGGCTGTGTCACGCCTTGGTCATTGTATTTTGTGTTTTTGTTATATGTTTGGGTAGGCCAGGGTGTGACATGGGTTTATATGTTGTTTTCGTATTGGGGTTTGTATTATTTGGGATCGCGGCTGATTAGGGGTGTTGTATAGGCTTGGCTGCCTGAGGCGATTCTCAATCAGAGTCAGGTGATTCTCGTTGTCTCTGATTGGGAACCGTATTTAGGGAGCCATAGTTTCCCTTTGTATTTCGTGGGTGATTGTTCCTGTCTCTGTGTAGTGGTCACCAGATAGGCTGTAATAGTTTCTCGTTCCGTTTGTTGTTTTTGTATTTAGTATCAGTTATTTCATGTATCACGTTTTCATTCATTAAAGATCATGAGTAACAAACACGCTGCATTTCGGTCCGACTCTCTTCCTTCAACACACGAACGCCGTTACAGGCTGTATCATATTCCCTGCCGTTCTACATGGTAATGTGGCTGTATCATATTCAGTATTACTCCAGTACAGCACAGTACTGTCAGTTTCCTATTTTAGAGAGACCCCAGATAGATGCTCTCCCTCTTCTGTCACTCAGTGCTTGACATTGGTGGTGATGAACGGTACAAACAGGGCCAGTTCAGTTCACAAAGAAAGAAGGCCTCTCTCTTCTCTCTCAACTCCCACATCCCACCTCACACGCAGCAGGAGGATCCAGTTATCCAGAGTTGATCTATCTATAGATCAGCTCCCACTCAGCTGTCAGCCCCACTTCCAGGTGCACCTAAAGTAAAGATTGGCAACTGTCTCTCTCTCAAAACCTTTACATGTACCAAGACCTGACTTCACGTCAACAGTCTCTCTAAACCTTTACATGTACCAAGACCTGACTTCACCTCAACAGTCTCTCTCTCTAAACCTTTACATGTACCAAGACCTGACTTCACGTCAACAGTCTCTCTAAACCTTTACATGTACCAAGACCTGACTTCACCTCAACAGTCTCTCTCTCTAAACCTTTACATGTACCAAGACCTGACTTCACGTCAACAGTCTCTCTAAACCTTTACATGTACCAAGACCTGACTTCACGTCAACAGTCTCTCTCTCTCTAAACCTTTACATGTACCAAGACCTGACTTCACGTCAACAGTCTCTCTAAACCTTTACATGTACCAAGACCTGACTTCACCTCAACAGTCTCTCTCTTCAAATGCCCTACCAAGCTAAAAAAAAAGGGAGTAACTGCTCATTTGGTCAAAAAAAATGAGTTCATGTCATTTTTGCTACATTAAATACATGCTTAATCATGTGGACAAGTATCCTGCCTCTATTGTATTGTGTTCAGGAGAAAATAAGGGGGTCATGTTAGCAGTAACTGTATAAAGTTACTGTAAAACCAAGGTAAATGAAAGGCATTTTTCTCAGTTCCACACTATGAGCAGTTACTGTCTTTTTACTTGGTAAGGCAGAATAGGGTTTTATAAGCTCTATGAATGACATTCTAAGGGAAACTTTATGCGTGTGTACATCGACCTGTCAAACCTTGTAAAGTATTGTTTTTATTTATTTCACCTTTATTTAACCAGGTAGGCTAGTTGAGAACAAGTTCTCATTTGCAACTGCGACCTGGCCAAAATAAAGCATAGCAGTGTGAACAGACAACACAGAGTTATACATGGAGTAAACAATTAACAAGTCAATAACACAGTAGAAAAAAATGGGCAGTATATATATACAATGTGTGCAAAAGGCATGAGGAGGTAGGCGAATAATACAATTTTGCAGATTAACACTGGAGTGATAAATTATCAGATGGTCATGTACAGGTAGAGATATTGGTGTGCAAAAGAGCAGAAAAGTAAATAAATAAAAAACAGTATAAAAACAGTATGGGAATGAGGTAGGTGAAAATGGGTGGGCTATTTACCAATAGACTATGTACAGCTGCAGCGATCGGTTAGCTGCTCGGATAGCTGATGTTTGAAGTTGGTGAGGGAGATAAAAGTCTCAACTTCAGCGATTTGCAGTTCGTTCCAGTCACAGGCAGCAGAGTACTGGAACGAAAGGCGGCCAAATGAGGTGTTGGCTTTAGGATGATCAGTGAGATACACCTGCTGGAGCACGTGCTACGGATGGGTGTTGCCATCGTGACCAGTGAACTGAGATAAGGCGGAGCTTTACTTAGCATGGACTTGTAGATAACCTGGAGCCAGTGGGTCTGGCGACGAATATGTAGTGAGGGCCAGCCGACTAGAGCATACAAGTCGCAGTGGTGGGTGGTATAAGGTGCTTTAGTGACAAAACGGATGGCACTGTGATAGAAAGTACATCTATGACTGGACCTAAACCATGGATCTCACTTCTATTGGACAGTAATTAAACCTCGAGAGCTGATATTTTTCCCCACGTTTATTGACAGAGAGCTGAGAGAAAAACTGACACTCTTCCCCACGGACTCTACAACAACAGACCTGACTCTACTCACTCACAATGACAACAGACCTGACTCTACTCACAATGACAACAGACCTGGCTCTACTCACAATGACAACAGACCTGACTCTACTCACAATGACAACAGACCTGACTCTACTCACTCGCAATGACAACAGACCTGACTCTACTCACAATGACAACAGACCTGACTCTACTCACAATGACAACAGACCTGACTCTACTCACTCGCAATGACAACAGACCTGACTCTACTCACTCACAATGACAACAGACCTGACTCTACTCACAATGACAACAGACCTGACTCTACTCACAATGACAACAGACCTGACTCTACTCACTCGCAATGACAACAGACCTGACTCTACTCACTCACAATGACAACAGACCTGGCTCTACTCACAATGACAACAGACCTGACTCTACTCACAATGACAACAGACCTGACTCTAACAGACCTGACACTCGCAATGACAACAGACCTGACTCTACTCACAATGACAACAGACCTGACTCTACTCCTGGCTGACAACAGACCTGGCTCTACTCACACATGACAACAGACCTGACAACAGACCTGACTCTACTCACTCACAATGACAACAGACCTGACTCTACTCACAATGACAACAGACCTGACTCTACTCACAATGACAACAGACCTGACTCTACTCACTGACAACAGACAATGACAACAGACCTGACTCTACTCACTCACAATGACAACAGACCTGACTCTACTCACAATGACAACAGACCTGACTCTACCACTCACAATGACAACAGACCTGACTCTACTCACAATGACAACAGACCTGGCTCTACACAATGACAACAGATGGCAACAGACCTGACTCTACTCACAATGACAACAGACCTGACTCTACTCACAATGACAACAGACCTGA
>NC_060195.1:7310748-7336751 GCF_021184085.1 Oncorhynchus gorbuscha | reverse complement strand
GGTTCTGATTGACTCCCAGTATAGAAGTCTATTGTAGACATGACAAAAGGGGTTCTGATTGACTCCCAGTATAGGATTCTATTGTAGGCATGACAACAGGGGTTCTGATTGACTCCCAGTATAGGATTCTATTGTAGACATGACAACAGGGGTTCTGTTTGACTCCCAGTATAGAAGTCTATTGTAGGCATGACAACAGGGGTTCTGATTGACTCCTAGTATAGGATTCTATTGTAGGCATGACAACAGGGGTTCTGATTGACTCCCAGTATAGAAGTCTATTGTAGACATGACAACAGGGGTTCTGATTGACTCCCAGTATAGGATTCTATTGTAGGCATGACAACAGGGGTTCTGATTGACTCCCAGTATAGAAGTCTATTGTAGACATGACAACAGGGGTTCTGTTTGACTCCGAGTATAAGTGTCTATTGCAGGCATGACAACCATCAGTTCTGATTGACTCTCAGTATAGGAGTCTATTGTAGGCATGATAACCAGCAGTTCTGATTGAATCCCAGGATAGGAGTCTATTGTAGGCATGACAACCAAGGGTTCTGATTGACTCCCAGTATAGGAGTCTATTGTAGGCATGACAACCAGCAGTTCTGATTGACTCCCAGTATAGGAGTCTATTGTAGGCATGACAACCAGCAGTTCTGATTGACTCCCAGTATAGGAGTCTATTGTAGGCATGACAACCAGCAGTTCTGATTGACTCCCAGTATAGGAGTCTATTGTAGGCATGACAATTAGCAGTTCTGATTGACTCCCAGTATAGGAGTCTATTGTAGGCATGACAACCAGTAGTTCTGATTGACTCCCAGTATAGGAGTCTATTGTAGGCATGACAACCAGCAGTTCTGATTGACTCTCAGTATAGGAGTCTATTGTAGGCATGACAACCAAGGGTTCTGATTGACTCCCAGTATAGGAGTCTATTGTAGGCATGACAACCAGCAGTTCTGATTGACTCCCAGTATAGGAGTCTATTGTAGGCATGACAATCAGCAGTTCTGATTGACTCCCAGTATAGGAGTATATTGTAGGCATGACAACCAGTAGTTCTGATTGACTCCCAGTATAGGAGTCTATTGTAGGCATGACAACCAGCAGTTCTGATTGACTCTCAGTATAGGAGTCTATTGTAGGCATGACAACCAAGGGTTCTGATTGACTCTCAGTATAGGAGTCTATTGTAGGCATGACAACCAAGGGTTCTGATTGACTCCCAGTATAGGAGTCTATTGTAGGCATGACAATCAGCAGTTCTGATTGACTCCCAGTATAGGAGTCTATTGTAGGCATGACAACCAGTAGTTCTGATTGATGTTTATTTTGTGTTTGCATTTATCTGAGTCTCCGTCTGTGTCCCAAATGACAACATGGTCAAAAGTTGTACACTACACAGGGAACATAGGAGGCTGGTGGCACCTTAATTAAGGAGGACGGGGCTGGTGGTAAATGGCTGGAGAGGAATCAGTGGAGTGCTATGAAATACATCATATACATGGTTTCCATGGTTTCCATGGTTTCCATGGTTTCCATGGTTTCCAGTTGTCTGATGACATTCCATTTGCTTTCGTTCCAGACGTTATTATGAGCCGTCCTCCCCTCAGCATCCTTCACTGATACATGCATTGAGCCTGTCTGATGCTTTAAGCACACAGCAGCCTCCACTGATACATGCATTGAGCCTGTCTGATGCTTTAAGCACACAGCAGCCTCCACTGATACATGCATTGAGCCTGTCTGATGCTTTAAGCACACAGCAGCCTCCACTGATACATGCATTGAGCCTGTCTGATGCTTTAAGCACACAGCAGCCTCCACTGATACATGCATTGAGCCTGTCTGATGCTTTAAGCACACAGCAGCCTCCACTGATACATGCATTGAGCCTGTCTGATGCTTTAAGCACACAGCAGCCTCCACTGATACATGCATTGAGCCTGTCTGATGCTTTAAGCACACAGCAGCCTCCACTGATAGGGAATAGGGTGCCATTTGAAACACAGTCTCTGTCTTTGTGTTGTTTGTGTGTTTAACCCCAGGGAAGGAACATGCCCAGGGGACTGAGTTCACCGTGCTCTCGCTGAGCCCCGACAAAGCCTGTGTCACAGCAGAATATGGCAACTCTGGAACAATGACAATTAGCCTTGTTTAAACAATTGGGGACATTTTACTCTTAGGTGAATCGCTGTATAGGCCTCTACCTTGATTTTCTTTCCCACATTCACATGAACACAAAGGGAATCTTATATATTTTTTTACGTGGTCTTACATATGGTAGCGGACTACTATACAGTTCCTTTAAAATGGAATATAGCAACATAAAACACCGTAGATCCAGCGAGGGCCCTTTCAAATGTAATACTGTATTTCTGTCATGCAAACTCCCTTCCAGGAGTGAACACAGGACACATACCTTAAAAGCCCACAAGACATTAATGCTAAAACCACGTAACTAGTCAATTAAGCCTCCTGTATATATTACTATATTCTATGTGTTTGAGTGGTAGGCTGCCTGTGTGTGTGTGTGTGTGTGTGTGTGTGTGTGTGTGTGTGTGTGTGTGTGTGTGTGTGTGTGTGTGTGTGTGTGTGTGTGTGTGTGTGTGTGTGTGTGTGTGTGTGTGTGTGTGTGTGTGTGTGTGTGTGTGTGTGCATGCATGTGTACTCCCCTTGGTGTGTGTGTGTGTGTGTGTGTGTGTGTGTGTGTGTGTGTGTGTGTGTGTGTGTGTGTGTGTGTGTGTGTGTGTGTGTGTGTGTGTGTGTGTGTGTGTGTGTGTGTGTGTGTGTGTGTGTGAGAGAGAGAGAGAGAGAGAGAGAATGGACAGCTCAGCTGCTTGGGCATGCTGGGCTGACAATCACCTGAAAGTGACGCAGGGGGGGGGGGGGGGTGACCCCCTGACTCAATAACAATGTGTGGAACTTGTAGAGGTTAGAAGGTCAGGGTAGAAACCAGCCAGAACTAACAGGGAACCGAAATAACCATTCTAAGAGGCTGCAGCTGTGGATATATGTCCCCTGTAAATTATGTGGATAAAAGTCCCCTGTAAATGATGTGGATAAAAGTCCCTGCAATTTATGTGGACAAAAGTCCCCTGTAAATTATGTGGATAAATGTCCCCTGTAAATTATGTGGACAAAAGTCCCCTGTAAATTATGTGGATAAAAGTCCCCTGTAAATGATGTACATTACCTAGTTGACTATATATATATTTTTTACCTTTATTTAACTAGGCAAGTCAGTTAAGAACAAATTCTTATTTTCAATGATGGCCTGGGAACAGTGGGTTAACTGGTCTAGGAACAGTGGGTTAACTGATCTAGGAACAGTGGGTTAACTGGTCTAGGAACAGTGGGTTAACTGGTCTAGGAACAGTGGGTTAACTGGTCTAGGAACAGTGGGTTAACTGGTCTAGGAACAGTGGGTTAACTGGTCTAGGAACAGTGGGTTAACTGGTCTAGGAACAGTGGGTTAACTGGTCTAGGAACAGTGGGTTAACTGGTCTAGGAACAGTGGGTTAACTGGTCTAGGAACAGTGGGTTAACTGGTCTAGGAACAGTGGGTTAACTGCCTGTTGAGGGGCAGAAAGACAGATTATTTTTTATCTTGTCAGCTCGAGGGACTCAATCTTGCAACCTTTCAGTTACTAGTCCAACGCTCTAACCACTAGACGACTACCTGCCGCCCCTTGGGAGTGCAGATATAACAAGATCTGCACTCCCAAGTGGGCTTTCTACACTATGTCTACATCCCAAAATTGTACCCTATTCCCTATTTAGTTCACAACTTTTGATTAGAGGCCCATAGGGTTCTGAATCGGGTGCCATTTGGGAGGGTGCACTCTCAAGAGGGCCTCTTCCCTCTACAGTAACACATTCCGATTACACACGAGAGACAGCTGATCAAATCAGCCTAACATCAGTGACCCGACCTCACTAATGCTCTTGTGGCTGAATGGAAGCACGTCCACCCCTGGCAGCAATGTTCCTACATCTAGTGGAAAGCCTTCCCAGAAGAGTGGAGGCTGTTATAGCAGCAATGTTCCTACATCTAGTGGAAAGCCTTCCCAGAAGAGTGGAGGCTGTTATAGCAGCAATGTTCCAACATCTAGTGGAAAGCCTTCCCAGAAGAGTGGAGGCTGTTATAGCAGCAATGTTCCAACATCTAGTGGAAAGCCTTCCCAGAAGAGTGGAGGCTGTTATAGCAGCAATGTTCCAACATCTAGTGGAAAGCCTTCCCAGAAGAGTGGAGGCTGTTATAGCAGCAATGTTCCAACATCTAGTGGAATTCCTTCCCAGAAGAGAAGAGGTGGCTGTTATAGCAGCAAAAGTGGGGAGATCAACTCCATGTTAACGGCCATGATTTTGGACAGAGATGTTCGACGAGCAGGTGTCCACATACATACTCTACATGGTCAAAAAGTATGTGACAGAATACGTCTCAGAAACAACAGTAACGATGCACTTAGCCATCACATAGCCTACAGTAGGTATGACGATGCTACGGTATTGGTGCCGGCGAGCTGCAGTATGAATGACAAGTGAGTATTTTTCTACGAGCATTTATTGGAGTGCCAATCATCACAGCTCCCGTGTTGCTACCAGATCTCCACGTGATGTTATTCCTCTCCCTGGGAGATGTCTTGTGTGTTACATGATGTGTCCCAAGATGGCACCATATTCCCCTATATGGTGCACTATATAAGGAATAGCATGGCATTTGGTACCCAGTGAGCCTCTCTCTGTCACAGTCTCATCCCATGAGGGGTTAGTGTCAACGGGAACTGTGTAGGTGGCTTTAAAGAACAGTAGGGCAACAGGGGGTGTACAGTCTAAAGCTGTGAGTGTCACAGTATGCTAGCACCATGACAACAGTTATTCAAGGGGTTCCGGAACTATCTGTCAGGTTCCATTTACCATCACATTGTTCAATTGTGAGACAGTTACTGGTGAGAGACTACAAGTCATAACACAAAGCACTTTGAAACATATTTAGGATCTTTGTACCTCTATTGGGTTACAGTCAGACACCACACTAACAGGTAGGTGTGTGTGTGTGTGTAGAGATTAAATCACTTGAAGGAATGCTTTTTTACGTGGTCTTACCTACAGTACCTTTAAAATATAATATAGTAACATAAAACACTATCCATTCAGGGAGGTCCCTTTGAAAAATGGTTAGCTGGCTAAATTAACCATTATTGACATTCCTAGTAGCTAGTAGACCTCAGCTTCATTCGGGTCTGCTGAACTGCCAAACGTGCACTATGCTAAACGTGCACTCTCCTAAACGTGCACTCTCCTAAGCGTGCACTCTCCTAAACGTGAACTCTCCTGAACGTGTGTTCTGCTGCTTCTCCTCTCTACAGACTGTAACACTTAACAAAATCCAGATGAGGGTTCACTGTCCGTGCTTTAGTCAGGTCTGTGCTTTAGTCAGGTCCGTGCTTTAGTCAGGTCCGTGCTTTAGTCAGGTCCGTGCTTTAGTCAGGTCTGTGCTTTAGTCAGGTCTGTGCTTTAGTCACGTCTGTGCTTTAGTCACGTCTGTGCTTTAGTCAGGTCCGTGCTTTAGTCTGTGCTTTAGTCTAGTCCGTGCTTTAGTCTGTGCTTTAGTCAGGTCCGTGCTTTAGTCCGTGCTTTAGTCAGGTCTGTGCTTTAGTCTAGTCCGTGCTGTAAACTTTAATTGATAGGCTAGGTTTTAGCAACCTCATGATGGGTAGAGGGAGCATTATTGTATCTTCACGGATTCCCCCGGTACTGCTGCTCATTCTGTGCACCAGTTCCGGAGGTCTACGTAACCAGCCTCTAGGCGTCACTGAACTGTCTCATTACGCACACCTGGTTCCAATTCCCCCTGGTTAGTATATATAGTCTGTTCTCCATTGTCCTTGTGGGTTATTGTTCTATGTACGTTGGTCTTGTGAGTATCTCTGCTTTGTTATTTTGGCTTTCGTGCTGCATGTATTGTACCCTCGTAAATACGGGTCTCGCCCCGTGTAGTGTTGTGCACTTGTTATTACATGTTATTCCCATGTATTGTATGCAGAGAAGCATTCCTCAAATATCAGACGAGAACAAAAAAAGGTGATGTATGGTAATTACAAATGACTGGATTTACTCTACTCTGCTCTGTTAGCTACTTCATGTGGAACAGCAAACACATTACTCATTAAATAACCATTTTGAGGCCAGTAGAGATGTTGTAATTGGCCCTCTAGTGTAGGGTAGAACAGCTATAATAAGGTTAGAATAGGGTTTAAATGTGACAATTGATTCTCCACTCTCCAAAGAGCAACGTACTTTAACTGATTTCAAATAAGCAGTTCTATTTCACAGCTTCACAGAGTATAGAAAGTCAATACAGTGTTATATCATATAGGAGTACATCAATTAAATACAGTATTATATCATATAGAATTACATCAATACAATACAGTATTATTTCATATAGGAATAAATCAATACAATACAGTATTATTTCATATAGGAGTACATCAATACAATACAGTATTATTTCATATAGGAGTAAATCAATACAATACAGTATTATTTCATATAGGAGTACATCAATACAATACAGTATTATTTCATATAGGAGTACATCAATACAATACAGTATTATTTCATATAGGAGTACATCAATACAATACAGTATTATATCATATAGGAATAAATCAATACAATACAGTATTATTTCATATAGGAATAAATCAATACAATACAGTATTATTTCATATAGGAGTACATCAATTAAATACAGTATTATATCATATAGAATTACATCGATACAATACAGTATTATTTCATATAGGAATAAATCAATACAATACAGTATTATTTCATATAGGAGTACATCAATACAATACAGTATTATTTCATATAGGAATACATCAATTAAATACAGTATTATTTCATATAGGAGTACCTCAATTAAATACAGTGTTATATCATATAGGAATAGCTTCACATAGAATGTCCTGCATCTGCCTGTTGGTTGGGTAACACCAGCGCTAATCCTAAACATGTGTTATGTTCCAACACCCACACTAGCTTACGTATTGGATATGCCTGCTAAGTAGTGAGCTAGTATGGACAATGGAACGTAGTGATGATCTACGATGCTAATCATCGTGAGGGAGACTTAATGCGGCAGGATAGCCTAGTGGTTAGAGTGTAGAGGCGGCAGGGTAGCCTAGTGGTTAGAGTGTAGAGGTGTACCCTAGTGGTTAGAGTGTAGAGGTGGCAGGGTAGCCTAGTGGTTAGAGTGTAGAGGTGGCAGGGTAGCCTAGTGGTTAGAGGTGGCAGGGTAGCCTAGTGGTTAGAGTGTAGAGGTGGCAGGGTAGCCTAGTGGTTAGAGTGTAGAGGCGGCAGGGTAGCCTAGTGGTTAGAGTGTAGAGGCGGCAGGGTAGCCTAGTGGTTTGAGTGTAGAGTTGGCAGGGTAGCCTAGTGGTTAGAGTGTAGAGGTGGCAGGGTAGCCTAGTGGTTAGAGTGTAGAGGTGGCAGGGTAGCCTAGTGGTTAGAGGTGGCAGGGTAGCCTAGTGGTTAGAGTGTAGAGGTGGCAGGGTAGCCTAGTGGTTAGAGTGTAGAGGCGGCAGGGTAGCCTAGTGGTTCGAGTGTAGAGGTGGCAGGGTAGCCTAGTGGTTTGAGTGTAGAGTTGGCAGGGTAGCCTAGTGGTTAGAGTGTAGAGGTGGCAGGGTAGCCTAGTGGTTAGAGTGTAGAGGTGGCAGGGTAGCCTAGTGGTTTGAGTGTAGAGGTGGCAGGGTAGCCTAGTGGTTAGAGTGTAGAGGTGGCAGGGTAGCCTAGTGGTTAGAGTGTAGAGGCGGCAGGGTAGCCTAGTGGTTAGAGTGTAGAGGTGGCAGGGTAGCCTAGTGGTTAGAGTGTAGAGGCGGCAGGGTAGCCTAGTGGTTAGAGTGTAGAGGTGGCAGGGTAGCCTAGTGGTTAGAGTGTAGAGGTGGCAGGTAGCCTAGTGGTTAGAGTGTAGAGGTGGCAGGGTAGCCTAGTGGTTAGAGTGTAGAGGTGTCAGGGTAGCCTAGTGGTTAGAGTGTAGAGGCGGCAGGGGAGCCTAGTGGTTAGAGTGTAGAGGTGGCAGGGTAGCCTAGTGGTTAGAGTGTAGAGGTGTCAGGGTAGCCTAGTGGTTAGAGCGTTGGACTAGTAACCGGATGGTTGCAAGTTCAAACCCCTGACCTGACAAGGTACACATCTGTTGTTCTGCCCCTGAACAGGCAGTTAACCCACTGTTCCTAGACCAGTTAACCCACTGTTCCTAGACCAGTTAACCCACTGTTCCTAGACCAGTTAACCCACTGTTCCTAGACCAGTTAACCCACTGTTCCTAGACCAGTTAATCCACTGTTCCTAGACCAGTTAACCCACTGTTCCTAGACCAGTTAACCCACTGTTCCTAGACCAGTTAACCCACTGTTCCTAGACCAGTTAACCCACTGTTCCTAGACCAGTTAACCCACTGTTCCTAGACCAGTTAACCCACTGTTCCTAGACCAGTTAACCCAGTGTTCCTAGACCAGTTAACCCACTGTTCCTAGACCAGTTAACCCACTGTTCCTAGACCAGTTAACCCACTGTTCCTAGACCAGTTAACCCACTGTTCCTAGACCGTCATTGAAAATAAGAATTTGTTCTTGACTGACGTGCCTGGTTAAATAAAGGTCAAATAAAAAAAATATCAAAAAATGCTAACCGAATAGGAACATTCCAACGGGACATTCCAGGAGATTTGAGTGGACTACCCAGTTACTCTTCATCTAGCTAGCTGGTCATTTCAATGTTTTTGGGGTTAAATATACTCAACACAGGCATATTAAAATGATGTTAACACCATGTACTGTAGAGCCTTGACATGCACACGGATAAGTTGATTCCCTTCCTCTCTGGCAATACATAGGGAAAAATCAGCCAACAAAATTACAAGCACTTAACCAGAATGTACTAGAACTGGAATATAAACGCAAAAAACAAAGAGATAAAGTTCATAAGCAAATCAGGCCCTAATTGATGGATGTCAGAGGACTGGGAAGGCATATGCATCTGCTGGTCACAGACACTAATATAATAATAATAATATATGCCATTTAGCAGATGCTTTTATCCAAAGCGACTTACAGTCATGTGTGCATACATTCTACGTATGGGTGGTCCCGGGGATCGAACCCACTACACTGGCGTTACAAGTGCCATGCTCTACCAACTGAGCTACAGAAGGACCACCTTAAGACACCTTAAAGGTAGGGGTGTGGATCAGATAACCAGTCCGTTTCTGGTGTGACCTCCATTTGACTCATGCAGCGCAACACATCTCCTTCACATAGAGTTGTTCAGACTGTTGGTTGTGGCCTGTGGAATGTTGTCCCACTCCTAAATGGCTGTGTGAAGTTGCTGGAGAGAGGCCTTTTATTGTCCCCAGCACAAGGTGCACCTGTGTAATGATCATGCTGTTTAATCAGCTTCTTGATATGCCACACCTGTCAGGTGGATGGATTATCTTGGCGAAGGAGAAAGGCTCACTAACAGGGATGTAAACAAATTTGAGCACAACATTTGAGAGAAATACGTTTTTTGTGCAGTATGGAACATTTCTGGAATGTTTTATTTCAGCTCATGAAACATGGGACCAATACTTTACATGTTGTGTTTATATTTTAGTTAGCAGAGATCAGGTAACACATTACAGCTGGCTTTGCTATAGTTCCTATCCTCTATAGGAAAAGCCCATGGCTACATCCCAAGTGGCACCCTCTTCCCTATACAGTGTACTGTTTTTGACAAGGGCTTTGGTCTAAAGTAATGGAGAATATAGGGTGACATGGTGTATATTTACAGTGGCTAGAAAGATAGATATATTTAAACACATGGGATTTCTGGCCACAGTTAATTTTCCACATCTTCTCTCTTTAGCCAAAACTCTCTAGACAGTTGGTTTAATCAAACATGCCATTTCTATTCATAGAATGTAAACAGGCACAGTGCCTGAAACCCAAATAGCAACCTATTCCCTATGTAGTGCACTACTTTTGACCAGCCAGAGCCTATAGGGCTCAGGTCAAAAGTATTGTACTATTCAGGGTGCCATTTGGGACACAGACAGTTATGCAGCCAGGCGTTTCAATTTCACATTGGGTGCAGTTCTCAGAGCAGTGGTTCCTGCCTGGCTCAGCGGTTAACTCTTTAAAGTCATCCACTCTGCTCTGAAGAACCAAGATGGCCGACTAGTTTCACAAAACCTCCCGCATTGGAATCCAGGTCATAGTGCATCTAACTGTGCTGATATGACGCAATGTTACACAAAATGGCTGCCAAATGGCTGACAACCCTATTGGTTGGGTGACCCTAATTTCAACAGGGAGGACGTCAACCCTATTCATCAAGTGTCTCTGATGAGGACAACCTTATTGGCTGGGTGTCTCTGATGAGGACAACCTTATTGGCTGGGTGTCTCTGATGAGGACAACCTTATTGGCTGGGTGTCTCTGATGACAAAACCTTATTGGCTGGGTGTCTCTGATGATAACCTAAAAACTGTTGGGGGAGGTTCTCTTCTGCACTGTTCAACCAATCCAGTTGAGGAGTTATGATGGAGCGTCACCTTGGTAACGTCAAAAAGCACATCACCGTCTCTCTTTCCATTTCTCCTGAAAACCAGAACATCCACAGTCTCTCTTTCCATTTCCTCTGAAAACCAGAACATCCACAGTCTCTCTTTCCATTTCCTCTGAAAACAAGAACATCCACAGTCTCTCTTTCCATTTCCTCTGAAAACCAGAACATCCACAGTCTCTCTTTCCATTTCCCCTGAAAACAAGAACATCTGGTTGATGGAGACTCGGCATAGACTACCATGATGTTGATGGCCCTATTGGTCAGGTGTCCCTGATAATGAAACCCTATTGGTTAAGTGTCCCTGATGAGAAAAACCTATTGGTCAGGTGTCCCTGATAATGAAACCCTATTGGTCAGGTGTCCCTGATCATGAAACCATATTGGTCAGGTGTCCCTGATCATGAACCCTTTTGGACAGGTGTCCCTGATAATTAACCCTATTGGTGAGGGGTCCCTGATAATGAAACCCTTTTGGACAGGTGTCCCTGATAATTAACCCTATTGGTCAGGTGTCCCTGATCATGAACCCTTTTGGACAGGTGTCCCTGATAATTAACCCTATTGGTGAGGGGTCCCTGATAATGAAACCCTATTGGTCAGGTGTCCCTGATAATTAAACCCTATTGGTCAGGTGTCCCTGATAATTAACCCTATTGGTCAGGTGTCACTGATAATTAAACCCTATTGGTCAGGTGTCCGTGATAATGAAACCCTATTGGTCAGGTGTCCCTGATCATGAAACCCTATTAGTCTGGCGATGCATGCAGATTACAGAACTATTGACCCAGGAAGTAACCACGGATCCCAAGGCTCTCTGACTTACAAAAAGACTGTGGAGACTAAAACAGGAACCCCCCCCACACCAGCCAGTTATATCAGTACATCACCTCCCCCTTAACACCAGCCAGTTATATCAGTACATCACCTCCCTCCCCCTTAACACCAGCCAGTTATATCAGTACATCACCTCCCCCTTAACACCAGCCAGTTATATCAGTACATCACCTCCCTCCCCCTTAACACCAGCCAGTTATATCAGTACATCACCTCCCCCTTAACACCAGCCAGTATCATCAGTCCATCACCTCCCCCTTAACACCAGCCAGTATCATCAGTACATCACCTCCCCTTAACACCAGCCAGTATCATCAGTACATCACCTCCCCCTTAACACCAGCCAGTATCATCAGTCCATCACCTCCCCTTAACACCAGCCAGTATCATCAGTCCATCACCTCCCCCTTAACACCAGCCAGTATCATCAGTCCATCACCTCCCCTTAACACCAGCCAGTATCATCAGTACATCACCTCCCCTTAACACCAGCCAGTTATATCAGTACATCACCTCCCCCTTAACACCAGCCAGTATTATCAGTCCATCACCTCCCCTTAACACCAGCCGGTATCATCAGTACATCACCCCCTCCCCTTAACACCAGCCAGTTATATCAGTCCATCACCCCCTCCCCCTTAACACCAGCCAGTATCATCAGTACATCACCCCCTCCCCTTAACACCAGCCAGTTATATCAGTCCATCACCCCCCTTAACACCAGCCAGTATCATCAGTCCATCACCCCCTCCCCTTAACACCAGCCAGTTATATCAGTCCATCACCCCCTCCCCCTTAACACCAGCCAGTATCATCAGTACATCACCTCCCCCTTAACACCAGCCAGTATCATCAGTACATCACCCCCCTTAACACCAGCCAGTATCATCAGTACATCACCCCCTCCCCTTAACACCAGCCAGTATCATCAGTACATCACCCCCTTAACACCAGCCAGTATCATCAGTACATCACCCCCCTTAACACCAGCCAGTATCATCAGTACATCACCCCCCTTAACACCAGCCAGTATCATCAGTACATCACCCCCCTTAACACCAGCCAGTTATATCAGTACATCACCTCCCCTTAACACCAGCCAGTTATATCAGTACATCACCTCCCCCTTAACACCAGCCAGTATCATCAGTCCATCACCTCCCCCTTAACACCAGCCAGTATCATCAGTCCATCACCTCCCCCTTAACACCAGCCAGTATCATCAGTACATCACCCCCTCCCCTTAACACCAGCCAGTTATATCAGTACATCACCTCCCCTTAACACCAGCCAGTATCATCAGTCCATCACCTCCCCCTTAACACCAGCCAGTATCATCAGTACATCACCTCCCCCTTAACACCAGCCAGTTATATCAGTACATTACCTCCCCCTTAACACCAGCCAGTATTATCAGTCCATCACCTCCCCCTTAACACCAGCCAGTATCATCAGTACATCACCCCCTCCCCCTTAACACCAGCCAGTTATATAAGTCCATCACCCCCTCCCCTTAACACCAGCCAGTATCATCAGTACATCACCCCCTCCCCCTTAACACCAGCCAGTTATATCAGTCCATCACCCCCCTTAACACCAGCCAGTATCATCAGTCCATCACCCCCTCCCCCTTAACACCAGCCAGTTATATCAGTCCATCACCCCCTCCCCTTAACACCAGCCAGTATCATCAGTACATCACCTCCCCCTTAACACCAGCCAGTATCATCAGTACATCACCCCCTTAACACCAGCCAGTATCATCAGTACATCACCCCCTTAACACCAGCCAGTATCATCAGTACATCACCCCCTCCCCTTAACACCAGCCAGTATCATCAGTACATCACCCCCCTTAACACCAGCCAGTATCATCAGTACATCACCCCCTCCCCTTAACACCAGCCAGTTATATCAGTACATCACCTCCCCCTTAACACCAGCCAGTATCATCAGTCCATCACCTCCCCTTAACACCAGCCAGTATCATCAGTCCATCACCTCCCCCTTAACACCAGCCAGTATCATCAGTACATCACCCCCTCCCCTTAACACCAGCCAGTTATATCAGTACATCACCTCCCCCTTAACACCAGCCAGTATCATCAGTCCATCACCTCCCCCTTAACACCAGCCAGTATCATCAGTACATCACCTCCCCTTAACACCAGCCAGTTATATCAGTACATCACCTCCCCCTTAACACCAGCCAGTATTATCAGTCCATCACCTCCCCCTTAACACCAGCCAGTATCATCAGTACATCACCCCCTCCCCCTTAACACCAGCCAGTTATATCAGTCCATCACCCCCTCCCCTTAACACCAGCCAGTATCATCAGTACATCACCCCCTCCCCCTTAACACCAGCCAGTTATATCAGTCCATCACCCCCCCCTTAACACCAGCCAGTATCATCAGTCCATCACCCCCTCCCCTTTAACACCAGCCAGTTATATCAGTCCATCACCCCCTCCCCCTTAACACCAGCCAGTATCATCAGTACATCACCTCCCCCTTAACACCAGCCAGTATCATCAGTACATCACCCCCCTTAACACCAGCCAGTATCATCAGTACATCACCCCCTCCCCCTTAACACCAGCCAGTATCATCAGTACATCACCCCCCTTAACACCAGCCAGTATCATCAGTACATCACCCCCCCCTTAACACCAGCCAGTATCATCAGTACATCACCCCCCTTAACACCAGCCAGTATCATCAGTACATCACCCCCCTTAACACCAGCCAGTTATATCAGTACATCACCTCCCCTTAACACCAGCCAGTTATATCAGTCCATCACCTCCCCCTTAACACCAGCCAGTATCATCAGTCCATCACCTCCCCCTTAACACCAGCCAGTATCATCAGTCCATCACCTCCCCCTTAACACCAGCCAGTATCATCAGTACATCACCCCCTCCCCTTAACACCAGCCAGTTATATCAGTACATCACCTCCCCTTAACACCAGCCAGTATCATCAGTCCATCACCTCCCCCTTAACACCAGCCAGTATCATCAGTACATCACCTCCCCCTTAACACCAGCCAGTTATATCAGTACATTACCTCCCCCTTAACACCAGCCAGTATTATCAGTCCATCACCTCCCCCTTAACACCAGCCAGTATCATCAGTACATCACCCCCTCCCCTTAACACCAGCCAGTTATATAAGTCCATCACCCCCTCCCCTTAACACCAGCCAGTATCATCAGTACATCACCCCCTCCCCTTAACACCAGCCAGTTATATCAGTCCATCACCCCCCCTTAACACCAGCCAGTATCATCAGTCCATCACCCCCTCCCCCTTAACACCAGCCAGTTATATCAGTCCATCACCCCCCTCCCCCTTAACACCAGCCAGTATCATCAGTACATCACCTCCCCTTAACACCAGCCAGTATCATCAGTACATCACCCCCCTTAACACCAGCCAGTATCATCAGTACATCACCCCCTCCCCCTTAACACCAGCCAGTATCATCAGTACATCACCCCCCCTTAACACCAGCCAGTATCATCAGTACATCACCCCCCTTAACACCAGCCAGTATCATCAGTACATCACCCCCCCCTTAACACCAGCCAGTATCATCAGTACATCACCCCCCTTAACACCAGCCAGTATCATCAGTACATCACCTCCCCCTTAACACCAGCCAGTATCATCAGTACATCACCCCCTTAACACCAGCCAGTATCATCAGTACATCACCCCCCTTAACACCAGCCAGTATCATCAGTACATCACCCCCCCTTAACACCAGCCAGTATCATCAGTACATCACCCCCTCCCCCTTAACACCAGCCAGTTATATAAGTCCATCACCCCCTCCCCTTAACACCAGCCAGTATCATCAGTACATCACCCCCTCCCCCTTAACACCAGCCAGTTATATCAGTCCATCACCCCCCCTTAACACCAGCCAGTATCATCAGTCCATCACCCCCTCCCCTTAACACCAGCCAGTTATATCAGTCCATCACCCCCTCCCCCTTAACACCAGCCAGTATCATCAGTACATCACCCCCCTTAACACCAGCCAGTATCATCAGTACATCACCCCCTCCCCTTAACACCAGCCAGTATCATCAGTACATCACCCCCCCTTAACACCAGCCAGTATCATCAGTACATCACCCCCCTTAACACCAGCCAGTATCATCAGTACATCACCCCCCTTAACACCAGCCAGTATCATCAGTACATCACCCCCCCCTTAACACCAGCCAGTATCATCAGTACATCACCCCCCTTAACACCAGCCAGTTATATCAGTACATCACCTCCCCCTTAACACCAGCCAGTTATATCAGTCCATCACCTCCCCCTTAACACCAGCCAGTATCATCAGTCCATCACCTCCCCTTAACACCAGCCAGTATCATCAGTCCATCACCTCCCCCTTAACACCAGCCAGTATCATCAGTACATCACCCCCTCCCCCTTAACACCAGCCAGTTATATCAGTACATCACCTCCCCTTAACACCAGCCAGTATCATCAGTCCATCACCTCCCCCTTAACACCAGCCAGTATCATCAGTACATCACCTCCCCCTTAACACCAGCCAGTTATATCAGTACATTACCTCCCCTTAACACCAGCCAGTATTATCAGTCCATCACCTCCCCCTTAACACCAGCCAGTATCATCAGTACATCACCCCCCTCCCCCTTAACACCAGCCAGTTATATAAGTCCATCACCCCCTCCCCTTAACACCAGCCAGTATCATCAGTACATCACCCCCTCCCCCTTAACACCAGCCAGTTATATCAGTCCATCACCCCCCCCTTAACACCAGCCAGTATCATCAGTCCATCACCCCCTCCCCTTAACACCAGCCAGTTATATCAGTCCATCACCCCCTCCCCTTAACACCAGCCAGTATCATCAGTACATCACCTCCCCTTAACACCAGCCAGTATCATCAGTACATCACCCCCCTTAACACCAGCCAGTATCATCAGTACATCACCCCCTCCCCCTTAACACCAGCCAGTATCATCAGTACATCACCCCCCCTTAACACCAGCCAGTATCATCAGTACATCACCCCCCTTAACACCAGCCAGTATCATCAGTACATCACCCCCCCCTTAACACCAGCCAGTATCATCAGTACATCACCCCCCTTAACACCAGCCAGTATCATCAGTACATCACCTCCCCTTAACACCAGCCAGTATCATCAGTACATCACCCCCTTAACACCAGCCAGTATCATCAGTACATCACCCCCCTTAACACCAGCCAGTATCATCAGTACATCACCCCCCTTAACACCAGCCAGTATCATCAGTACATCACCCCCTCCCCTTAACACCAGCCAGTATCATCAGTACATCACCCCCCTTAACACCAGCCAGTATCATCAGTACATCACCCTCCCCTTAACACCAGCCAGTTATATCAGTACATCACCTCCCCTTAACACCAGCCAGTTATATCAGTACATCACCTCCCCCTTAACACCAGCCAGTATTATCAGTCCATCACCTCCCCTTAACACCAGCCAGTATCATCAGTACATCACCCCCTCCCCTTAACACCAGCCAGTTATATCAGTCCATCACCCTCCCCCTTAACACCAGCCAGTTATATCAGTCCATCACCCCCTCCCCTTAACACCAGCCAGTATCATCAGTACATCACCCCCTCCCCTTAACACCAGCCAGTTATATCAGTCCATCACCCCCCTTAACACCAGCCAGTATCATCAGTCCATCACCCCCTCCCCTTTAACACCAGCCAGTTATATCAGTCCATCACCCCCTCCCCTTAACACCAGCCAGTATCATCAGTACATCACCTCCCCCTTAACACCAGCCAGTATCATCAGTACATCACCCCCCTTAACACCAGCCAGTATCATCAGTATATCACCCTCCCCTTAACACCAGCCAGTATCATCAGTACATCACCCCCCTTAACACCAGCCAGTATCATCAGTACATCACCCCCCCTTAACACCAGCCAGTATCATCAGTACATCACCCCCCCTTAACACCAGCCAGTATCATCAGTACATCACCCCCCTTAACACCAGCCAGTTATATCAGTACATCACCTCCCCTTAACACCAGCCAGTTATATCAGTACATCACCCCCCTCCCCTTAACACCAGCCAGTTATATCAGTACATCACCTCCCCTTAACACCAGCCAGTATCATCAGTCCATCACCTCCCCCTTAACACCAGCCAGTATCATCAGTCCATCACCTCCCCTTAACACCAGCCAGTATCATCAGTCCATCACCTCCCCTTAACACCAGCCAGTATCATCAGTCCATCACCTCCCCTTAACACCAGCCAGTATCATCAGTCCATCACCTCCCCTTAACACCAGCCAGTATCATCAGTACATCACCTCCCCCTTAACACCAGCCAGTTATATCAGTACATCACCTCCCCTTAACACCAGCCAGTATTATCAGTCCATCACCTCCCCTTAACACCAGCCAGTATCATCAGTACATCACCCCCTCCCCCTTAACACCAGCCAGTTATATCAGTCCATCACCCCCTCCCCCTTAACACCAGCCAGTATCATCAGTACATCACCCCCTCCCCTTAACACCAGTCAGTTATATCAGTCCATCACCCCCCCCCTTAACACCAGCCAGTATCATCAGTCCATCACCCCCTCCCCTTAACACCAGCCAGTTATATCAGTCCATCACCCCCTCCCCTTAACACCAGCCAGTATCATCAGTACATCACCTCCCCCTTAACACCAGCCAGTATCATCAGTACATCACCCCCCTTAACACCAGCCAGTATCATCAGTACATCACCCCCTCCCCTTAACACCAGCCAGTATCATCAGTACATCACCCCCCTTAACACCAGCCAGTATCATCAGTACATCACCCCCCTTAACACCAGCCAGTATCATCAGTACATCACCCCCCTTAACACCAGCCAGTATCATCAGTACATCACCCCCCTTAACACCAGCCAGTATCATCAGTACATCACCTCCCCCTTAACACCAGCCAGTATCATCAGTACATCACCCCCCTTAACACCAGCCAGTATCATCAGTACATCACCCCCCTTAACACCAGCCAGTATCATCAGTACATCACCCCCCTTAACACCAGCCAGTATCATCAGTACATCACCCCCTCCCCTTAACACCAGCCAGTATCATCAGTACATCACCCCCCTTAACACCAGCCAGTATCATCAGTACATCACCCCCTCCCCCTTAACACCAGCCAGTTATATCAGTCCATCACCTCCCCCACCAACACCAGCAAGTTATATCAGTCCATCACCCCCTCCCCCTTAACACCAGCCAGTATCATCAGTACATCACCCCCTCCCCTTAACACCAGCCAGTTATATCAGTCCATCACCCCCCTCCCCCTTAACACCAGCCAGTTACATCAGTACAGTACACAAAGTCTACTTGTCTTACTGACTATTTCCTTTTACCATTGAAGTTGATCTATGATTGCATGTTGTCCACTCTTAAACACAGAGATGTTTTGATACATATACATTTTTTAAAAGCAAACTTCTACTGACCATCTGGGCTAAGAAGTAAAAGATTACCACAATTTTTTTTGGGGGGGGAAAACATTCAATCCCTCCAGATCTCAGCATTATAGAGAGGCACTCAGAGACTGAAGTCTAAATCCCCAGGGACAAACAACAACACGTGTGTGTCATGGAAATTGTGTTATTGTTTGTCACTGTGGATAAAACTGGAGGAAATGAATGAGCCAGCCTTTTGTTCTGGCTTGGCTTGCCGTAAACAAACTACTTTGCATTGACACAAATTAATTTTTTTCAATCTTGTTTTCCATTTCCCATTTTTACTCTTCCCAAACAATGTCAGTGTTGACGGAAATGTGTGCATACAACTGAACTAATGCCTTTTTTTTCATACCCCATTTCCTATAAATATGTTAATTCTGTGCAGCCCCTATGAAAAAGCACTCGATGCATAAACGTACGTTAGGTTGCCTGTGCCGAGGACGTTGTCAGTGATGGTTCAGCCTGTATGACAGTCAAGGAGACAATCTACAGTCGACTACAGTCTCAAATTGAACCCTATTCCCTAGGTCACTATGTAGGGCATATGGTGCCATTTGGGACAAAGCCTTGTAGCGATCTCTAAACTTGGAGATATAGAAAACGTTGAATGCCATAACATAATATATATATTCTATTGTGTTACCCCCCCACCCCCCCCAAAAAAAAACCTGCCAAAGAATTTACATTTCCGTCTCTAATACAGTCCTATTATGATCTAGAAACTGAGGGACACTGCCTGGTATACCTGCCGTCCTACGTGGTAATGTGGCTGTATCATATTCCCTGCCGTCCTACGTGGTAATGTGGCTGTATCATATTCCCTGCCGTCCTACGTGGTAATGTGGCTGTATCATATTCCCTGCCGTCCTACGTGGTAATGTGGCTGAGTCATATTCCCTGCCGTCCTACGTGGTAATGTGGCTGTATCATATTCCCTGCCGTCCTACGTGGTAATGTGGCTGTGTCATATTCCCTGCCGTCCTACGTGGTAATGTGGCTGTGTCACGCCTTGGTCATTGTATTTTGTGTTTTTGTTATATGTTTGGGTAGGCCAGGGTGTGACATGGGTTTATATGTTGTTTTCGTATTGGGGTTTGTATTATTTAGGATCGCGGCTGATTAGGGGTGTTGTATAGTTAGGCTTGGCTGCCTGAGGCGATTCTCAATCAGAGTCAGGTGATTCTCGTTGTCTCTGATTGGGAACCGTATTTAGGGAGCCATAGTTTCCCTTTGTATTTCGTGGGTGATTGTTCCTGTCTCTGTGTTGTGGTCACCAGATAGGCTGTAATAGTTTCTCGTTCCGTTTGTTGTTTTTGTATTTAGTATCAGTTATTTCATGTATCACGTTTTCATTCATTAAAGATCATGAGTAACAAACACGCTGCATTTCGGTCCGACTCTCTTCCTTCAACACACGAACGCCGTTACAGGCTGTATCATATTCCCTGCCATTCTACATGGTAATGTGGCTGTATCATATTCAGTATTACTCCAGTACAGCACAGTACTGTCAGTTTCCTATTTTAGAGAGACCCCAGATAGATGCTCTCCCTCTTCTGTCACTCAGTGCTTGACATTGGTGGTGATGAACGGTACAAACAGGGCCAGTTCAGTTCACAAAGAAAGAAGGCCTCTCTCTTCTCTCTCAACTCCCACATCCCACCTCACACGCAGCAGGAGGATCCAGTTATCCAGAGTTGATCTATCTATAGATCAGCTCCCACTCAGCTGTCAGCCCCACTTCCAGGTGCACCTAAAGTAAAGATTGGCAACTGTCTCTCTCTCAAAACCTTTACATGTACCAAGACCTGACTTCCCCTTAACAGTCTCTCTCTCTCTAAACCTTTACATGTACCAAGACCTGACTTCACGTCAACAGTCTCTCTAAACCTTTACATGTACCAAGACCTGACTTCACCTCAACAGTCTCTCTCTCTAAACCTTTACATGTACCAAGACCTGACTTCACGTCAACAGTCTCTCTCTCTCTAAACCTTTACATGTACCAAGACCTGACTTCACGTCAACAGTCTCTCTAAACCTTTACATGTACCAAGACCTGACTTCACCTCAACAGTCTCTCTCTCTCTAAACCTTTACATGTACCAAGACCTGACTTCACGTCAACAGTCTCTCTAAACCTTTACATGTACCAAGACCTGACTTCACGTCAACAGTCTCTCTCTCTCTAAACCTTTACATGTACCAAGACCTGACTTCACGTCAACAGTCTCTCTAAACCTTTACATGTACCAAGACCTGACTTCACCTCAACAGTCTCTCTCTTCAAATGCCCTACCAAGCTAAAAAAAAAGGGAGTAACTGCTCATTTGGTCAAAAAAAATGAGTTCATGTCATTTTTGCTACATTAAATACATGCTTAATCATGTGGACAAGTATCCTGCCTCTATTGTATTGTGTTCAGGAGAAAATAAGGGGGTCATGTTAGCAGTAACTGTATAAAGTTACTGTAAAACCAAGGTAAATGAAAGGCATTTTTCTCAGTTCCACACTATGAGCAGTTACTGTCTTTTTACTTGGTAAGGCAGAATAGGGTTTTATAAGCTCTATGAATGACATTCTAAGGGAAACTTTATGCGTGTGTACATCGACCTGTCAAACCTTGTAAAGTATTTTATTTTTTTATTTCACCTTTATTTAACCAGGTAGGCTAGTTGAGAACAAGTTCTCATTTGCAACTGCGACCTGGCCAAAATAAAGCATAGCAGTGTGAACAGACAACACAGAGTTATACATGGAGTAAACAATTAACAAGTCAATAACACAGTATAAAAAAATGGGCAGTATATATATACAATGTGTGCAAAAGGCATGAGGAGGTAGGCGAATAATACAATTTTGCAGATTAACACTGGAGTGATAAATTATCAGATGGTCATGTACAGGTAGAGATATTGGTGTGCAAAAGAGCAGAAAAGTAAATAAATAAAAAACAGTATAAAAACAGTATGGGAATGAGGTAGGTGAAAATGGGTGGGCTATTTACCAATAGACTATGTACAGCTGCAGCGATCGGTTAGCTGCTCGGATAGCTGATGTTTGAAGTTGGTGAGGGAGATAAAAGTCTCCAACTTCAGCGATTTTTGCAGTTCGTTCCAGTCACAGGCAGCAGAGTACTGGAACGAAAGGCGGCCAAATGAGGTGTTGGCTTTAGGGATGATCAGTGAGATACACCTGCTGGAGCACGTGCTACGGATGGGTGTTGCCATCGTGACCAGTGAACTGAGATAAGGCGGAGCTTTACTTAGCATGGACTTGTAGATGACCTGGAGCCAGTGGGTCTGGCGACGAATATGTAGTGAGGGCCAGCCGACTAGAGCATACAAGTCGCAGTGGTGGGTGGTATAAGGTGCTTTAGTGACAAAACGGATGGCACTGTGATAGAAAGTACATCTATGACTGGACCTAAACCATGGATCTCACTTCTATTGGACAGTAATTAAACCTCGAGTGATATTTTTGTTTATTGACAGAGAGCTGAGAGAAAACTGCACTTTCCCCACGGACTCTACAACAGACCTGACTCTACTCACTCACAATGACAACAGACCTGACTCTACTCACTCACAATGACAACAGACCTGACTCTACTCACAATGACAACAGACCTGACTCTACTCACAATGACAACAGACCTGGCTCTACTCACAATGACAACAGACCTGACTCTACTCACAATGACAACAGACCTGACTCTACTCACTCGCAATGACAACAGACCTGACTCTACTCACAATGACAACAGACCTGACTCTACTCACTCGCAATGACAACAGACCTGACTCTACTCACTCACAATGACAACAGACCTGACTCTACTCACAATGACAACAGACCTGACTCTACTCACTCACAATGACAACAGACCTGACTCTACTCACTCGCAATGACAACAGACCTGACTCTACTCACTCACAATGACAACAGACCTGACTCTACTCACAATGACAACAGACCTGACTCTACTCACTCACAATGACAACAGACCTGACTCTACTCACAATGACAACAGACCTGGCTCTACTCACAATGACAACAGACCTGACTCTACTCACAATGACAACAGACCTGACTCTACTCACAATGACAACAGACCTGACTCTACTCACAATGACAACAGACCTGGCTCTACTCACAATGACAACAGACCTGACTCTACTCACTCACAATGACAACAGACCTGACTCTACTCACTCACAATGACAACAGACCTGACTCTACTCACAATGACAACAGACCTGACTCTACTCACTCACAATGACAACAGACCTGACTCTACTCACTCGCAATGACAACAGACCTGACTCTACTCACTCACAATGACAACAGACCTGGCTCTACTCACAATGACAACAGACCTGACTCTACTCACAATGACAACAGACCTGACTCTACTCACTCGCAATGACAACAGACCTGACTCTACTCACAATGACAACAGACCTGACTCTACTCACTCGCAATGACAACAGACCTGACTCTACTCACTCACAATGACAACAGACCTGACTCTACTCACAATGACAACAGACCTGACTCTACTCACAATGACAACATACCTGACTCTACTTACTCGCAATGACAACAGACCTGACTCTACTCACTCACAATGACAACAGACCTGACTCTACTCACAATGACAACAGACCTGACTCTACTCACTCACAATGACAACAGACCTGACTCTACTCACAATGACAACAGACCTGGCTCTACTCACAATGACAACAGACCTGACTCTACTCACAATGACAACAGACCTGACTCTACTCACAATGACAACAGACCTGACTCTACTCACAATGACAACAGACCTGACTCTACTCACAATGACAACAGACCTGACTCTACTCACTCACAATGACAACAGACCTGACTCTACTCACTCACAATGACAACAGACCTGACTCTACTCACAATGACAACAGACCTGACTCTACTCACTCACAATGACAACAGACCTGACTCTACTCACTCACAATGACAACAGACCTGACTCTACTCACTCACAATGACAACAGACCTGACTCTACTCACTCACAATGACAACAGACCTGACTCTACTCACAATGACAACAGACCTGACTCTACTCACAATGACAACAGACCTGACTCTACTCACAATGACAACAGACCTGACTCTACTCACAATGACAACAGACCTGACTCTACTCACAATGACAACAGACCTGACTCTACTCACAATGACAACAGACCTGACTCTACTCACAATGACAACAGACCTGGCTCTACTCACAATGACAACAGACCTGACTCTACTCACTCGCAATGACAACAGACCTGACTCTACTCACTCACAATGACAACAGACCTGCTTCTACTCACTCACAATGACAACAGACCTGACTCTACTCACAATGACAACAGACCTGACTCTACTCACAATGACAACAGACCTGACTCTACTCACTCACAATGACAACAGACCGGACTCTACTCACTCACAATGACAACAGACCTGACTCTACTCACAATGACAACAGACCTGACTCTACTCACAATGACAACAGACCTGACTCTCCTCACATTGACAACAGACCTGACTCTCCTCACAATGACAACAGACCTGACTCTACTCACAATGACAACAGACCTGACTCTACTCACTCACAATGACAACAGACCTGACTCTACTCACTCGCAATGACAACAGACCTGACTCTACTCACTCGCAATGACAACAGACCTGACTCTACTCACTCACAATGACAACAGACCTGACTCTACTCACTCACAATGACAACAGACCTGACTCTACTCACAATGACAACAGACCTGGCTCTACTCACAATGACAACAGACCTGACTCTACTCACAATGACAACAGACCTGACTCTACTCACAATGACAACAGACCTGCCTCTACTCACTCACAATGACAACAGACCTGACTCTACTCACTCGCAATGACAACAGACCTGACTCTACTCACTCACAATGACAACAGACCTGACTCTACTCACTCACAATGACAACAGACCTGACTCTACTCACTCACAATGACAACAGACCTGACTCTACTCACAATGACAACAGACCTGACTGTACTCACAATGACAACAGACCTGACTCTACTCAGAATGACAACAGACCTGACTCTACTCACAATGACAACAGACCTGACTCTACTCACAATGACAACAGACCTGACTCTACTCACAATGACAACAGACCTGACTCTACTCACAATGACAACAGACCTGACTCTACTCACAATGACAACAGACCTGACTCTACTCACTCACAATGACAACAGACCTGACTCTACTCACAATGACAACAGACCTGACTCTACTCACAATGACAACAGACCTGACTCTACTCACAATGACAACAGACCTGACTCTACTCACTCACAATGACAACAGACCTGACTCACTCACAATGACAACAGACCTGACTCTACTCACAATGACAACAGACCTGACTCTACTCACTCACAATGACAACAGACCTGACTCTGACAACAGACTCACAATGACAACAGACCTGACTCTACTCACAATGACAACAGACCTGACTCTACTCACAATGACAACAGACCTGACTCTACTCAGAATGACAACAGACCTGACTCTACTCACAATGACAACAGACAATGACAACAGACCTGACTCTACTCACAATGACAACAGACCTGACTCTACTCACAATGACAACAGACCTGGACTCTACTCACAATGACAACAGACCTGACTCTACTCACAATGACAACAGACCTGACTCTACTCACACAATGACAACAGACCTGACTCTACTCACAATGACAACAGACCTGACTCTCTACTCACAATGACAACAGACCTGACTCTCCTCACAATGACAACAGACCTGACTCTCACTCACAATGACAACAGACGTGACTCACAATGACAACAGACCTGACTCTACTCACAATGACAACAGACCTGACTCTACTCACAATGACAACAGACCTGACTC
>NC_060195.1:7252260-7310648 GCF_021184085.1 Oncorhynchus gorbuscha | reverse complement strand
GACAACAGACCTGACTCTACTCACTCACAACAGACCTGACTCTACTCACTCACAGACCTGACAACTCACTGACTCTACTCACAATGACAACAGACCTGACTCTACTCACAATGACAACAGACCTGACTCTACTCACAATGACAACAGACCTGACTCTACAATGACAACAGACCTGGCTCTACTCACATGACAACAGACCTGACTCTACTCACAATGACAACAGACCTGACTCTACTCACAATGACAACAGACCTGACTCTACTCACAATGACAACAGACCTGACTCTACTCACTCACAATGACAACAGACCTGACTCTACTCACAATGACAACAGACCTGACTCTACTCACAATGACAGACCTGACACAGACCTGACCTGACAACTCGCAATGACAACAGACCTGACTCTACTCACTCACAATGACAACAGACCTGACTCTACTCACAATGACAACAGACCTGACTCTACTCACACAATGACAACAGACCTGACTCTACTCACTCACAATGACAACAGACCTGACTCTACTCACAATGACAACAGACCTGACTCTACTCACAATGACAACAGACCTGACTCTACAATGACAACAGACCTGGCTCTACTCACAATGACAACAGACCTGACTCTACTCACAATGACAACAGACCTGACTCTACTCACAATGACAACAGACCTGACTCTACCCACAATGACAACAGACCTGACTCTACTCACTCACAATGACAACAGACCTGACTCTACTCACAATGACAACAGACCTGACTCTACTCACTCACAATGACAACAGACCTGACCTACTCAACTCACAATGACAACAGACCTGACTCTACTACTCACAATGACAACAGACCTGACTCTACTCACAATGACAACAGACCTGACTCTACTCACAATGACAACAGACCTGACTCTACTCACAGACAACAGACCTGACTCTACTCACTCACAATGACAACAGACCTGACTCTACTCACTCCCAATGACAACAGACCTGACTCTACTCACACAATGACAACAGACCTGACTCTACTCACAATGACAACAGACCTGACTCTACTCTCACAATGACAACAGACCTGACTCTCACTCACAATGACAACAGACCTGACTCTACTCACTCACAATGACAACAGACCTGACTCTACTCACTCACAATGACAACAGACCTGACTCTACTCACTCACAATGACAACAGACCTGACTCTACTCACAATGACAACAGACCTGACTCTACTCACAATGACAACAGACCTGACTCTACTCACTCGCAATGACAACAGACCTGACTCTACTCACAATGACAACAGACCTGACTCACTCACAATGACAACAGACCTGACTCTACTCACAATGACAACAGACCTGACTCTACTCAACAGACCTGACTACAATGACAACAGACCTGACTCTACTCACTCAATGACAACAGACCTGACTCACCATGACAACAGACCTGACTCTACTCACAATCACAATAGACCTGAATGACAACAGACCTGACTCTACTCACAATGACAACAGACCTGACTCTACTCACAATGACAACAGACCTGACTCACTCACAATGACAACAGACCTGACTCTACACAATGACAACAGACCTGACTCTACTCACTCACAATGACAACAGACCTGACTCTACTCACTCACAATGACAACAGACCTGACTCTACTCACTCACAATGACAACAGACCTGACTCTCACTGACACCTGGCTCTCCTCACATGACAACAGACCTGACTCTACTCACAGACCTGACTAATGACAACAGACCTGACTCTACTCACACAATGACAACAGACCTGACTCTACTCACTCACAATGACAACAGACCTGACTCTACTCACTCAAATGACAACAGACCTGACTCTACTCACAATGACAATAGACCTGACTCTACTCACTCACAATGACAACAGACCTGACTCTACTCACAATGACAACAGACCTGACTCTACTCACAATGACAACAGACCTGACTCTACTCACAATGACAACAGACCTGACTCTACTCACAATGACAACAGACCTGACTCTACTCACAATGACAACAGACCTGACTCTACTCACAATGACAACAGACCTGACTCTACTCACTCACAATGACAACAGACCTGACTCTACTCACAATGACAACAGACCTGACTCTATGACAACAGACCTGACTCTACTCACAATGACAACAGACCTGACTCTACTCACAATGACAACAGACCTGACTCTACTCACAATGACAACAATGACAACAGACCTGACTCTACTCACTCACATGACAACAGACCTGACTCTACTCACAATGACAACAGACCTGACTCTACTCACAATGACAACAGACCTGACTCTACTCACTGACACAATGACAACAGACCAGACCTGACTCTACTCACAATGACAACAGACCTGACTCTACTCACAATGACAACAGACCTGACTCTACTCACAATGACAACAGACCTGACTCTACTCACAATGACAACAGACCTGACTCTACTCACTCGCAATGACAACAGACCTGACTCTACTCACAATGACAACAGACAATGACAACAGACCTGACTCTACTCACTCACAATGACAACAGACCTGACTCTACTCACTCACAATGACAACAGACCTGACTCTGACTCTACTCACAATGACAACAGACCTGACTCTACTCACAATGACAACAGACCTGACTCTACTCACAATGACAACAGACCTGACTCTACTCACAATGACAACAGACCTGACTCTACTCACAATGACAACAGACCTGACTCTACTCACAATGACAACAGACCTGACTCTACTCACAATGACAACAGACCTGACTCTACTCACAATGACAACAGACCTGACTCTACTCACAATGACAACAGACCTGACTCTACTCACAATGACAACAGACCTGACTCTACTCACAATGACAACAGACCTGGCTCTACTCACAATGACAACAGACCTGACTCTACTCACAATGACAACAGACCTGACTCTACTCACAATGACAAATGACAACAGACCAGACCTGACTCTACTCACAATGACAACAGACCTGACTCTACTCACAATGACAACAGACCTGACTCTACTCACAATGACAACAGACCTGACTCTACTCACTCACAATGACAACAGACCTGACTCTACTCACTCACAATGACAACAGACCTGACTCTACTCACAATGACAACAGACCTGACTCTACTCACAATGACAACAGACCTGACTCTACTCGCAATGACAACTGACCTGACTCTACTCACTCACAATGACAACAGACCTGACTCTACTCACTCGCAATGACAACAGACCTGACTCTACTCACAATGACAACAGACCTGACTCTACTCACAATGACAACAGACCTGACTCTACTCACAATGACAACAGACCTGACTCTACTCACAATGACAACAGACCTGACTCTACTCACAATGACAACAGACCTGACTCTACTCACAATGACAACAGACCTGACTCTACTCACAATGACAACAGACCTGACTCTACTCACTCGCAATGACAACAGACCTGACTCTACTCACTCACAATGACAACAGACCTGCCTCTACTCACTCACAATGACAACAGACCTGACTCTACTCACAATGACAACAGACCTGACTCTACTCACTCACAATGACAACAGACCTGACTCTACTCACTCACAATGACAACAGACCTGACTCTACTCACAATGACAACAGACCTGGCTCTACTCACAATGACAACAGACCTGACTCTACTCACAATGACAACAGACCTGACTCTACTCACAATGACAACAGACCTGACTCTACTCACTCACAATGACAACAGACCTGACTCTACTCACTCGCAATGACAACAGACCTGACTCTACTCACTCACAATGACAACAGACCTGACTCTACTCACTCACAATGACAACAGACCTGACTCTACTCACAATGACAACAGACCTGACTCTACTCACAATGACAACAGACCTGACTCTACTCACAATGACAACAGACCTGACTCTACTCACAATGACAACAGACCTGACTCTACTCACAATGACAACAGACCTGACTCTACTCACAATGACAACAGACCTGACTCTACTCACAATGACAACAGACCTGACTCTACTCACAATGACAACAGACCTGACTCTACTCACAATGACAACAGACCTGACTCTACTCACAATGACAACAGACCTGACTCTACTCACAATGACAACAGACCTGGCTCTACTCACAATGACAACAGACCTGACTCTACTCACTCGCAATGACAACAGACCTGACTCTACTCACTCGCAATGACAACAGACCTGCCCCTACTCACTCACAATGACAACAGACCTGACTCTACTCACAATGACAACAGACCTGACTCTACTCACAATGACAACAGACCTGACTCTACTCACTCACAATGACAACAGACCTGACTCTACTCACTCACAATGACAACAGACCTGACTCTACTCACAATGACAACAGACCTGACTCTACTCACAATGACAACAGACCTGACTCTACTCGCAATGACAACTGACCTGACTCTACTCACTCACAATGACAACAGACCTGACTCTACTCACTCGCAATGACAACAGACCTGACTCTACTCACTCGCAATGACAACAGACCTGCCCCTACTCACTCACAATGACAACAGACCTGACTCTACTCACAATGACAACAGACCTGACTCTACTCACAATGACAACAGACCTGACTCTACTCACTCACAATGACAACAGACCTGACTCTACTCACTCACAATGACAACAGACCTGACTCTACTCACAATGACAACAGACCTGACTCTACTCACAATGACAACAGACCTGACTCTACTCACAATGACAACAGACCTGACTCTACTCGCAATGACAACTGACCTGACTCTACTCACTCACAATGACAACAGACCTGACTCTACTCACAATGACAACAGACCTGACTCTACTCACAATGACAACAGACCTGACTCTACTCACAATGACAACAGACCTGGCTCTACTCACAATTACAACAGACCTGACTCTACTCACTCGCAATGACAACAGACCTGACTCTACTCACTCACAATGACAACAGACCTGCCTCTACTCACTCACAATGACAACAGACCTGACTCTACTCACAATGACAACAGACCTGACTCTACTCACAATGACAACAGACCTGACTCTACTCACTCACAATGACAATAGACCTGACTCTACTCACAATGACAACAGACCTGACTCTACTCACAATGACAACAGACCTGACTCTACTCAGAATGACAACAGACCTGACTCTACTCACAATGACAACAGACCTGGCTCTACTCACAATGACAACAGACCTGACTCTACTCACAATGACAACAGACCTGACTCTACTCACAATGACAACAGACCTGACTCTACTCACAATGACAACAGACCTGACTCTACTCACAATGACAACAGACCTGACTCTACTCACTCACAATGACAACAGACCTGACTCTACTCACTCACAATGACAACAGACCTGACTCTACTCACAATGACAACAGACCTGACTCTACTCACTCACAATGACAACAGACCTGACTCTACTCAGTCGCAATGACAACAGACCTGACTCTACTCACTCACAATGACAACAGACCTGACTCTACTCACTCACAATGACAACAGACCTGACTCTACTCACTCACAATGACAACAGACCTGACTCTACTCACTCACAATGACAACAGACCTGACTCTACTCACAATGACAACAGACCTGACTCTACTCACAATGACAACAGACCTGACTCTACTCACTCGCAATGACAACAGACCTGACTCTACTCACTCACAATGACAACAGACCTGACTCTACTCACAATGACAACAGACCTGACTCTACTCACTCACAATGACAACAGACCTGACTCTACTCACAATGACAACAGACCTGGCTCTACTCACAATGACAACAGACCTGACTCTACTCACAATGACAACAGACCTGACTCTACTCACAATGACAACAGACCTGACTCTACTCACAATGACAACAGACCTGGCTCTACTCACAATGACAACAGACCTGACTCTACTCACTCACAATGACAACAGACCTGACTCTACTCACTCGCAATGACAACAGACCTGACTCCACAATGACAACAGACCTGACTCTACTCATTCACAATGACAACAGACCTGACTCTACTCACAATGACAACAGACCTGACTCTACTCACAATGACAACAGACCTGACTCTACTCAGAATGACAACAGACCTGACTCTACTCACAATGACAACAGACCTGACTCTACTCACAATAATATAACAGACCTGACTCTACTCACAATGACAACAGACCTGACTCTACTCACAATGACAACAGACCTGGCTCTACTCACAATGACAACAGACCTGACTCTACTCACTCGCAATGACAACAGACCTGACTCTACTCACTCACAATGACAACAGACCTGCCTCTACTCACTCACAATGACAACAGACCTGACTCTACTCACAATGACAACAGACCTGACTCTACTCACAATGACAACAGACCTGACTCTACTCACTCAGAATGACAACAGACCTGACTCTACTCACTCACAATGACAACAGACCTGACTCTACTCACAATGACAACAGACCTGACTCTACTCACAATGACAATAGACCTGACTCTCCTCACATTGACAACAGACCTGACTCTCCTCACAATGACAACAGACCTGACTACTCACTCACAATGACAACAGACCTGACTCTACTCACAATGACAACAGACCTGACTCTACTCACTCACAATGACAACAGACCTGACTCTACTCACTCGCAATGACAACAGACCTGACTCTACTCACTCGCAATGACAACAGACCTGACTCTACTCACTCACAATGACAACAGACCTGACTCTACTCACTCACAATGACAACAGACCTGACTCTACTCACTCACAATGACAACAGACCTGACTCTACTCACAATGACAACAGACCTGGCTCTACTCACAATGACAACAGACCTGACTCTACTCACAATGACAACAGACCTGACTCTACCCACTCACAATGACAACAGACCTGACTCTACTCACTCACAATGACAACAGACCTGACTCTACTCACTCACAATGACAACAGACCTGACTCTACTCACAATGACAACAGACCTGACTCTACTCACAATGACAACAGACCTGACTCTACTCACAATGACAACAGACCTGACTCTACTCACAATGACAACAGACCTGACTCTACTCACAATGACAACAGACCTGACTCTACTCACAATGACAACAGACCTGACTCTACTCACAATGACAACAGACCTGACTCTACTCACAATGACAACAGACCTGACTCTACTCACAATGACAACAGACCTGACTCTACTCACAATAATATAACAGACCTGACTCTACTCACAATGACAACAGACCTGACTCTACTCACAATGACAACAGACCTGGCTCTACTCACAATGACAACAGACCTGACTCTACTCACTCGCAATGACAACAGACCTGACTCTACTCACTCACAATGACAACAGACCTGCCTCTACTCACTCACAATGACAACAGACCTGACTCTACTCACAATGACAACAGACCTGACTCTACTCACTCAGAATGACAACAGACCTGACTCTACTCACTCACAATGACAACAGACCTGACTCTACTCACAATGACAACAGACCTGACTCTACTCACAATGACAATAGACCTGACTCTCCTCACATTGACAACAGACCTGACTCTCCTCACAATGACAACAGACCTGACTACTCACTCACAATGACAACAGACCTGACTCTACTCACAATGACAACAGACCTGACTCTACTCACTCACAATGACAACAGACCTGACTCTACTCACTCGCAATGACAACAGACCTGACTCTACTCACTCACAATGACAACAGACCTGACTCTACTCACTCACAATGACAACAGACCTGACTCTACTCACAATGACAACAGACCTGGCTCTACTCACAATGACAACAGACCTGACTCTACTCACAATGACAACAGACCTGACTCTACTCACTCACAATGACAACAGACCTGACTCTACTCACTCACAATGACAACAGACCTGACTCTACTCACTCACAATGACAACAGACCTGACTCTACTCACAATGACAACAGACCTGACTCTACTCACAATGACAACAGACCTGACTCTACTCACAATGACAACAGACCTGACTCTACTCACAATGACAACAGACCTGACTCTACTCACAATGACAACAGACCTGACTCTACTCACAATGACAACAGACCTGACTCTACTCACAATGACAACAGACCTGACTCTACTCACAATGACAACAGACCTGACTCTACTCACAATGACAACAGACCTGACTCTACTCACAATAATATAACAGACCTGACTCTACTCACAATGACAACAGACCTGACTCTACTCACAATGACAACAGACCTGGCTCTACTCACAATGACAACAGACCTGACTCTACTCACTCGCAATGACAACAGACCTGACTCTACTCACTCACAATGACAACAGACCTGCCTCTACTCACTCACAATGACAACAGACCTGACTCTACTCACAATGACAACAGACCTGACTCTACTCACTCAGAATGACAACAGACCTGACTCTACTCACTCACAATGACAACAGACCTGACTCTACTCACAATGACAACAGACCTGACTCTACTCACAATGACAATAGACCTGACTCTCCTCACATTGACAACAGACCTGACTCTCCTCACAATGACAACAGACCTGACTACTCACTCACAATGACAACAGACCTGACTCTACTCACAATGACAACAGACCTGACTCTACTCACTCACAATGACAACAGACCTGACTCTACTCACTCGCAATGACAACAGACCTGACTCTACTCACTCACAATGACAACAGACCTGACTCTACTCACTCACAATGACAACAGACCTGACTCTACTCACAATGACAACAGACCTGGCTCTACTCACAATGACAACAGACCTGACTCTACTCACAATGACAACAGACCTGACTCTACTCACTCACAATGACAACAGACCTGACTCTACTCACTCACAATGACAACAGACCTGACTCTACTCACTCACAATGACAACAGACCTGACTCTACTCACAATGACAACAGACCTGACTCTACTCACAATGACAACAGACCTGACTCTACTCACAATGACAACAGACCTGACTCTACTCAGAATGACAACAGACCTGACTCTACTCACAATAATATAACAGACCTGACTCTACTCACAATGACAACAGACCTGACTCTACTCACAATGACAACAGACCTGGCTCTACTCACAATGACAACAGACCTGACTCTACTCACATTGACAACAGACCTGACTCTCCTCACAATGACAACAGACCTGACTACTCACTCACAATGACAACAGACCTGACTCTACTCACAATGACAACAGACCTGACTCTACTCACTCACAATGACAACAGACCTGACTCTACTCACTCGCAATGACAACAGACCTGACTCTACTCACTCACAATGACAACAGACCTGACTCTACTCACTCACAATGACAACAGACCTGACTCTACTCACAATGACAACAGACCTGGCTCTACTCACAATGACAACAGACCTGACTCTACTCACAATGACAACAGACCTGACTCTACTCACTCACAATGACAACAGACCTGACTCTACTCACTCACAATGACAACAGACCTGACTCTACTCACTCACAATGACAACAGACCTGACTCTACTCACAATGACAACAGACCTGACTCTACTCACAATGACAACAGACCTGACTCTACTCACAATGACAACAGACCTGACTCTACTCACAATGACAACAGACCTGACTCTACTCACAATGACAACAGACCTGACTCTACTCACAATGACAACAGACCTGACTCTACTCACAATGACAACAGACCTGACTCTACTCACAATGACAACAGACCTGACTCTACTCACAATGACAACAGACCTGACTCTACTCACAATAATATAACAGACCTGACTCTACTCACAATGACAACAGACCTGACTCTACTCACAATGACAACAGACCTGGCTCTACTCACAATGACAACAGACCTGACTCTACTCACTCGCAATGACAACAGACCTGACTCTACTCACTCACAATGACAACAGACCTGCCTCTACTCACTCACAATGACAACAGACCTGACTCTACTCACAATGACAACAGACCTGACTCTACTCACTCAGAATGACAACAGACCTGACTCTACTCACTCACAATGACAACAGACCTGACTCTACTCACAATGACAACAGACCTGACTCTACTCACAATGACAATAGACCTGACTCTCCTCACATTGACAACAGACCTGACTCTCCTCACAATGACAACAGACCTGACTACTCACTCACAATGACAACAGACCTGACTCTACTCACAATGACAACAGACCTGACTCTACTCACTCACAATGACAACAGACCTGACTCTACTCACTCGCAATGACAACAGACCTGACTCTACTCACTCACAATGACAACAGACCTGACTCTACTCACTCACAATGACAACAGACCTGACTCTACTCACAATGACAACAGACCTGGCTCTACTCACAATGACAACAGACCTGACTCTACTCACAATGACAACAGACCTGACTCTACTCACTCACAATGACAACAGACCTGACTCTACTCACTCACAATGACAACAGACCTGACTCTACTCACTCACAATGACAACAGACCTGACTCTACTCACAATGACAACAGACCTGACTCTACTCACAATGACAACAGACCTGACTCTACTCACAATGACAACAGACCTGACTCTACTCAGAATGACAACAGACCTGACTCTACTCACAATGACAACAGACCTGACTCTACTCACAATGACAACAGACCTGACTCTACTCACAATGACAACAGACCTGACTCTACTCACAATGACAACAGACCTGACTCTACTCACAATGACAACAGACCTGACTCTACTCACAATGACAACAGACCTGACTCTACTCACAATGACAACAGACCTGGCTCTACTCACAATGACAACAGACCTGACTCTACTCACTCGCAATGACAACAGACCTGACTCTACTCACTCACAATGACAACAGACCTGCCTCTACTCACTCACAATGACAACAGACCTGACTCTACTCACAATGACAACAGACCTGACTCTACTCACAATGACAACAGACCTGACTCTACTCACAATGACAACAGACCTGACTCTACTCACAATGACAACAGACCTGGCTCTACTCACAATGACAACAGACCTGACTCTACTCACAATGACAACAGACCTGACTCTACTCACAATAATATAACAGACCTGACTCTACTCACAATGACAACAGACCTGACTCTACTCACAATGACAACAGACCTGGCTCTACTCACAATGACAACAGACCTGACTCTACTCACTCGCAATGACAACAGACCTGACTCTACTCACTCACAATGACAACAGACCTGCCTCTACTCACTCACAATGACAACAGACCTGACTCTACTCACAATGACAACAGACCTGACTCTACTCACTCAGAATGACAACAGACCTGACTCTACTCACTCACAATGACAACAGACCTGACTCTACTCACAATGACAACAGACCTGACTCTACTCACAATGACAATAGACCTGACTCTCCTCACATTGACAACAGACCTGACTCTCCTCACAATGACAACAGACCTGACTACTCACTCACAATGACAACAGACCTGACTCTACTCACAATGACAACAGACCTGACTCTACTCACTCACAATGACAACAGACCTGACTCTACTCACTCGCAATGACAACAGACCTGACTCTACTCACTCACAATGACAACAGACCTGACTCTACTCACTCACAATGACAACAGACCTGACTCTACTCACAATGACAACAGACCTGGCTCTACTCACAATGACAACAGACCTGACTCTACTCACAATGACAACAGACCTGACTCTACTCACTCACAATGACAACAGACCTGACTCTACTCACTCACAATGACAACAGACCTGACTCTACTCACTCACAATGACAACAGACCTGACTCTACTCACAATGACAACAGACCTGACTCTACTCACAATGACAACAGACCTGACTCTACTCACAATGACAACAGACCTGACTCTACTCACAATGACAACAGACCTGACTCTACTCACAATGACAACAGACCTGACTCTACTCACAATGACAACAGACCTGACTCTACTCACAATGACAACAGACCTGACTCTACTCACAATGACAACAGACCTGACTCTACTCACAATGACAACAGACCTGACTCTACTCACAATAATATAACAGACCTGACTCTACTCACAATGACAACAGACCTGACTCTACTCACAATGACAACAGACCTGGCTCTACTCACAATGACAACAGACCTGACTCTACTCACTCGCAATGACAACAGACCTGACTCTACTCACTCACAATGACAACAGACCTGCCTCTACTCACTCACAATGACAACAGACCTGACTCTACTCACAATGACAACAGACCTGACTCTACTCACTCAGAATGACAACAGACCTGACTCTACTCACTCACAATGACAACAGACCTGACTCTACTCACAATGACAACAGACCTGACTCTACTCACAATGACAATAGACCTGACTCTCCTCACATTGACAACAGACCTGACTCTCCTCACAATGACAACAGACCTGACTACTCACTCACAATGACAACAGACCTGACTCTACTCACAATGACAACAGACCTGACTCTACTCACTCACAATGACAACAGACCTGACTCTACTCACTCACAATGACAACAGACCTGACTCTACAATCACCTGACTCTACTCACAATGACAACAGACCTGACTCTACTCACTCACAATGACAACAGACCTGACTCTACTCACTCACAATGACAACAGACCTGACTCTACTCAATGACAACAGACCTGATCTACTCACAATGACAACAGACCTGACTCTACTCACAATGACAACAGACCTGACTCTACTCACAATGACAACAGACCTGACTCTACTCACAATGACAACAGACCTGACTCTACTCACAATGACAACAGACCTGACTCTACTCACAATGACAACAGACCTGACTCTACTCACAATGACAACCTGACAACAGACCTGACTCTACTCACAATGACAACAGACCTGACTCTACTCACAATGACAACAGACCTGGCTCTACTCACAATGACAACAGACCTGACTCTACTCACTCACAATGACAACAGACCTGACTCTACTCACTCACAATGACAACAGACCTGCCTCTACTCTACTCACAATGACAACAGACCTGACTCTACTCACAATGACAACAGACCTGACTCTACTCACAATGACAACAGACCTGACTCTACTCACTCACAATGACAACAGACCTGACTCTACTCACTGACTCTACTCTCACAATGACAACAGACCTGACTCTCCTCACAATGACAACAGACCTGACTCTACTCACAATGACAACAGACCTGACTCTCTCACTCACAATGACAACAGACCTGACTCTACTCACAATGACAACAGACCTGACTCTCTACTCACTCACAATGACAACAGACCTGACTCTACTCACTCGCAATGACAACAGACCTGACTCTACTCACTCACAATGACAACAGACCTGACTCTACTCACTCACAATGACAACAGACCTGACTCTACTCACAATGACAACAGACCTGGCTCTACTCACAATGACAACAGACCTGACTCTACTCACAATGACAACAGACCTGACTCTACTCACTCACAATGACAACAGACCTGACTCTACTCACTCACAATGACAACAGACCTGACTCTACTCACTCACAATGACAACAGACCTGACTCTACTCACAATGACAACAGACCTGACTCTACTCACAATGACAACAGACCTGACTCTACTCACAATGACAACAGACCTGACTCTACTCACAATGACAACAGACCTGACTCTACTCAGAATGACAACAGACCTGACTCTACTCACAATGACAACAGACCTGACTCTACTCACAATGACAACAGACCTGACTCTACTCACAATGACAACAGACCTGACTCTACTCACAATGACAACAGACCTGACTCTACTCACAATGACAACAGACCTGACTCTACTCACAATGACAACAGACCTGACTCTACTCACAATGACAACAGACCTGGCTCTACTCACAATTACAACAGACCTGACTCTACTCACTCGCAATGACAACAGACCTGACTCTACTCACTCACAATGACAACAGACCTGCCTCTACTCACTCACAATGACAACAGACCTGACTCTACTCACAATGACAACAGACCTGACTCTACTCACAATGACAACAGACCTGACTCTACTCACTCACAATGACAACAGACCTGACTCTACTCACAATGACAACAGACCTGACTCTACTCACAATGACAACAGACCTGACTCTACTCAGAATGACAACAGACCTGACTCTACTCACAATGACAACAGACCTGGCTCTCCTCACAATGACAACAGACCTGACTCTACTCACAATGACAACAGACCTGACTCTCCTCACAATGACAACAGACGTGACTCTCCTCACAATGACAACAGACTTGACTCTCCTCACTCACATTGGGTGCTCACTGAGATAACAAGCCAGCTAACTGCAGCGTGAATGACATAAAAAATAACTAGCAATTGAGATGATTAATGCTGAAATTAAAGTAAGCAATGTGTTTGACAACGCAACAAACAACACCATGTTGCAAACAAAAGTCATCCTTGATAACAATTGGGTAATTTTCCAATACACTTGTGTATCTACACGTAGGTAGTGCTCCCTATGTTACTGAGTGAAACTAAACGAGACATATTAATATGAATCCACAGCAGTGTGGCCTGAGGCTCTCCCTTATAAATCACCCACAACTGTTCTTTTACCTGCTAGCTGGTGAGAACAACTCATTTAAGACACTAGGTGTTACTCAGTACGATAAACCTCCATGAGAGAGAGAGAGAGAGAGAGAGAGAGAGAGAGAGAGAGAGAGAGAGAGAGAGAGAGAGAGAGAGAGAGAGAGAGAGAGAGAGAGAGAGAGAGAGAGAGAGAGAGAGAGAGAGAAAGGAGAGATAGAGAGATAGAGAGAGAGAGAGAGAGAGAGAGAGAGAGAGAGAGAGCTGTTTATTTGATTAACATAACTGTGTGAAATCATTCATTAATGTATCAAGAGCCTTCTGTTTGAGCAGCACCCTTACTGTTAGTGTGTGTGTGTGTGTATGTGTGTGTGTGTGTGTGTGTGTGTGTGTGTGTGTGTGTGTGTGTGTGTGTGTGTGTGTGTGTGTGTGTGTGTGTGTGTGTGTGTGTGTGTGTGTGTGTGTGTGTGTGTGTGTGTGTGTGTGTGTGTGTGTGTGTGTGTGTGTGTGTGTGTGTAATCTATGTTTTACAAGAGTGAGTGTATGCAGCGCAGGCCAGCGCACACAACAAGCCTCTGTTCCATGTAGTTACATTTTATATGTTTGTCTCTCACACACACACACACACACACACACACACACACACACACACACACACACACACACACACACACACACACACACACACACACACACACACACACACACACACACACACACACACACACACACACACACACACACACACACACACACACACACACACAGACACACCAGACACACACAGGAGGTGGGTGGTGAGTTCCTCCAGCCAGGCGGTATACTGTACCCAGGGGAAAGGGCTCTGGGGCAAGCTGAGGCGGTGTTGCCAGGTGAGATCATGGGAAACACATGTTATAGGGTGGACCCTGCTGGAAGAACACACAGCAGCTGGCTGTTAACTGCCACACGGCGGGAGGGAACCGTTTCAGCTTCTGCTGCTGGAAACTCCTTAACTTTCAGAACAACCTGGTGCTCCATCTGTGTCCGACCAGTTGGGTGTGACCGGCCATAACCTGAACCCTAAACGTTTTGTCCAACCTGTTCTGTGGCTCAGGGTACCATGACACAGAGTGGTCCAGCATTCGGAAGAACCTTTTGAAGAACCCTTTTTAGTTCCAGGAAGAATGCTTTTGAGTTCCAGGTTAAACCCTTTTGAGTTCCAGGTAGAATGCTTTTGGTTCCAGGTAGAATTATTTTTAGTTCCAGGTAGAATCCTTATGGTTCCAGGTAGAAACCTTTTGAGTTCAATGTAAAACCCTTTCCTCAGTGGGTTCTACATGGAACCCAAAAGAGTTCTTTAAAGGGTTCTCCCAAATAAACCTTTCATGCTCTAGATAGTATCATCAGATTCCCTTCCCTAAAGACCTCTCTCTCTCTCTCTCTCTCTCTCTCTCTCTCTCTCTCTCTCTCTCTCTCTCTCTCTCTCGCTCGCTCTCTCGCTCACTCTCTCTCGCTCTCTCTCGCTCTCTCTCTCTCTCTCTCTCTCTCTCTCTCTCTCGCACCCTCTCTCTCTCTCGCTTTCTCTCTCTCTCTCTCTCTCTCTCTCTCTCTCTCTCTCTCTCTCTCTATCTCTCTCTCTCTCGCTATCTCTCGCTCTCTCCCCTCCTGAAAAGGATTTGCCAGTAGATTGTCAACATGATAAATGATGATGACTGCTTGTCTAGCTTGATAGCCAATATTTAGAAAGTATGATGTTGACATTCTCAGTCCAATCAAAGCTACGGTAGATATAATGTGATTTGACATCATTGTGTCTGTGGCCAATGACCTTGAGCCTTCTTGGACGGGCACTTCTAATGTAAATCTATATCAGCACCCAAAGGGGGCTTGAACTGCCAAGCTCTCCCTGTAGATGCTGCGTTGACGTAGTGTCCCCATGAGTGACAGATCACCGAGCCAATCACGGTGCAACTAGAGAAGATTACCAATACCTACACTCTGTATTGAGGAAGCACTGAGCTAGGCTAAAAAAAACTGCATTTTGGAGCTGCCTTTCTCAAGAAAGATAGAATGTTTGTATGCGGCTTTATTAATTCAATTATTGTTTTTTTTCTCACATTGTTTGCAAACAGATGAAAAATGAATGCCAAAAATAACTTGCAAAACAGGCTCTGCCCCACCTGCCCTGAATGACGGCTCACCACTGAATCTGTTCCAGAACACTGGAGGGTTCCAGAACACTGGAGGGTTCCAGAACACTGGAGGGTTCCAGAACACCGGATGGTTCCAGAACACTGGAGGGTTCCAGAACACTGGAGGGTTCCAGAACACCGGAGGGTTCCAGAACACCGGATGGTTCCAGAACACTGGTGTGACTCCTCTGTGAACAGGCTTCTCTCCAGACCAGCTGGATGGGCTGACAGTCCCTACAGCCTATGCCTATAATCCTGAGCATGACAACTGGCCTAGATTCTAGCCTCGACCCTGGTATCTAACTGCCACTGTCAATCAGTAAACCCACTGTATACTGTATCATTACGCTGGCAGATGGCTCGCCTCTCCTCACACAAAATATTTAAATGGAAATCAACAGAAGCCATAACAATCACATTAAATCTTATTTGCCAGTGAGATGAAACACCTTGTGATATGTGTGAACAGGGTTTTCCATTCTACTGCTTGACCCTGTACAAGGCCCGGGGTGGGAGAGAGCAGCTCGGAAAGGGAACATGCATCACAAATGGCACACTATTCCATATATAGTGCACTATATAAAGGAGAGAGCAGAACGAGGGAGGGATGGCCCGGAGTGAGAGATGAGTGTGAAAGCATCCTGAGGGCACATCTGTGCTCCTCTACGAGTGTTACACGAATGCATATCGTTTGCAAAGTTTCATTAACAATACACATGGCCAAACTCAGAGAGAGAGAGAGAGAGAGGGTCTTCAAACACGGTTTGTTATGGTAGGCCACTACAAACCTACATGTAAAGCTTACCAGCATGTAGAGAACCGATCGCAACCACACCCACTGTTGCCTCTGATTCTAGTTGTCTCGGATTGGGAACCGTATTTAGGCAGCCTGAGTGCGCGTTGTATTTCGTGGGTGATTGTGACCTGTCTCTGTGTTAGTCACCAGATAGGCTGTATTTAGTTTCACTCGTTTGTTGTTTTCATATTTTCAGTTATTTCATGTACTGCATTAGCTTCATTAAAAGTCATGAGTAACCTACACGCTGCTTTTCGGTCTGACTCTCTTCAAACAGCAGACGAATATCATTACAGAATGACAGTATCCTAAACCTATCACTGTTACATTGAACTGGGTGAATATGAATATGAATGAGAGTCCAATGAGATGTAATAGAAATATGGCCGTGCTCATGAAAAAAAAAAAACAGTCTCCCTCATCTTAAACAACACCGACCACCACTATGCCTTGTTATTGGGCTACAATCCACAGCTAAGCAATACATTTTTTTTTAAGATATTGATCCTCTGTGGCTAAATTATAGTCCTTCTAATAGTTTTGTAGACTTTTCTGAATTATTTAATTTCTTTATGAATAGACAGCAGTAATTCTATAACTTTAGCAAATGTATTTAAATTAAATGCGCAGTTATGATTCTATAGGTAATAAATTATGTAGGACCCTTCCTCTGGCTATGATTCTATAGGTAATAAATGATGAAGGACCCTTCCTTCCTCTGGCTATGATTCTATAGTTAATAAATGATGAAGGACCCTTCTTTCCTCTGGCTATGATTCTATAGGTAATAAATGATGAAGAACCCTTCCTCTGGCTATGATTCTATAGGTAATAAATGATGAAGGACCCTTCCTTCCTCTGGCTATGATTCTATAGGTAATAAATGATGAAGGACCCTTCCTTCCTCTGGCTATGATTCTATAGTTAATAAATGATGAAGGACCCTTCTTTCCTCTGGCTATGATTCTATAGGTAATAAATGATGAAGGACCCTTCCTTCCTCTGGCTATGATTCTATAGGTAATAAATGATGAAGGACCCTTCCTCTGGCTATGATTCTATAGGTAATAAATGATGAAGGACCCTTCCTTCCTCTGGCTATGATTCTATAGGTAATAAATGATGAAGGACCCTTCCTTCCTCTGGCTATGATTCTATAGGTAATAAATGATGAAGGACCCTTCCTCTGGCTATGATTCTATAGGTAATAAATGATGGAGGACCCTTCCTCTGGCTATGATTCTATAGGTAATAAATGATGAAGGACCCTTCCTCTGACTATGATTCTATAGGTAATAAATGATGAAGGACCCTTCCTCTGGCTATGATTCTATAGGTAATAAATGATGGAGGACCCTTCCTCTGGCTATGATTCTATAGGTAATAAATGATGAAGGACCCTTCCTCTGACTATGATTCTATAGGTAATAAATGATGGAGGACCCTTCCTTCCTCTGGCTATGATTCTATAGGTAATAAATGATGAAGGACCCTTCCTCTGGCTTTGATTCTATAGTTAATAAATGATGAAGGACCCTTCCTCTGGCTTTGATTCTATAGGTAATAAATGATGAAGGACCCTTCCTCTGGCTTTGATTCTATAGGTAATAAATGATGAAGGACCCTTCCTCTGACTATGATTCTATAGGTAATAAATGATGAAGGACCCTTCCTCTGGCTATGATTCTATAGGTAATAAATGATGAAGGACCCTTCCTCTGGCTTTGATTCTATAGGTATTAAATGATGAAGGACCCTTCCTTCCTCTGGCAATGATTCTATAGGTAATAAATGATGAAGGACCCTTCCTCTGGCTATGATTCTATAGGTAATAAATGATGAAGGACCCTTCCTTCCTCTGGCTATGATTCTATAGGTAATAAATGATGAAGGACCCTTCCTTCCTCTGGCTATGATTCTATAGGTAATAAATGATGAAGGACCCTTCCTCTGGCTATGAGTCCCATTGTGCTGTGACTAACACCTCTACAGTCTCTATAGGTGGGATGGGGCCAGAGACCCATTCTGCTGTGACTAACACCTCTACAGTCTCTATAGGTGGGATGGGGCCAGAGTCCCATTCTGCTCTGACTAACACCTCTACAGTCTCTATAGGTGGGATGGGGCCAGAGTCCCATTCTGCTGTGACTAACACCTCTACAGTCTCTATAGGTGGGATGGGGCAGGAGTCCCATTCTGCTGTGACTAACACCTCTACAGTCTCTATAGGTGGGATGGGGCCAGAGACCCATTCTGCTGTGACTAACACCTCTACAGTCTCTATAGGTGGGATGGGGCCAGAGTCCCATTCTGCTGTGACTAACACCTCCACAGTGTCTATAGTTGGGATGGGGCCAGAGTCCCATTCTGCTGTGACTAACACCTCTACAGTCTCTATAGGTGAGATGGGGCCAGAGTCCCATTCTGCTGTGACTAACACCTCTACAGTCTCTATAGGTGAGATGGGGCCAGAGTCCCATTCTGCTGTGACTAACACCTCTACAGTCTCTATAGGTGGGATGGGGCCAGAGTCCCATTCTGCTGGGACTAACACCTCTACAGTCTCTATAGGTGAGATGGGGCCAGAGTCCCATTCTGCTGTGACTAAACACCTCTACAGTCTCTATAGGTGAGATGGGGCCAGAGTCCCATTCTGCTGCGACTAACACCTCTACAGTGTCTATAGGTGGGATGGGGCCAGAGTCCCATTCTGCTGGGACTAACACCTCTACAGTCTCTATAGGTGAGATGGGGCCAGAGTCCCATTCTGCTGTGACTAACACCTCTACAGTGTCTATAGGTGGGATGGGGCCAGAGTGAGATGGGATGTTAACATGTCAGGATATCAGATTCATGTCTGGTCTGAGGGAATAGTGAGAGGTTAGGCATGTCACAGTGTGTAGTGAGAGGTTAGCCATGTCATAGTGAGAGGTTAGCCATGTCATAGTGAGAGGTTAGCCATGTCATAGTGAGAGGTTAGCCATATCATAGTGAGAGGTTAGCCATGTCATAGTGAGAGGTTAGCCATTTCATAGTGAGAGGTTAGCCATGTTATAGTGAGAGATTAGCCATGTCATAGTGAGAGGTTAGCCATGTCATAGTGAGAGGTTAGCCATGTCATAGTGAGAGGTTAGCCATTTCATAGTGAGAGGTTAGCCATTTCATAGTGAGAGGTTAGCCATTTCATAGTGAGAGGTTAGCCATGTCATAGTGAGAGATTAGCCATGTCATAGTGAGAGGTTAGCCATGTCATAGTGAGAGGTTAGCCATGTCATAGTGAGAGGTTAGCCATGTCATAGTGAGAGGTTAGCCATTTCATAGTGAGAGGTTAGCCATGTCATAGTGAGAGGTTAGCCATTTCATAGTGAGAGGTTAGCCATGTCATAGTGAGAGGTAAGCCATGTCATAGTGAGAGGTTAGCTATGTCATAGTGTGTAGTGAGAGGCTAGCCATGTCATAGTGAGAGGCTAGCCATGTCATAGTGAGAAGTTAGCCATGCCACAGTGTGTAGTGAGAGGCTAGCCATGTCATATTATTATTATATATTATAGTGTGTAGTGAGAGGCTAGCCATGTCATAGTGAGAAGTTAGCCATGTCACAGTGTGTAGTGAGAGGCTAGCCATGTCATAGTGTGTAGTGAGAGGCTAGCCATGTCATAGTGTGTAGTGAGAGGCTAGCCATGTCATAGTGTGTAGTGAGAGGCTAGCCATGTCATAGTGTGTAGTGAGTAGTGAGTAGGGTTGTTACGGTGACCGTATTACCGTCACACTGACGGTCACGAGGCATGACCGTAGTCAAATTCCAAGTGACCGTTTAGTCACAGTAATTAGACTTCTCCAAGCTCTGTTGCTGCTGATGGTCATTAGTAGCCTATCAAACTTTCTAACCGCCTGGTACTCAGCACTCTACTGTCCCTCTAATCACTTAATGTAAATGTAATCGAAAAACTAATCTCATGTTGTGCAACATTTCTATAGGCTATGCAATTGCGTGAGAAAACAGAGTGATGTCCTCTATTAAAAAGAGGAGGATCCCATCAGCTTTCTACAGGTCAGGCCTACTATATTTATTTCTCAACTTTCCTAATATTAAGCTCATTGCTTCACTTTACAACAGGAGTATAGCCTACCTGGCTGGCATGAAAAGTGTTCTGCATTCGCTTTTTAAGTGCATCGATTACATTTGTTTTGCGACTTTTTCTACTCAAAGTTGCACACCTCATGTAGCCTGGCCCATAGGCCTATATGATTTGATAAGGTTTGTATCACAACTAAAGTTGCCAAATAACTTCTTAAAATTAAGACCATGAATCTGCTTTACAACAGGTGTGAGTTTCAAGTGGGGGGAAATAATTGTAACTATAAAATGCATCTATAATAAATGCATTACATGCATAAGCACATTTGCGGTCACTTTTTGAGTGGTGCTTTCTAGCTAATTGATTGCATTTTGAACATTGTCGTTAATACCCTACTGCCGTGTGCACATTTCTGCGCTTTTAATATGAAAAAAATAGCCTAATAGTTTATCAACATTATAAGCTAACCTGTATAAGCTAAGCTAAGCTTTTTTATGTTAGTGGTTGTATTAATTAGATATATCGCATCCCACTAATGTCCCAATATTTATTAAAATAGAATAGGTCAACTTTTGTACAATAGGGGATAGTAGATTGACATACTGTAGGCTAGTACTTTTGCTGTTAGTTAGGCCTACTCATCTTGTTGGCTGACGATAAGTAAATGTGGACAGTTCTTCCAATATCTTCATTACGGACACACAAGGGGGATGACGCTGGGAAATTCAAGGCCTGCTGAGAATGTTATCAAGTGCTTGTCAAATTGTGAATGAGAGACTGATGAAGTGTGTGCAGCCTGCACACACAACAAAACAAAGCACAGCTTGTGCCTTTCATGTGACTTTTTTCATATCCTCATTTAAAGTCACGTCATGCTGCTTTAGAATGTATTAAAAGTCTAAACACAACGTTTGGGAGCCTTACACTTCCTCTGGTACTCCTCCAGCCCAACGTTTGGGAGCCTTACACTTCCTCTGGTACTCTTCCAGCCCAACGTTTGGGAGCCCAACACTTCCTCTGGTACTCTTCCAGCCCAACGTTTGGGAGCCCAACACTTCCTCTGGTACTCTTCCAGCCCAACGTTTGGGAGCCCAACACTTCCTCTGGTACTCCTCCAGCCCAACGTTTGGGAGCCCAACACTTCCTCTGGTACTCCTCCAGCCCAACGTTTGGGAGCCTTACACTTCCTCTGGTACTCTTCCAGCCCAACGTTTGGGAGCCCAACACTTCCTCTGGTACTCTTCCAGCCCAACGTTTGGGAGCCCAACACTTCCTCTGGTACTCTTCCAGCCCAACGTTTGGGAGCCCAACACTTCCTCTGGTACTCCTCCGGCCCAACGTTTGGGAGCCCAACACTTCCTCTGGTACTCCTCCAGCCCGACGTTTGTATCACAACTAAAACGGCATAAATAACTATGTTTCTTTGTCAACCTCTCAACACCGTGTGTTCAAATGTGCGCTATCGTTTGTAGAATATATCCTTTGTAATTTATTCAGTTATGTTCATTTCTATTCTTTATACTACAAAAATATTACCACATAATTCTAAGTAAATCTTGCCTGCTAAATGAACTAGTGTAGCCCACAGCCATACTGTATGGCATAGCCACATCAGGACCTAACATAAGGACAACTAAATGAACTAGTGTAGCCCACAGCCAGATCAGGACCTAACATAAGGACAACTAAATGAACTAGTGTAGCCCACAGCCATACTGTATGGTATAGCCACATCAGGACCAAACATAAGGACAACTAAATGAACTAGTGTAGCCCACAGCCATACTGTATGGCATAGCCACATCAGGACCTAACTTAAGGACAACTCAAGAGTATGTGATTCTGTTCTTCTGAAAATAGACTACATTTTTTCTCATTATAATTCTTCTTTAGACCTGTCTAAAATAAATAATGGATTTACTGTGATGGTGTAGACTATATTAAATAGATTTAATATGTAGATGTTCCCAAAGGTCAGCATCAGTGGCTTTGTGCGGAAGCCAGGAGATGCTAAATGTGTTTATGTTAATTAACGGGGTCAATTACTGTGAGAACGGCAGTTATTTGCTTGACAATCACCGGCTGACAACATTTCATGACCTCCACAGCCCTAGTAGTGAGACATTAGTCTTGTCAATATGTGTGTGTGTGTGTGCGCGCGCGCGTTGTGTGTGTGTGTGTGAGCGTGCACGTTTTGTGTGTGTGTGTGTGTGCGTTGTGTGTGCGCGTTTTGTGTGTGTGTGTGTGTGTGTGTGTGTGTGTGTGTGTGTGTGTGTGTGTGTGTGTGTGTGTGTGTGTGTGTGTGTGTGTGTGTGTGTGTGTGTGTGTGTGTGTGTGTGTGTGTGTGTGTGTGTGTGTGTGTGTGTGTGGACCCCAGAGGCACTTCTGTCCTGGGGTTGTCCTAAATGGCACCCAATAAAGTATTATTCTGCTTCTCCTACTATTTATGGGCCCAGGTCAAAAGTAGTGCACTATGTAGGGAATAGGGTGTCATTGGGTCCTGGTCAAAAGTAGTGCACTATGTAGGGAATAGGGTGACCCATAGGACTCTGGTCTAAAGTAGTGCACTATGTAGGGAATAGGGTGACCCATAGGACTCTGGTCTAAAGTAGTGCACTATGTAGGGAATAGGGTGACCCATAGGACTCTGGTCTAAAGTAGTGCACTATGTAGGGAATAGGGTGACCCATAGGACTCTGGTCTAAAGTAGTGCACTATGTAGGGAATAGGGTGACCCATAGGACTCTGGTCTAAAGTAGTGCACTATGTAGGGAATAGGGTGACCCATAGGACTCTGGTCTAAAGTAGTGCACTATGTAGGGAATAGGGTGACCCATAGGACTCTGGTCTAAAGTAGTGCACTATGTAGGGAATAGGGTGACCCATAGGACTCTGGTCTAAAGTAGTGCACTATGTAGGGAATAGGGTGACCCATAGGACTCTGGTCTAAAGTAGTGCACTATGTAGGGAATAGGGTGACCCATAGGACTCAGGTCAAAAGTAGTGCACTATGTAGGGAATAGGGTGACCCATAGGACTCTGGTCAAAAGTAGTGCACTATGTAGGGAATAGAGTGACCCATAGGACTCTGGTCAAAAGTAGTGCACTATGTAGGGAATAGGGTTCCATAGGGCTCTGGTCTAAAGTAGTGCACTATGTAGGGAATAGGGTGACCCATAGGACTCTGGTCTAAAGTAGTGCACTATATAGGGAATAGGGTGACCCATCGGACTCTGGTCTAAAGTAGTGCACTATGTAGGGAATAGGGTGACCCATAGGACTCTGGTCTAAAGTAGTGCACTATGTAGGGAATAGGGTGACCCATAGGACTCTGGTTTAAAGTAGTGCACTATATAGGGAATAGGGTGACCCATAGGACTCTGGTCTAAAGTAGTGCACTATGTAGGGAATAGGGTGACCCATAGGACTCTGGTCTAAAGTAGTGCACTATGTAGGGAATAGGGTGACCCATAGGACTCTGGTCTAAAGTAGTGCACTATGTAGGGAATAGGGTGACCCATAGGACTCTGGTCTAAAGTAGTGCACTATGTAGGGAATAGGGTGACCCATAGGACTCTGGTCTAAAGTAGTGCACTATGTAGGGAATAGGGTGACCCATAGGACTCTGGTCTAAAGTAGTGTACTATGTAGGGAATAGGGTGACCCATAGGACTCTGGTCTAAAGTAGTGCACTATGTAGGGAATAGGGTGACCCATAGGACTCTGGTCTAAAGTAGTGCACTATGTAGGGAATAGGGTGACCCATAGGACTCAGGTCAAAAGTAGTGCACTATGTAGGGAATAGGGTGACCCATAGGACTCTGGTCAAAAGTAGTGCACTATGTAGGGAATAGAGTGACCCATAGGACTCTGGTCAAAAGTAGTGCACTATGTAGGGAATAGGGTTCCATAGGGCTCTGGTCTAAAGTAGTGCACTATGTAGGGAATAGGGTGACCCATAGGACTCTGGTCTAAAGTAGTGCACTATATAGGGAATAGGGTGACCCATCGGACTCTGGTCTAAAGTAGTGCACTATGTAGGGAATAGGGTGACCCATAGGACTCTGGTCTAAAGTAGTGCACTATGTAGGGAATAGGGTGACCCATAGGACTCTGGTCTAAAGTAGTGCACTATATAGGGAATAGGGTGACCCATAGGACTCTGGTCTAAAGTAGTGCACTATGTAGGGAATAGGGTGACCCATAGGACTCTGGTCTAAAGTAGTGCACTATGTAGGGAATAGGGTGACCCATAGGACTCTGGTCTAAAGTAGTGCACTATGTAGGGAATAGGGTGACCCATAGGACTCTGGTCTAAAGTAGTGCACTATGTAGGGAATAGGGTGACCCATAGGACTCTGGTCTAAAGTAGTGCACTATGTAGGGAATAGGGTGACCCATAGGACTCTGGTCTAAAGTAGTGTACTATGTAGGGAATAGGGTGACCCATAGGACTCTGGTCTAAAGTAGTGCACTATGTAGGGAATAGGGTGACCCATAGGACTCTGGTCTAAAGTAGTGCACTATGTAGGGAATAGAGTGACCCATAGGACTCTGGTCAAAAGTAGTGCACTATGTAGGGAATAGGGTGTCATTGGGTCCTGGTCTAAAGTAGTGCACTATGTAGGGAATAGGGTGACCCATAGGACTCTGGTCTAAAGTAGTGCACTATGTAGGGAATAGGGTACCATTTCAGACGTATACATTTCAGCTGTTACGTCAGAGGCACTTCTGTATACACTGCATACAGAACAGTATGTATCTCGGGGGTCGACACAGCGGTCATACAACAATAGAAGGTTTTTAACGTATCAGTTGATCCACCCAAGTCCCCTGACTGTCCCCTGAAGTGTTTATTCAACACCCCCCCCCCCCCCCCACACACACACACACACACACACAACAACAATAACAGGGCGATATTGAAGCCAAACAGGGACAGACCACACACCGTTTTCTGCCTGAGCACAGTAGCAGTCCATCTCCTTCTCTAACACCCTTACTGAGTACAGAGAGAGCAGGTTGTGCCCCAAACGGCACCCTGTTCCCTACATAGTGCACTACTTTTGACCAGGGCCCATAGGGCTCTATACAGTATAGGCTATATGGTACCACTTGGGACGCATCCTACTGTGCGTTGAATTCAAACTGGAACGTTATTTAACAAGCTAGTCATCAGTACCTCTTTGTTTGAGCTTGTGTGTTATACGAACGACAAGTCTGATTTGTCTGATGTGAAACTGAGCTAAAGAGGGTTGTCATGTAACGCTAGGAGAGCGAGAAGGGGGGGGGGGGGTTATTAATAGCTGGGACCACGGCAAACTAACCAACAGTGCCGTGCAAAAGGTATTCATCCCCTTGTCGTTATTTTCCTATTTTGTTGCATTACAACCTGTAATTTAAATGGATTTTTATTTGGATTTCATGTAATGGACACACACAAAATAGTCCAAATTGGTGATATTAAAAAATGACTTGTTTCAAAAAATGATATAAAAGACAAAAAATAAAAGTGGTGCGTGCATATGTATTCACCCCATAGGAAACCTCTAAATAAGATCTGGTGAAACCAATTACCTTCAGAAGTCACATAATTAGTCAAATAAAGTCCACCTGTGTGCAATCTAAGTGTCACATGATCGGTCACATGATCTCAGTATATATACACCTGTTCTGAAAGGCCCAAGAGTCTACAACACCACTGAGCAGGGGGAACCACCAAGCAAGCAACACCATGAATACCAAGGAGCTCTCCAAATAGGTCAGGGACAAAGTTGTGGAGACGTACAGATCAGGGTTGGGTTATAAAAAAATATCTTAAACTTTGAACATCCCACGGAGCACCATTAAATCCATTATTTAAAAATGGAAAGAATATGGCACCACAACAAAACTGCCAAGAGAGGGACGCCCACCAAAACTCACAGACCAGACAAGGAGGGAATTAATCAGAGAGGCAACAAAGATGTCATGTTTGTCATTTATTATCATGTCTTGTCCCTGTGCTCCCCATGCTATTCGTTTCCCTCTGCTGGTCTTGTTTGGTTCTATCCCTCTCTCTCCCCCTCCCTCTCTCGCTCTCTCGCTCTCTCTTCTCTCTGTCGTTCCGTTCCTGCTCCCAGCTGTTCCTATTCCCCTAATCATCATTTAGTCTTCCCACACCTGTTCCCGATCCTTTCCCCTGATTAGAGTCCCTATTTATTCCTTTGTGATCCGTTCCTGTGCCGTCGGTTCCTTGTTTTGTATTCCATGCTGTGATTGCGTTTCGCCCTGTCCTGTCGTGTTTTTTGCCGTGATTGTGTATCACCCTGTCCTGTCGTGTTTTGTGCCTTCTTCAGACGCTGCGTGTGAGCAGGTGTCTCAGTCGACTACGGCCTGCGCCTACCCGAAGCGACCTGCAGTCTGTGGCCGCTTCTCCAGTTGTTTTCCCCTCTACAATCTAGAGGATTTCAGTTATTCCGTTTTGAACATTAATAAACTCTGTTTCTGTTAAGTCGCGTTTGGGTCCTCTTTCACCTGCATGACAGAAGGAACCGATCACGGAATGGACCCAGCGACTTCAGACGCTCGTTACACTGCCGTCGAGATCCAAGGAGCCATGCTCGGCAGACACGAGCAGGAATTGTCTGCTGCTCGCCATGCCGTGGAGAACCTGGCCGCTCAGGTTTCCGACCTCTCTGGACAGTTCCAGAGTCTACGTCTCGTGCCACCTGTTACTCCCTGGCCTGCCGAGCCTCCAGAACCCAGGGTTAATAACCCACCTTGCTACTCCGGGCAGCCCACTGAGTGCCGCTCCTTTCTCACGCAGTGTGAGATTGTGTTCTCTCTCCAACCCAACACATACTCTAGAGAGAGAGCTCGGGTTGCTTACGTCATTTCACTCCTTACTGGCCGGGCTCGAGAATGGGGCACAGCTATCTGGGAGGCAAGGGCTGATTGCTCTATCAAATTCCAGAACTTTAAAGAGGAGATGATTCGGGTTTTTGACCGTTCAGTTTTTGGTGGGGAGGCTTCTAGGGCCCTGGCTTCCTTATGCCAAGGTGAACGGTCCATAACGGATTATTCCATTGAGTTTCGCACTCTTGCTGCCTCTAGTGAGTGGAACGAGCCGGCGCTGCTCGCTCGTTTTCTGGAGGGACTCCACGCAGTGGTTAAGGATGAGATTCTCTCCCGGGAGGTTCCTTCAGATGTGGACTCTTTGATTGCTCTCGCCATCCGCATAGAACGACGGGTAGATCTTCGTCACCGGGCTCGTGGAAGAGAGCTCGCATCAACGGTGTTTCCCTGCTCCGCATCGCAACCATCTCCCTCCTCTGGCTTTGAGACTGAGCCCATGCAGCTGGGAGGGATTCGCATCTCGAATAAGGAGAGGGAACGGAGGATCACCAACCGCCTGTGCCTCTATTGCGGAGTTGCTGGACATTTTGTTAATTCATGTCCAGTAAGAGGCCAGAGCCCATCAGTAAGCGGAGGGCTACTGGTGAGCGCTACTACTCAGTCCTCTTCATCTAGATCTTGTACTACTATGTCGGTCCATCTACGCTGGACCGGTTCGGGTGCTACATGCAGTGCCTTGATTGACTCTGGGGCTGAGGGTTGTTTCATGGACGAAGCATGGGTTCGGAAACATAACATTCCTTTCAGACCGTTAGACAAGCCTACGCCCATGTTTGCCTTAGATGGTAGTCATCTTCCCAGTATCAAATTTGAGACACTACCTTTAACTCTCACAGTATCTGGTAACCACAGTGAGACTATTTCTTTTTGATTTTCCGTTCACCGTTTACACCTGTTGTTTTGGGTCATCCCTGGCTAGTATGTCATAATCCTTCTATTAATTGGTCTAGTAATTCTATCCTATCCTGGAACGTTTCTTGTCATGTGAAGTGTTTAATGTCTGCCATCCCTCCCGTTTCTTCTCTCCCTACTTCTCAGGAGGAACCTGGCGATTTGACAGGAGTGCCGGAGGAATATCATGATCTGCGCACGGTCTTCAGTCGGTCCCGAGCCAACTCCCTTCCTCCTCACCGGTCGTATGATTGTAGTATTGATCTCCTTCCAGGGACCACGCCTCCTCGAGGTAGACTATACTCTCTGTCGGCTCCCGAACGTAAGGCTCTCGAGGATTATTTGTCTGTGTCTCTTGACGCCGGTACCATAGTGCCTTCTTCTTCTCCGGCCGGGGCGGGGTTCTTTTTGTTAAGAAGAAGGACGGTACTCTGCGCCCCTGCGTGGATTATCGAGGGCTGAATGACATAACGGTTAAGAATCGTTATCCGCTTCCCCTTATGTCATCAGCCTTCGAGATTCTGCAGGGAGCCAGGTGCTTTACTAAGTTGGACCTTCGTAACGCTTACCATCTCGTGCGCATCAGAGAGGGGGACGAGTGGAAAACGGCGTTTAACACTCCGTTAGGGCATTTTGAGTACCGGGTTCTGCCGTTCGGTCTCGCCAATGCGCCAGCTGTTTTTCAGGCATTAGTTAATGATGTTCTGAGAGACATGCTGAACATTTTTGTTTTTGTCTATCTTGACGATATCCTGATTTTTTCTCCGTCACTCGAGATTCATGTTCAGCACGTTCGACGTGTTCTACAGCGCCTTTTAGAGAATTGTCTCTACGTAAAGGCTGAGAAGTGCTCTTTTCATGTCTCCTCCGTTACTTTTCTCGGTTCCGTTATTTCCGCTGAAGGCATTCAGATGGATTCCGCTAAGGTCCAAGCTGTCAGTGATTGGCCCGTTCCAAGGTCACGTGTCGAGTTGCAGCGCTTTTTAGGTTTCGCTAATTTCTATCGGCGTTTCATTCGTAATTTCGGTCAAGTTGCTGCCCCTCTCACAGCTCTTACTTCTGTCAAGACGTGTTTTAAGTGGTCCGGTTCCGCCCAGGGAGCTTTTGATCTTCTAAAAGAACGTTTTACGTCCGCTCCTATCCTCGTTACTCCTGACGTCACTAGACAATTTATTGTCGAGGTTGACGCTTCAGAGGTAGGCGTGGGAGCCATTCTATCCCAGCGCTTCCAGTCTGACGATAAGGTTCATCCTTGCGCTTATTTTTCTCATCGCCTGTCGCCATCTGAGCGCAACTATGATGTGGGTAACCGTGAACTGCTCGCCATCCGCTTAGCCCTAGGCGAATGGCGACAGTGGTTGGAGGGGCGACCGTTCCTTTGTCGTTTGGACAGACCATAAGAACCTTGAGTACATCCGTTCTGCCAAACGACTTAATGCCCGTCAAGCTCGTTGGGCGTTGTTTTTCGCTCGTTTCGAGTTTGTGATTTCTTACCGTCCGGGTAGCAAGAACACCAAGCCTGATGCCTTATCCCGTCTGTTTAGTTCTTCTGTGGCTTCTACTGATCTCGAGGGGATTCTTCCTTATGGGCGTGTTGTCGGGTTGACAGTCTGGGGAATTGAAAGACAGGTTAAGCAAGCACTCACGCACACTGCGTCGCCGCGCGCTTGTCCTAGTAACCTCCTTTTCGTTCCTGTTTCCACTCGTCTGGCTGTTCTTCAGTGGGCTCACTCTGCCAAGTTAGCTGGTCATCCCGGTGTTCGAGGCACTCTTGCGTCTATTCGCCAGCGCTTTTGGTGGCCGACTCAGGAGCGTGACACGCGCCGTTTCGTGGCTGCGTGTTCAGACTGCGCGCAGAAGAAGTCTGGTAATTTTTTTCTGCTTCTGCTCCTGGTCTTGCTGGGTCTCAGTCTGTTCCCTGCCATCGCATCTCTCCTGTTCTTGTCCCTGCCCTTGCTGTGTCTCAGTCTGTCCCTAGTTCTCATTTTTTTTTTAGAGTAGTACCCTAGTTTCCCTTTTTATCGTTTTTCGTTACGGTCCTGAGGAGAGGAGTGGGGTTCTTTCTCGGGACGTGCTGGACCGTTTGATCTATGATTTCCTCCGTTGCTGCCAGTGTTCCTCCTCGAGAGCGCCAGGAGGCGCTCGGTGAGTGGGGGGGTACTGTCATGTTTGTCATTTATTATCATGTCTTGTCCCTGTGCTCCCCATGCTATTCGTTTCCCTCTGCTGGTCTTGTTTGGTTCTATCCCTCTCTCTCCCCCTCCCTCTCTCGCTCTCTCGCTCTCTCTTCTCTCTGTCGTTCCGTTCCTGCTCCCAGCTGTTCCTATTCCCCTAATCATCATTTAGTCTTCCCACACCTGTTCCCGATCCTTTCCCCTGATTAGAGTCCCTATTTATTCCTTTGTGATCCGTTCCTGTGCCGTCGGTTCCTTGTTTTGTATTCCATGCTGTGATTGCGTTTCGCCCTGTCCTGTCGTGTTTTTTGCCGTGATTGTGTATCACCCTGTCCTGTCGTGTTTTGTGCCTTCTTCAGACGCTGCGTGTGAGCAGGTGTCTCAGTCGACTACGGCCTGCGCCTACCCGAAGCGACCTGCAGTCTGTGGCCGCTTCTCCAGTTGTTTTCCCCTCTACAATCTAGAGGATTTCAGTTATTCCGTTTTGAACATTAATAAACTCTGTTTCTGTTAAGTCGCGTTTGGGTCCTCTTTCACCTGCATGACAAAAGAGACCAAAGTTAACCCTGAAGGAGCTGCAAAGCTCCATAGTGGAGATTGGAGTATCTGTCCATAGGACCACTTTGAGCCGTACACTGTAAAGAGCTGGGCTTTACGGAAGAGTGGCCAGAAAAAAAGACATTGCTTCAAGAACAAAATAAGCAAACACGATTGGTGTTCGCCAAAATGTATGTGGGAGACTCCCCAAACATATGGAAGAAGGTACTCTGGTCAGATGAGACTAAAATGTAGATTTTTGGCCATCAAGGAAAACGTTATGTCTGTTGCAAACCCAGCACCTCCCATCACCCTGAGAATACCATCCCCACAGTGAAGTATGGTGTTGGCAGCATCATGCTGTGGGAATGTTTTTCATAGGCAGGGACTGAGAAACTGGTCAGAATTGAAGGAATGATGGGAAATTCTTGAAAATACAGGGAAATTCTTGAGGGAAACCTGTTTGAGTCTTCCAGAGATTTGAGACTGGAACGGAGGTTCACCTTCCAGCAGGACAATGACCCTAAGCATAGTGCTAAAGCAACACTGGAGTGGTTTAAGGGGTAACGTTTAAATGTCTTGGAATGGCCTAGTCATAGCCCAGACCTAAATCCTATTGAGAATCTGTGGTATGACTTAAAGATTGCTGTACACAAGCGGAACCCATCCAACTTGAAGGAGCAGTTTTGCCTTGAAGAATGGGCAAAAATCCCAGTGGCTAGATGTGCCATGCTTATAGAAACATACCCCAAGAGACTTGCAGCTGTAATTGCGACAAAAGGTGTATTGACTTTGGGGGGAGGGGCGGGGGTGGAGGGTGAATAGTTTTGCACGCTCAAGTTTTCCATTTTTTTGTCTTCAAAGTGGTGGGCATGTTGTGTAAATCAAATTATACAAACCCCCAAAACATCCATTTTAATTCCAGGTTGTAAGGCAACAAAATAGGAAAAATGCCAAGGGGGGGTGAATACTTTCGCAAGCCACTCTAATCCACTCAACAGTACAGTCCACAGTACAGTCCACAGCAGGGCTGGAGACAGGGCACTCTAACCTAATACACTCTACAGTACACTCTACCGTACAGTCCACAGCAGGGCTGGAGACAGGGCACTCTAACCTAATACACTCTACAGTACAGTCCACAGTAGGGCTGGAGACAGGGCACTCTAACCTAATACACTCTACCGTACAGTCCACAGTAGGGCTGGAGACAGGGTACTCTAACCTAATACACTCTACAGTACAGTCCACAGTACAGTCCACAGTACAGTCCACAGTAAAGTCCACAGTACAGCACACAGTAGAGCTGGAGACAGGGCACTCTAACCTAATACACTCTACCGTACAGTCCACAGTACAGTCCACAGTACAGTCCACAGTACAGTCCACAGTAGGGCTGGAGACAGGGCACTCTAACCTAATACACTCTACACTACAGTCCACAGTAGGGCTGGAGACAGGGCACTCTAACCTAATACACTCTACAGTACAGTCCACAGTACAGTCCACAGTACAGTCCACAGTAGGGCTGGAGACAGGGCACTCTAACCCAATACACTCTACAGTACAGTCCACAGTACAGTCCACAGTACAGTCCACAGTAGGGCTGGAGACAGGGCACTCTAACCTAATACACTCTACAGTACAGTCCACAGTACAGTCCACAGTACAGTCCACAGTACAGTCCACAGTAGGGCTGGAGACAGGGCACTCTAACCTAATACACTCTACAGTAGTCCACAGTAGGGCTGGAGACAGGGCACTCTAACCTAATACACTCTACAGTACAGTCCACAGTACAGTCCACAGTACAGTCCACAGTAGGGCTGGAGACAGGGCACTCTAACCTAATACACTCTACAGTACAGTCCACAGTAGGGCTGGAGACAGGGCACTCTAACCTAATACACTCTACTGTACAGTCCACAGCTGCCTCTTTAGACAGACACTGATTGGCTGTTATGGGGACACTGGATGTGGTTAGTTGTTCTCTCTCAGACTATACAGAGGGAAGAGATATAATGATACATTCAATCTAGAAATACTGTATGACCTGCTTGGTTGTAGTAAAACAGCAATTGATCTAAACAGTGCAGAGATGAAACAGGCCAGGAAAATAGGCCAGGATATTAGGCCAGGATATTAGGACAGGATAAAAGGCCAAGATAATAGGACCTATTACCTGCCTCCCCTAGACTATTACCTTCCTCCCCTAGACTATTACCTGCCACCCCTGGGATATTACCTGCCACCCCTGGGATATTACCTTCCTCCCCTAGACTATTACCTGCCACCCCTGGGATATTACCTGCCACCCCTGGGATATTACCTTCCTCCCTCCCCTAGACTATTACCTGCCACCCCTGGGATATTACCTGCCACCCCTGGGATATTACCTTCCTCCTCTAGACTATTACCTGCCTCCCCTGGGATATTACCTTCCTCCTCTAGACTATTACCTGCCTCCCCTGGGATATTACCTTCCTCCTCTAGACTATTACCTGCCTCCCCTGGGATATTACCTTCCTCCTCTAGACTATTACCTGCCTCCCCTGGGATATTACCTTCCTCCTCTAGACTATTACCTGCCTCCCCTGGGACCCCTCCTCTAGGATATTACCCTGCCACCCCTCCTCTAGACTATTACCTGCCTCCCCTGGGATATTACCTTCCTCCTCTAGACTATTACCTGCCTCCCCTGGGAATTACCTGAGACTATTACCTGCCTCCCTGGGATATTACCTTCCTCCTCTAGACTATTACCTGCCTCCCCTGGGATATTACCTTCCTCCTCTAGACTATTACCTGCCTCCCCTGGGATATTACCTTCCTCCTCTAGACTATTACCTGCCACCCCTGGGATATTACCTGCCACCCCTGGCTTACCTGCCGCCCCTAGGCTACCAAATTAATTCTCCCTACGCTACCTGCCGCCCCTGGCTTACCTGCCACCCCTAGGCTACCTAATGAATTCTCCCTACGCTACCTGCCGCCCCTGGCTTACCTGCCGCCCCTAGGCTACCTAATGAATTCTCCCTACGCTACCTGCCGCCCCTAGGCTACCAAATGAATTCTCCCTACGCTACCTGCCGCCCCTGGCTTACCTGCCGCCCCTAGGCTACCTAATTAATTCTCCCTACGCTACCTGCCGCCCCTGGCTTACCTGCCGCCCCTAGGCTACCTAATTAATTCTCCCTAGGCTACCTGCCGCCCCTAGGCTACCTAATTAATTCTCCCTAGGCTACCTGCCGCCCCTAGGCTACCTAATTAATTCTCCCTAGGCTACCTGCCGCCCCTAGGCTACCTAATGAATTCTCCCTACGCTACCTGCCGCCCCTAGGCTACCAAATGAATTCTCCCTACACTACCTGCCGCCCCTGGCTTACCTGCCGCCCCTAGGCTACCTAATTAATTCTCCCTACGCTACCTGCCGCCCCTGGCTTACCTGCCGCCCCTAGGCTACCTAATTAATTCTCCCTAGGCTACCTGCCGCCCCTAGGCTACCTAATGAATTCTCCCTACGCTACCTGCCGCCCCTAGGCTACCAAATGAATTCTCCCTATGCTACCTGCCGCCCCTGGCTTACCTGCCGCCCCTAGGCTACCTAATTAATTCTCCCTACGCTACCTGCCGCCCCTGGTTTACCTGCCGCCCCTAGGCTACCTAATTAATTCTCCCTAGGCTACCTGCCGCCCCTAGGCTACCTAATTAATTCTCCCTAGGCTACCTGCCGCCCCTAGGCTACCTAATTAATTCTCCCTAGGCTACCTGCCGCCCCTAGGCTACCTAATTAATTCTCCCTAGGCTACCTGCCGCCCCTAGGCTACCTAATTAATTCTCCCTAGGCTACCTGCTGCCCCTAGGGATTCCGCTTATTTTATACATGTTTATTTTATTGTCATCACATTAGTGGAAACCAGCACTGTTCTCAGGGCAGACCTGGTTTTACCTAGGATATGTTTGAGTCATGTCGGGGACAATCTTAGCATTTTAGCTAAACCTTTACCTAATTCTCCTAACCTGTCATGTTAATTCTCCTAATTTTCTGTGTACATTCTCTTAACCTGCTACAAAAAGTCTCTTCTGCTAGTAAAAACCGGCAGACAGTTTGAGAACAGTCTTGGTGTCCACTAATTGGTGTCCACTAATGTGACACTGGTTACGCTTCGAACACACCGACAGCTTCATTTGATTTTGGTTCACCAGAATTACATTAATTTCTAATGAAATGTATAGTTTGACGCATTCGTTGGATAAATCCAACCTACGGACCACACTGAACGCACTGCAACGGCAGCATTGTGTTGCAGAGGCAGAGGTAGTGCGTTCGGTGTGGTCCGTAGGTTGGATTTATCCAAAGTATGTGTCAAACTGTGTGTGTAGATGGCTTGACAGAAATGGTAGCAGAGACTGAACGTTGAACTCTTGTTGCATATATATCCAGATGATGCTGTGTACAATTTTGCGCAAAAAACATGTAGGTGTGTTGGAAGCATTATTAAGGTGAAAAAACAGACTGCTGCAACCTGATTGGCTGAATGCGTTTTACACAACATCTGAGATGAGCATTTAGCCACCCTATCATGGTGGTGTAAAATGGTTTCATAAGGAAAGTAGGCATATTTCGGCTTTTTTCTTTCTTCTCACCATTAAATAAAGTTGAGGAAATCAAAGCCTATGCAGCCTGAATGGACAATGTTTTAGCTACGAACCAGTCCACGAGGGATACGAATGTATTGACAGCAGCATACAATGCGTTTTGGAGGGTAAAATGAAAACTACTCAATATCGCCATCTGCAGGCCTTTGTACTAACAGTAGCATATGCTTCAGTCAGACAACACGGCTATTGTCCACTAAATGGCACATCATGACAAACCACACATTCCAAAGGCGCGAGGTGATAACAACTAGCTATTGACCATTGAATCATTATATTCTATTGATCATTGGAATGACAATCCATAATTGCCACTGTTAATCAAATGACATTTTGGCTATGCCAATAGCACAGATCATTACCCCACATAGCATACACGTGCAATTGGCTTGTTGTTTGTTTCGTTAATAAGCTATAGGCTATAGCCAGCACAACACAACAACCGATCAACACAATACTTCGATTGGCAAAACAAACACTGGATCCAGCGGAACCTTACAGCATCTATTTACAGTATAATATAATGGAATAAAATAAAGTTATATTCGATCGGTCTATTTAAAGTTATAATGCATTCCGGTGTAGATGATTTCAATAACAGCCAGCATACCTCTGACATATATATTCTGATTGTCTGTCAACTCTTCTCACTGATGCAGATCCTCTCTCACACAAAGCGAAAGACTAACACAAATAGGAGAATGTTATGTAGTGATTTCCCAATAATAGCAAAAGTCGCCTACTGTCTTCTCACAGTTAAATGATCAGACTCGCTTTCCCCCACCAAAGCGCTGCAGAATAAACCTGACACCGACCGACACTCACTCACTGAGACAGCGAGATGGGAGGGGTTGGAGAACCTACCAGCTTTATATGCCCAACATTCTTTTCTTCTGTCATCTTGAAATCGAAGTTAAGAAACACTTGGATCGAACACCAGTGGAAGAGCCTCGGTTATGTGACACAAACAGCGTCGCTCCGTTCTGTTCTGTTCTGTTCTGTTCCGCTCGCTTTCGACGCAAGCAAAGGCAAACCTCGCCGCCGGCGCAGGCACCCACCGTCTGTGAGAGCTCACAGACTTGAATATTTAACTTTGGAAAAATGAGAAACCTGCTAAGAGAGAGAGAGAAGAGGCAGACAATCACAGGAAAGCAGCTCCTCCTACCAATACAATGCGAAAAGCCAAAGAAACAAATCGGGTTCCACAAGCGCAGCGCAGGCAGGCGGACTGCTCTAGCCACACTGGGCAGTAGAGAGATCCATTGTAACCAACCCCTAACCTCCCCTCCGCCCCATCACTGTAAATGTCAACTTAATGGAATTGATGGGATCGTTAATGACAATGTAATTCCCTCGTCCTCTAATGACGATGATAGGTCTACGGTAGGCTACTAACCCTTATTATAATCTAATGGAACTCTACTGTATGATGCAATAAAGGAAATGGAAGTTTAACGCAGTTAGGGACCGATCGAAATTTACTGGGGAGGGGGGGGGAATCCAAAGTCGCTCCATCCAATAGTTGACGTTCAGGTGAGGAAGTCTGTTTCACGCCGAACAGAGTTACTCCTATAATGTAACAATATAATAATTCTCTTCGTACAAAATATTCTGATGTAAAATGAACGAATGAGCCTCCAACTGTATATCTGAATAGCAGATGCAGTAGCCACCTGACATAAATTAATGCATGTCGATGTCGTAGCAGGTCACCAGCAAATCTCTCTCTCTATCTCTCTAAGGTCTAAGCTTCTCTTCCTTTATAAATAATGTATGTTTATATAAATACAGTTGGAAGTCGGAAGTTTACATACACTTAGGTTGGAGTCATTAAAACTAGTGTTTCAACCACTCTACAAATTTCTTGTTAACAAACTATAGTTTTGGCAAATCGGTTAGGACATCTACTTTTTGCATGACACAAGTAATTTTTCAAACAATTGTTTACAGACAGATTATTTCACTTATAATTCACTGTATCACAATTCCAGTGGGTCAGAAGTTTACATGCACTAAGTTGACTGTGCCTTTAAACAGCTTGGAAAATTCCAGAAAATGATATCATGGCTTTAGAAGCATCTGATAGGCTAATTGACATGATTTGAGTCAATTGGAGGTGTACATGTGGATGTATTTCAAGGCCTACCTTCAAACTCAGTGCCTCTTTGCTTGACTTCATGGGAAAATCAAAATAAATCAGCTAAGACCTCGTAAAAAAATTGTAGACCTCCACAAGTCTGGTTCATCCTTGGAAGCAATTTCCAAATGCCTGAAGGTACCACGTTCATCTGTACAAACAATAGTACGCAAGTATAAACACCATGGGATCACGCAGCCGTCATACTGCTTAGGAAGGAGACGCGTTCTGTCTCCTAGAGATTAATGTTTTTTGGTGCGAAAAGTGCAAATCAATCCCAGAACAACAGCAAAGGACCATGTGAAGAAGTTGGAGGAAACAGGTACAAAAATATCTATATCCAAGATAAAACGAGTCCTATATTGACATAACCTGAAAGGCTGCTCAGCAAGGAAGAAGCCACTGCTCCAAAACCGCCATAAAAAAGTCAGACTACGATTTGCAACTGCACATGGGGACAAAGATCGTATTTTTTGGAGAAATGTCCTCTGGTCTGATGAAACAAAAATAGAACTGTTTGGCTATATTGACCATCGTTATGTTTGACTTGCAAGCTGAAGAACATCATCCCAGCCGTGAAGCACGGGGGTGGCAGCATCATGTTGTGGGGGTGCTTTGCTGCAGGAGGGACTTGTGCACTTCACAAAATAGATGTCATCATGAGGACAGAAAAAGCTTGGTCGCACATGGGTCTTCCAAATGGACAATGACCCCAAGCATACTTCCAAAGTTGTGGCTTAAGGACAACAAAGTCAAGGTATTGGAGTGGCCATCATAAAGCCCTGATCTCAATCCTATAGAACATTTGTGGGCAGAACTGAAAAAGCGTGTGCGAGCAAGGAGGCCTACAAACCTGACTCAGTTACACCAGCTCTGTCAAGAGGAATGGGCCAAAATTCACCCAACTTATTGTGGGAAGCTTGTGGAAGGCTACCCGAAACATTTGACCCAAGTTCCATAATTTAAAGGCAATGCTACCAAATACTAATTGAGAGTATGTAAACTTCTGACCCACTGGGAATGTGATGAAAGAAATTAAAGCTGAAATAAATTATTCTCTCTACTATTATTATGACATTTTACATTCTTAAGAGAAAGTGGTGATCCTAACTGACCTAAGACATGGAATTTTTACTAGGATTAAATGTCAGGAATTGTGAAATACTGACTAAGGTGTGTGTAAACTTCCGACTTAAACTGTGTGTGTATATATATCCCTTCAAATCCACAAATTTGCAGGGGTGTCCACATACTTTGGTAAACATAGTGTAGTATAGTAGAGATATATTACTTTTGTATACATAGTATGTGGACACCCCTTCAATGAGTGGATCCGACAAACATTGACAGTAGAATGGACTACTTTACTAAAGACCTCAGTGACTTTCAGTGTGGCACCGTCATAGGATTCCACCTTTCCAACAAGTCAGTTCGTGAAATTTCAAGCCCTGCTAGAGCTTGCCCGGTAAACTAACTGTAAGTGCTATTGTTGTGAAGTGAAACGTCTCGCAGCAACAACGGCTCAGCCATGAAGTGGTAGGCCACACAAACTCACAGAACGGGACCACCAAGTGCTGAAGCATGTAGCGTGTAAAAATGATTTGTCCTTGGTTACAACTATATCCTTTGCATTGGAATGTGATCATGCCTGTTCTTTAAAAAATCTCAATCAAACTGAACTAAATTCAAAATCAGGATTTGGCAACTGGATCCTGGACTTCCTGACGGGCCGCCCCCAGGTGGTGAGGGTAGGCAACACCACAGCCGCTAAGCTGACCTTCAACAGGGGGGCCCCTCAGGGGTGCGTGCATAGTCCCCTCCTGTACTCCCTTTTCATGTGGCCGCATACGACTCCAACAACATCATTAAGTTTGCTGACGACATGAATCTGGTAGGCCTGATCACCGATGTCAATGAGAGAGCCTTTAGGGAGGAGGTCAGAGACCTGACAGTGGGGTGCCAGGACAACAATCTGTCAATGAGAGAGCCTTTAGGGAGGAGGTCAGAGACCTGACAGTGGGGTGCCAGGACAACAATCTGTCAGTCAACGTCAGAAAGACAAAGGAGTTTGATAGTAGACTACAAGAAACCGAATGCTATCCACATTGACAGGGCTGTAGGGGAGTGGGTTGAAATGTTCAAATGTGTTTTTCCATATATAGACACACCAACTGTGTTTTAATTAAATAAACTACATTATGCACTGAGTTTGTTTGCAAAGCTGTGATCAAGGCAAATGGTGGCTCCTTTGAAGAATCTAAAATCTATTTAGATTTTTTTGGTTACTACATGATTCCTTATGTGTTATTTCATAGTGTTGATGTCTTCACTATTATTCTACAATGTAGAAAATAGTAAAAAATTAAGAAAAACCTTGAATGAGTAGGTGTGTCCAAACTTTTGACTGGTACTGATATAACTCCAAGTCATTTATTGGGTAAAAGGCCAACGTTTAGGTATCACTGTGGCTTTTTGCACAATTCCAAACCTTTAGCAGCCTGCATAATTAATATAGTTAATCATCTCTCTGTATGTCAACTGTATTGGACTGGCCTACTTACTCACATAGACCACTGAATAGCCATAACCTACTTCCCCAATCTTTTCAATGTTTGAGTCAGGAACACCAGCTTGTCACATTTTGGGGTAGCTCCTGGTTTTATTTTCTATAAACCCTGCATTGGAAAAGATCCACTCTGATGGAGTGGCTGGGATGGAGGTATTTTACTACTCTGGTCAGATACCTGTCCTTTGAGAAACAGACACATCACAAGTCCTCAACTGGCAGCTTCATTAAATAGTAGCCGCAAAACAGCAGTCTCAACGTCAACAGTGAAGAGGCGACTCCGGATGCTGGCCTTCTAGGCAGAGTTGCAAAGAAAAAGCCATATCTCAGACTGGCCATCCTGTTAGGGATGTTGCGAATTTTCGCAGCTTTTTGTTAGAAATTGCGCAACATTTCAAAGTCCTGCTACTCACGCCAGGAATATAGTATATGCATATGATAAGCATGTGTGTATAGAAAACACTCTGAAGTCTCTAAAACTGGTTAAATTGTGTCTGTGGCTATAACAGAACGTGTTTAGGAGTAAACTGTTCACCAAAAACACCAAAAAAAATATTAATCCGCCAGTCAATGTATTGTCTAAGGCGATAGAAAATAGATAAGGATCTGATTAGAATGCCTACAGCTTCCACACGATGTCGCCAGTACTGGCATTTCATGGCTGGTTTATCCTTGGTGAGATGACGTATAGGCACTTCCTGTCTTGGGGCGCACCGGAGGAAGGTATGAAAACATGGACGATGATTTCAAGACTTGCTGCTATCGAATACAGATCGCCCCGTGATCAATTTTATAGATTATTAACGTTTATTAATACCTAAAGTTGGTTTAGAAAAGTAGTTTGAAGTGATTTGTAAAAGTCTATAGGCAACTTTTTTAATTTTAAAAAGTGACCTTGTAAAGGTGAATTTTCCTGGATCAGACTGACCTTCATAAAATGACATTTTGGGTATACAATGACAGATTTAATTGGGAAAAAGACCCAATTGTGATGTTTATGGGACATATAGGAGTGCCAACAAAGAAGCTCGTCAAAGGTAATGAATGTTTTATATTTTATTTCTGCGTATTGTGTAGCGCCGGCTACCGCAAAATCTTTTGTTTAGGTCTCGTTCAGGTATTTTGGGGGGTGCATGCTATCAGATAATAGCTTCTCATGCTTTCGCCGAAAAGCATTTTACAAATTTGACATGTTGGCTAGATTCACAACGAGTGTAGCTTTAATTGAGTATCTTGCGTGTGTGTTTTAATGAAAGTTTGAGTTTTATCGAAAACTATAGGTGGCGCTCTGAAATTTCCGCTGATTTGGTACCTGTGCAGGAACCAACATCCCTAACAGGATAAAAATAAAAGATTAAGATGGGCAAAAGAACACAGACACTCTGCCTAGAAGGCCAGCATCCCAGAGTCGCCTCTTCACTGTTGACGTTGAGACTGGTGTTTTGCGGGTACTATTTAATGAAGTTGAGGACTTGTGAGGCGTCTTGTTTCTCAAACTAGACACTCTACTGTACTTGTCATCTTGCTCAGTTGTGCACCGGGGCCTCCCACTCTTTCTATTCTGGTTAGAGCCAGTTTGCGCTGTTCTGTGAAGGGAGTAGTACAGAGCATTTTGTGAGATCTTCAGTTTCTCGTATGGAATAGCCTTAATTTCTGAGAACAAGAATAAACTGACAAGTTTCAGAAGAAAGGTCTTTGTTTCTGGTCATTTTGAGCTTGTAATCGAATCCCAAAATTGTTGATGCTCCAGACACTCAACTAGTCTAAAGAAGGCCAGCTGTATTGCTTCTTTAATCAGGACAACAGTTTTCAGCTGTGCTAACATAATTGCAAAAGGACTTTCTAATGATCAATTCGCCTTATAAAATTATAAACGTGGATTAGCTAACACAACGTGCCATTGGAACACAGGAGTGATGGTTGCTGATAATGTGCTTCTGTACACCTATGTAGATATTTAATTAAAAATCAGCCGTTTCAAGCTACAATAGTCAGTTACAACATTAACAATGTCTACACTGTATTTCTGACCAATTTGATATTATTTTAATGGACAAAAAATGTGCTTTTCTTTTAAAAACAAAGACATTTCTAAGTGACCCCAAACTTTTGAACGGTATGTTATTAGTAATAATAATCATAATTCTGAAAACACATTTGTTGTAAAATAATATCATTTTATGAGCACACATATACAGAACATTCTGAAAGTATTCAGACCCCTTGCTTTTTTCCACATTCTGTTACGTTACAGCCATATTCTAAAATGGATTAAATAAAACATGTTCCTCATCAATTTAAACACAATACCCCATCATGACATCACAATACCCCATCATGACATCACAATACCCCATCATGACATCACAATACCCCATCATTTTTCTGCAAGTTTTTTAAAAATGAAAAAGTATTCAGGCCCGTTGCTATGAAACCCAAAAATGAGCTCAGGTGCATCATGTTTTCATTGATCATCCTTGAGATGTTTCTACAAATTGATTGGAGTCCACCTGTGGTAAATTCAATTGATTGGACATGATTTGGAAAGGCACACACCTGTCTATATTATGTCCCACAGTTGACAATGCATGTCAGAGCAAAAACTAAGCCATGAGGTCGAGGGAATTGTCTGTAGAGCTCCGAGACAGAATTATGTTGAGCCACAGATCTGGGGAAGGGTACCAACAAATTTCTGCAGCATTGAAGGTCCCTAAGAACAAAGTGGCCTCCATCATTCTTGAATGGAAGAAGTTTGGAACCACCAAGACTCTTTCTAGAGCTGGCCGCCCGGCCAAATTGAGCAATCGGGGGAGAAGGGCCTTAATCAGGGATGTGACCAAGAACCTGATGGAGATGGGTGAACCTTCCAGAAGGACAACCATCTCTGCAGGACCCCACCAATCAGGCCTTTATGGTAGAGTGGCCAGACAGAAGCCACTCCTTAGTAAAAGGCACATGACAGCCCGCTTGGCGTTTCCCAAAAGGCACCTAAAGGACTCTCAGACATGAGAAACAAGATTCTCTGGTCTGATGAAACAAAGATGGCCTGAATGCCAAGCGTCACAGCGGAGGTTCTCTTCTGCTGTTCAACCAATCCAGTTGAGAAGTTATGATGGAGCGTCACCTTGGTAACCTCAAAAAGCACATCACAGTCTCTCTTTCCATTTCCCCTGAAAACCAGAACATCCACAGTCTCTCTTTCCATTTCCCCTGAAAACCAGAATATCCACAGTCTCTCTTTCCATTTCCCCTGAAAACCAGAATATCCACAGTCTCTCTTTCCATTTCCCCTGAAAACCAGAACATCCACAGTCTCTCTTTCCATTTCCTCTGAAAACCAGAATATCCACAGTCTCTCTTTCCATTTCCCCTGAAAACCAGAACATCCACAGTCTCTCTTTCCATTTCCTCTGAAAACCAGAATATCCACAGTCTCTCTTTCCATTTCCCCTGAAAACCAGAACATCCACAGTCTCTCTTTCCATTTCCTCTGAAAACCAGAACATTTACAAGGTGGTAAGCACTCAAAATGAATACAGAATTTAAAATCAATAATTATAGAACAGTAAACTTGGTAGCAATATGGGGAGCAATGATACACATTTAAACAACATTAAAATCTCTAGAAAAGTAGGGATGGGTCGTATTTAATTCAAGACCACAGAAGGGAGAGCCTTGGGGCCAGTCATAGTTTAGCTGTAACGGCCACAAGTAGGCCTTACCCCTGCACTATCACATTAAGAGATAGTGAATAACAAGATGTAGCTGTCCCAGGAAAGGTTTTTAAGATCGGAGACGCTCGTTTAATGTGACCGGGTCAGAGACACTATCTGACGGCTAATGATCTCGCCTTCCCAGCATTCCCTTGTGCTCTGAAGTGCACAAGCAACGTAATTATTATTATTATTATTTTTATTAGCAAGCGTGAATGTCTAACTGAAAAAAACATTTAGGAGGCTGTTTTGAGCCACAGCTCGAAGCTACATTAAATCTAATCACATCATCACATCATTGTTTTGTCGTGACGCAGCGTGCTGGTATGGAGAATCCTCATGACCAAGTGATCAACGTTGTAGTGTGTGACCTACCATCCGCGTCACATTGTTTCGTGTGCCGCATCACTACGTTGGCAAGACGGTGGTTTTAATGTGAGAGGCTCAGGCACGTTAGGATGTTGAAAGGCGTGTAATGTACACCTGGCTTAATACACGTGCAGGTGAAGCCGGCCAGTCTCTGTCAACACAGTCTGCCATGTCCATAGAACTCTCATTAGGAATACTAACAACACACACCTGGTGCGATGGGACACGCCTCACTGTTCTAGACATTTAGCCGTAGCCAGTGAAGTCTGTGATCATGACGACAGGCTACAGCTAAATGTCTAGCACACTGAGGCCTTTAGTGAAGTGCCGTCTAAAGGAGACAAACATTGTGTTTGTTTGTCTCACACGATGACGGAGACATACCATTACATTGTGTTTGTTTGTCTCACACGTTGAGCAAAAAGTGGTAGAACTGGACTGAATGCAGCATTTGCTGAAGTGCAGGTATTTTCACCAACACTGTTTTCTCTCATCATCCACGTTTTTTTACTCTCTGAGATGCATGTCCCTTCTAGTCCCACCAGCACATCAAACTGGTAGAGAATGAATGTTTAACCATTATTTAACCAGGCAAGTCAGTTAAGAATTCTTAGTTTCAATGACGGCCCAGGAACAGTCCAACACTCTGACCACTAGGCTACCTGCCACCCCAATAAATGAATGAATGGTTGAATGAATGAATGGTTTAATGAGTTAGTCCCAAATAACACCCTAAAGTCTAAAGTAGTGCACTATATAGGGAAAAGGGTGCCATTTGGGATGCACTCATAGTTTAAACAGAGCCTCATATTAATGTCTGATGACAGACTATCTGTGTGACAGACTGGAACACCTCGTCTGCGTCCCAGATAGCACCTTGTTTTCTAGTGCCCATTGGGCTCTGATTAATAGTAGTGCACTACGTAGGGAGCAGAGTGCCGTTTGTGACGCTACCCTTCTATTCTTCTCAGTGGCAGTTGCGTGGCTGATATCAGGATGAGGACTGCCTGGTTGCTTACATAACAAATTACTGTCAACATTACACCAGCTTACACAGGGATCCTTCAACATTACACCAGCTCACACAGGGATCCTTCAACATTACACCAGATCACACAGGGATCCTTCAACATTACACACAGGGATCCTTCAACATTACACCAGATTACACAGGGATCCTTCAACATTACACACAGGGATCCTTCAACATTACACCAGACCACACAGGGATCCTTCAACATTATACCAGACCAAACAGGGGTCCTTCAACATTACACACAGGGATCCTTCAACATTACACACAGGGATCCTGAAAAACACTACTGATCCCCACAGGCTCCATCATCAACAGACAGGCTGTCTGGCTCTGGTCAAAAAGGGTAAAGGTTGATGTTTGGGATGCAGAAACACAGACATGCTGCCTTGGCTCCCTGACCGACTGAATTATGCAGCCTGCTTTGGCATCGCCCCCAAAATGTCAGGAACTCCCTGCCTTCACCCTTGTCTGCGCCCATCCCAACCCCTGCACCTCCTGTCGTAGGGAATTCCCTAATAAACACACACACACACACACACACACACACACACACACACACACACACACACACACACACACACACACACACACACACACACACACACACACACACACACACACACACACACACACACACACACACACACACACACAGCCCTCTGTCTCCCGTCGTAAGGAATTCCTGATCATATCACAGTCTGTCTGCCCCTTGGCCCACAACCAAGAACGCCTCCTGTACCGCAGAGCTTAGCAACAGTAACTAGCTTCACATCTGCACCATCATGTTAACAGACATTTGTAAGTAGTAATGCTAAAGTCAAATTCAATCTTTCTTTCTCGCTTTCCATATTTTAACCCCCCTGTAAGGTATATTGGTAATATTATCAAATCAAATCAAATCAAACCGTGCTTCTACACCTGCATTGCTTGCTGTTTGGGGGTTTTAGGCTGGGTTTCTGTACAGCACTTTGAGATATCAGCTGATGCACGAAGGGCTATATAAATACATTTGATTTGATTTAATATTTACGCCTTATTAACAAGTTATGACAGTGACCGTGCGATCCGTAACACCAATACAATGTAGCTCTTATATGGGATGGATTTCCTCTGTAGAAAGCGTCGAGATGTATCTGTCCACTGTCAGAGATACAGTGCTATTGTACAATCATAGACGTGTGATATTATCTGGGGCTATTCTGACTGTATCCTAAATTACACCTTATTCTTTACTACATAGTGCACTACTTCTGACCACCACTGACCAGGGCTCCCGAGTGGAGAAGCGGTCTAAGGCACGGCATCTCAGTGCTAGAGGTGTCACTACGGACCCTGGTTCGATTCCAGGCTGTATCATAACTGGCTGTGATCGGAAGTCCCACGGGGCGGTGCACAGTTGGCCCAGTGTCGTCCGGGCTAGTGTCGTCCGGGCTAGGGGAGGGTTTGGCAGGGGTAGGCCGTCATTGTAAAATATTAATTTATTCTTAACTGACTTGCCTGGTTAAATAAAACATTTTAAAAAAGCTTCTAGACAAAGGTAGTACACTATATAGACACACTGTATAGACACACTATATAGACACACTATATAGACACACTGTATAGACACACTGTATAGACACACTATATAGACACACTACTAGACACACTATATAGACACACTATATAGACACACTGTATAGACACACTGTATAGACACACTATATAGACACACTGTATAGACACACTATATAGACACACTATATAGACACACTACTAGACACACTGTATAGACACACCATATAGACACACTATATAGACACACTGTATAGACACACTATATAGACACACTACTAGACACACTATATAGACACACTGTATAGACACACTATATAGACACACTATATAGACACACTACTAGACACACTGTATAGACAGACTATATAGACACACTATATAGACACACTGTATAGACACACTATATAGACACACTATATAGACACACTGTATAGACACACTGTATAGACACACTATATAGACACACTGTATAGACACACTATATAGACACACTATATAGACACACTACTAGACACACTGTATAGACACACCATATAGACACACTATATAGACACACTGTATAGACACACTATATAGACACACTACTAGACACACTATATAGACACACTATATAGACACACTGTATAGACACACTGTATAGACACACTATATAGACACACTGTATAGACACACTATATAGACACACTATATAGACACACTACTAGACACACTGTATAGACACACCATATAGACACACTATATAGACACACTGTATAGACACACTATATAGACACACTACTAGACACACTATATAGACACACTGTATAGACACACTATATAGACACACTATATAGACACACTACTAGACACACTGTATAGACAGACTATATAGACACACTATATAGACACACTGTATAGACACACTATATAGACACACTATATAGACACACTGTATAGACACACTGTATAGACACACTATATAGACACACTGTATAGACACACTATAGACACACTATATAGACACACTGTATATAGACACACTACTAGACACACTGTATAGACACACCATATAGACACACTATATAGACACACTGTATAGACACACTATATAGACACACTACTAGACACACTATATAGACACACTATATAGACACACTGTATAGACACACCATATAGAAAGTAGGGTGTCATTATTTCTACAGCACATTTCAGACATGGAATGCAACGCAATGTCCTTCACAGGAAGAACCCCCCCCCCCCAGAAAATAGCTGGAATATTTACACAACAAACATAAGATAAATAACAATAGAAATACACAAACTGAACAACTAAAACGAATCCTGAGGAAAACCAAAGCTACAAATATGTATTTTAAGATCTCTTTTAAATATGTCCAGGCTGGGGACATAGTAACTAAAGGCTGGGGGCATAGTAACTAAAGGCTGGGGACATAGTAACTAAAGGCTGGGGGCATAGTAACTAAAGGCTGGGGGCATAGTAACTAAAGGCTGGGGGCATAGTAACTAAAGGCTGGGGGCAGGAAGAACCCCCCCAGAAAATAGCTGGAATATTTACACAACAAACATAAGATAAATAACAATAGAAATACACAAACTGAACAACTAAAACGAATCCTGAGGAAAACCAAAGCTACAAATATGTATTTTAAGATCTCTTTTAAATATGTCCAGGCTGGGGACATAGTAACTAAAGGCTGGGGGCATAGTAACTAAAGGCTGGGGACATAGTAACTAAAGGCTGGGGGCATAGTAACTAAAGGCTGGGGGCATAGTAACTAAAGGCTGGGGGCATAGTAACTAAAGGCTGGGGGCATAGTAACTAAAGGCTGGGGGCATAGTAACTAAAGGCTGGGGGCATAGTAACTAAAGGCTGGGGGCATAGTAACTAAAGGCTGGGGATATAGTAACTAAAGGCTGGGGACATAGTAACTAAAGGCTGGGGGCATAGTAACTAAAGGCTGGGGGCATAGTAACTAAAGGCTGGGGGCATAGTAACTAAAGGCTGGGGGCATAGTAACTAAAGGCTGGGGGCATAGTAACTAAAGGCTGGGAGCATAGTAACTAAAGGCTGGGGGCATAGTAACTAAAGGCTGGGGGCATAGTAACTAAAGGCTGGGGGCATGGTAACTAAAGGCTGGGGACATATTAACTAAAGGCTGGGGGCATAGTAACTAAAGGCTGGGGGCATAGTAACTAAAGACTGGGGGCATAGTAACTAAAGGCTGGGGACATAGTAACTAAAGGCTGGGGGTATAGTAACTAAAGGCTGGGGGCATAGTAACTAAAGACTGGGGACATAGTAACTAAAGGCTGGGGGCATAGTAACTAAAGGCTGGGGGCATAGTAACTAAAGGCTGGGGGCATAGTAACTAAAGGCTGGGGGCATAGTAACTAAAGGCTGGGGGCATAGTAACTAAAGGCTGGGGGCATAGTAACTAAAGACTGGGGGCATAGTAACTAAAGGCTGGGGGCATAGTAACTAAAGGCTGGGGACATAGTAACTAAAGGCTGGGGACATAGTAACTAAAGGCTGGGGGGATAGTAACTAAAGGCTGGGGACATAGTAACTAAAGGCTGGGGGCATAGTAACTAAAGGCTGGGGGCATAGTAACTAAAGGCTGGGGACATAGTAACTAAAGGCTGGGGACATAGTAACTAAAGGCTGGGGGCATAGTAACTAAAGACTGCCTCTCCAGCCTTTAGTTATTCTGGACGCATATTTTAATTCACGGACAATAAAGATAAAACACCAGGTAAAAAAACCTAGGTGTTATTTTACATTCTGAACCAAATTTAAAATCACACACTAGGAATGTGACCAAAATATTTTTTTTACCACCTGTGGAACATTGCCAAGGTGCGGCTGTTTCTCTCTCAGGCGGATACAGAGAGACTCATCCATGCTCTTATGACAAGCTGGCTTAACTACAGTAATGCTCTGGTCTACCCAAGAAAGCATCACATCAATAGGATCTGCTGTCATTACTGTAATAATATAGCAGAAGCAACAAAAAGGATTTAAAAAAAAATACAGTTGGCACTTAAAACATTATTTAGCTGTTTGAAAACCAATTTCTCCAGCATTTTACTTACAAATGGAAGGTTGTAGATTGGCCAAAAATTTGCTAAGGGCTGGGCGATATACCACATTATACGATATACTGGTATTGATGCACGGACCGGTTTGTGTTTTTACTTTACCTTCTACAACAATATTTTAATGTTTGGTTTGTTAAATGTGATACGCCATGTGTAATGTAAATTTTAAAAGTTTACTTCGCTACTTGTGTCATCTCTCTCCATGCTGCATTCCACACAGACCAAGCCACGCCCTCTGTCACTCAAGGAGCGCATTTGTTGTTCCTTTACCACGAGACACGTGCGTTCAGTCTCTGCATGTTGATGACAACAATGCTGTTTTCACTTTGCTCCTTAATATAAATCCACTAGCGTTCTGTTATGACACTATTAGTTTGTGTTTCTTACATCAGCACAGAGCTAGTTTGTCTTTTCTTAGTAAATTGGGCCGACATCTTGTCAACCGCTAATGCAAATCTCTTGCTAGCTAATAAATGTACTGAGTCAGAGCAAACTTAACTAGCTATACAGACCGATAATACCAGTTATGGTGTAGACCTGCACCTGCATGTTGTTTGTGCAACAGTATCTTCTAAATTGAAGACATAAACGCAAAGCAAGATGACATGAAGTAACTAAGATAAAACGTTCAATGTAGCCAAAGATTATAGGGTCCCCTAGGAAACACTTGTCAACACTTTGGTTCCTACCCTGTCACAATAACTCCTCCCTAGCATTTTCATTTGTTGTCATGTCAAACAAAGCTGTATTCACAGTGCCCTGTATAATATTCTAACTATAGAATTTGAATAATCATTCTATTTCCATGATTCCAACAGTTCACCCAAGGGTTTTGCTGTAAATCACAAGTAAAACATTTGGTTAAAAATAAAGCATAGATTGTTTGCCCATATCGTGTAGCCTTACGTGGCAGTGTGGAAATGATCTCAAATGAGTGTCGGAAATGAGTGTAGGAAATGAGTGTAGGAAATGAGTGTAGGAAATGAGTGTAGGAAATGAGTGTAGGAAATGAGTGTAGGAAATGAGTGTAGGAAATGAGTGTAGGAAATAAGTGTAGGAAATAAGTGTAGGAAATGAGTGTAGGAAATGAGTGTAGGAAATGAGTGTAGGAAATGAGTGTAGGAAATAAGTGTAGGAAATGAGTGTAGGAAATGAGTGTAGGAAATGCAGGAATTGATGAAAATGCAGAAAAATAGTTTGTGTTGAAGTTGAATTGAACCGTATAAAACAATCAGAATGAAGAAAGACTCATTGAAATCACTTAGAATGGATGTGTTACCACCCTAGGATCACACACTACTCACAAAGCAAATAAACCTTTATTATTAAAAAACATCAAATACTGTCGTAACGTTTAAAATATATATATATATATATATATATATATATATATATATATATATATATATATATATATATATATATATACCGTGATATGATATCGCCCCGGCCATAATAAAAGCTGAAGATTTTAGACTGCTTTCCTTCAGAAGAGGTTTCATCAGAGCAGTTTTTAGAGCAGTAGGGAAAGTGCCTGTGAAAAGGGAGTGATTAACAATAGATATGCAATTAAAAACTGTTTTGAAGAAGGTGCTGGGGATAGGATATAGTAGGCGGGTAGACGGTTTATGTTGTGATATCACTTTCCTGAGCATGGAACAGTCTTTCCTATTGATATGATGGTTCTGCTACATTATTACAGTAATGACAGTATCTTTTCCTATTGATATGATGGTCCTGCTACATTATTACAGTAATGACAGTATCTTTTCCTATTGATATGATGGTCCTGCTACATTATTACAGTAATGACAGTATCTTTCATATTGATATGATGGTTCTGCTACATTATTACAGTAATGACAATATCATTCCTATTGATATGATGGTTCTGCTACATTATTACAGTAATGACAGTATCTTTCCTATTGATATGATGGTTCTGCTACATTATTACAGTAATGACAGTATCTTTCCTATTGATATGATGGTTCTGCTACATTATTACAGCAATGACAGTATCATTTGCTATTGATATGATGGTTCTGCTACATTATTACAGTAATGACAGTATCTTTCATATTGATATGATGGTTCTGCTACATTATTACAGTAATTACAGTACCTGTCCTATTGATATGATGGTTCTGCTACATTATTACAGTAATGACAGTATCATTTCCTATTGATATGATGGTTCTGCTACATTATTACAGTAATGACAGTATCTTTCCTAGTGATATGATGGTTCTGCTACATTATTACAGTAATTACAGTACCTGTCCTATTGATATGATGGTTCTGCTACATTATTACAGTAATGACAGTATCTTTCCTATTGATATGATGGTTCTGCTACATTATTACAGTAATGACAGTATCTTTCCTATTGACATGCTACAGTGCAGTCTTGAAAGTGTTCAATCCATATGCATTTAGAAAGGCTTTTGATTGCCTTGAGAGACCGTGAATAGAGACCACCTTTTGAGACCGTGAATAGAGACCACCTTTTGAGACCGTGAATAGAGACCACCTTTTGAGACCGTGAATAGAGACCACCTTTTGAGACCGTGAATAGAGACCACCTTTTGAGACCGTGAATAGAGACCACCTTTTGAGACCGTGAATAGAGACCACCTTTTGAGACCGTGAATAGAGACCACCTTTTGAGACCGTGAATAGAGACCACCTTTTGAGACCGTGAATAGAGACCACCTTTTGAGACCGTGAATAGAGACCACCTTTTGAGACCGTGAATAGAGACCACCTTTTGAGACCGTGAATAGAGACCACCTTTTGAGACCGTGAATAGAGACCACCTTTTGAGACCGTGAATAGAGACCACCTTTTGAGACCGTGAATAGAGACCACCTTTTGAGACCGTGAATAGAGACCACCTTTTGAGACCGTGAATAGAGACCACCTTTTGAGACCGTGAATAGAGACCACCTTTTGAGACCGTGAATAGAGACCACCTTTTGAGACCGTGAATAGAGACCACCTTTTGAGACCGTGAATAGAGACCACCTTTTGAGACCGTGAATAGAGACCACCTTTTGAGACCGTGAATAGAGACCACCTTTTGAGACCGTGAATAGAGACCACCTTTTGAGACCGTGAATAGAGGCACATGTTCTATAGTATCAACAGCAATACACTTTTACACAACCTGATAGGTTGTATTTAGTGAAACTAAGAAAAACAAATGAACGGAACGTAACGTATTCTATTCTAATTTAATTTCCAGTCATGTCCTTTCCCAGAAAGAAATGGTCCGATTAATGACATACTGTATCTATGTCTGCATTCCAAATGGCACTCTTTTCCCCGTTTAGTGCCCTACTTTTCACCGGGGCCCAAGCGCACACTATATATACACTACCGTTCAAAAGTTTTGGAGGTCACTTAGAAATGTCCTTGTTTTCCATGAAAATAAACATGAAATGAGTTACAAAATGAATAGGAAATATAGTGAAGACATTGACGAGGTTATAAATAATGATTTTTGATTGAAATCGTACTTGTGCCCTTTCGTCAAAAAAATCCTCCATTTGCAGCCTTGCAGACCTTTGGCAGTCTAGTTGTCAATTTGTTGAGGTAATCTGAAGAGATTTCACCCCATGCTTCCTGAAGCACCTCCCACAAGTTGGATTGGCTTGATGGTCACTTCTTACGTACCATACGGTCAAGCTGCTCTCACAACAACTCAATAGGGTTGAGATCCGGTGACTGTGCTGGCCACTCCATTATAGACAGAATACCAGTTGACTGCTTCTTCCCTAAATAGTTATTGCATAGTTTGGAGCTGTGCTTTGGGTCATTGTCCTGTTGTAGGATGAAATTGGCTCCAATTAATCGCCGACCACAGGGTATGGCATGGCGTTGCAAAATGGAGTGCTAGCCTTCCTTCTTCAAGATCCCTTTTACCCTGTACAAATCTCCCACTTTACCACCAACAAAGCATCCCCAGACCATCACATTGCCTCCACCATGATTGACAGATGGCGTCAACCACTCCTCCAGCATCTTTTCATTTTTTCTGCCTCTCACGAATGTTCTTTATTGTGATCCAAACACCTCAAACTTAGATTTGTCTGCCCATAACACTTTTATTCCAATCTTCCTCTGTTCAGTGTTCTTTTACCCATCTTAATCTTTTATTTTTATTGGCCAGTCTGAGATATGGATTTTTCTTTGCAACTCTGCCTAGAAGGCCAGCATCCCGGAGTCACCTCTTCACTGTTGACTAGTGTTTTGTGGGTACTATTTAATGAAGCTGCCAGTTGAGGACTTGTGAGGCGTCTGTTTCTCAAACTAGACACTCCAATGTACTTGTCCTATTGCTCAGGTGTGCACCAGGGCCTCCCATTCCTCTTTCTATTCTGGTTAGAGCCAGTTTGCGCTGTTTTGTGAAGGGAGTAGTACACAGTGTTGAACGAGATCTTTAGTTTCCGGGCAATTTTGGAAAAGCCTTAATTTCTCAGAACACGAATAGACTGATGAGTTTCAGAAGAAAGGTCTTTGTTTCTGGCCATTTTGAGCCTGTAATTGAACCCACAAATGCTGATGCTCCAGATACTCAACTAGTCTAAAGTTTTATTGCTTCTTTAATCAGACCAACAGTTTTCAGCTGTGCTAACATAATTGCAAAAGGGTTTTCTAATGATCAATTCGCCTTTTAAAACTATAAACTTGGATTAGCAAATATATATACATGTATATATATATATAACTTGTTAACTATTTCTGTTAGTTAGTTTTTTCTACCATGTGGGTTTTATCTTACTTGAGCCTGCTAACTGAAGAGTGTTAATTCACCTGTTTCCATGTTTCATTTTAAAACATTTATCTTATAAACTATTTATATGTACACGGAATTGTATTTGTTTATTTTACTCATTTGTTTCTAATCTTTACAGGAACATGCCACAGGTACTATCCGATGTGTGGAGACTTTTCACTGCAGCAAATGTAGAAGGAAAAGCGGTGTACAACTGCAAATACTGTGCCAAATCATATGTGAAGAATGCAACAAAGATGCAGAATCATCTGGCCATGTGGATAAAGATCCCTCAGTGCTCACAACAAGCAACCTCTGGTTAAAGTCACTCTACTTCTATACGAGGTGGAAATGATGAATCAGACACCTTATCGATAGCAACAGCTCATGGTCCTCCTGGAATCAGAAGTTATTTTGACTCAATAGAGGAATGTTGTCAGAAATGCTGATGAATGTCTTGCTTGAGCTGTGCATGCAACTGGTTCACCTCTGATGCTCACAGGCAATGTGTATTGGAAGAGATTTCTGAATGTTCTTCACCCAGCAGACAATTGCCATCCTGTCTGATGTTCAGACTCTCCCTGCAGAATAAATCCGTACTGCCCTGCCCACTTCACTGTTGCTCCAAGCAGAGGAAACTGCAGTCCTGAAATACATCAAAACGCGTGAAGACGTCTGCCTGAAGCCCATACACACCGCAGCATAAATGCTGGACCCCAAGTATGCTGCAAGAGCATCCTGTCTGGTGCAGAGATCAAAAGGCCTATGGTGTCATCACTACCGTGTCTCGCCACCTTGGCCTGGATGTGGGCAACACTTCCAAGAAAGGGCTTTGGGATGGAGATGCAATATTGCACTCGTGCCAACATATCTCATCAGCCACCTGGTGGAAGGGACTTTGTGGATCTGAGGCTCTTTGCCCTCCATCATCCTCCAAATCCCACCAACATCAGCCGCCTCAGAGCGCAACTGGAACACACACACCAAAGCACGCAACAGGCTGACCAATACACAGGTTGAAATATTGGTGGTCATTCGGGCAAATTTGAGGCTTTTTGAGCCTGATAAGCCATCCTCAACAAGGTTGGAATGTGACAGTGAAGATGAGGCCTCAGAGTCTGATGTTCAAGAGGTGGACATTGAGGAGGTCCAGGGAGAAGACATGGAAGCCTGAGAGGGAGACAACCAAATCTGTAGTTTCTAGACTATCATTTCACAGATGTATGTTGAAAACGTTTTTGGGAGATGTGATGGATCCTTGGGGACTCTTTCTTTTGTTGATCGGTGAAATCATCCCATGTGACGAGTCAACTCATTTAATTAAAGTTCAATTTGTAACTAATTTGCTGTTTTTATTTCTATTTGAAGGATTTAATCATTGCAATGATGTCAACTTATTATAAAGTAAAAGGTTTATGTTTCTGTCTCCATATGGTAAATATATCCAATGCAAAAAACATCTACATTTAAATAGTATGCAAATTAACTTGTATATATTTAATTTAATTACCATATATTCCCTTTAATACACACGGAAAGATCAACTCTGCCTATGGTGCCAACATACCCTGACTTAACATACCCTGACTTAACATACTCTAACATACCCTGACTTTACATAACCTGACTAACATAACCTGACTAACATACCCTGACTTAACATACCCTGACTTCACATACCCTAATATACCCTGTCTAACATACCCTGACTTAACATACTCTAACATACCCTGACTTAACATAACCTGACTTAACATACCCTGACTTAACATACTCTAACATACCCTGACTTAACATACCCTGACTTAACATACCCTTACTTAACATACCCTGACTTAACATACCCTACCAAATGTACAGTCAATAACACAATACAAAAATATATGTGTGTGCAAATGTAGAAGATTAGGGAGGTAAGGCAATAAATAGGCCATAGAGGCAATTTAGCATTAACACTGGAGTGATAGATGTGCAGATGATGACGTGCAAGTAGAGATACTGGGGTGCAAAAGAGCAAGAAGATAAA
>NC_060195.1:7237260-7247260 GCF_021184085.1 Oncorhynchus gorbuscha | reverse complement strand
GAGTCACAGCAGCAGCAGGATGGAGTCATAGCAGCAGAAGGATGGAGTCACAGCAGCATGATGGAGTCACAGCAGCATGATGGAGTCACAGCAGCAGGATGGAGTCACAGCAGCATGATGGAGTCACAGCAGCAGCAGGATTGAGTCACAGCAGCAGCAGGATGGAGTCACATCATCATGATGGAGTCATAGCAGCAGAAGGATGGAGTCACAGCAGCATGATGGAGTCACAGCAGCATGATGGAGTCACAGCAGCAGGATGGAGTCACAGCAGCAGGATGGAGTCGCAGCAGCATGATGGAGTCACAGCAGCAGCAGGATTGAGTCACAGCAGCAGCAGGATGGAGCCACAGCATCATGATGGAGTCACAGCAGCATGATGAGTCACAGCAGCATGATGGAGTCTCAGCAGGAGCATGATGGAGTCACAGTAGTAGGATGGAGTCACAGCAGTAGTAGGATGGAGTCACAGCAGCAGAACAAGGATAAATAGGTCATTCTTTTTCTGAAACAGAATGAATAATGATCTACAGAATGAATAATGTTCTTGTGTATTAAAAAGTATGTTGAAAGGAGAACTTCAATAGTTTTTATTTAGTCCAGGACTAGGACTAGTTAGTTCTGGGAGACCGGCCCATACAGCATTGTGCAAAAGCGTAGTTCATAATTAACGTGTACATTAGTGTCTCAAGATGTCTAGATACTGTAGTGTACTTAACACAGCTCATCTCTTCGGATCCTCCCTCTTTTCCCTTTTCATCTATCACTCTGAGCTGTGTATCATGTTTTCTTCTCCTTCATCAACTGCCTGATCATCTCCTCTGATTGATTTCTACTGTAAAGTAATGGCTCCACTAGGACCTGAGTCTAATAGTTCCACTAGGACCTGAGTCTAATGGCTCCACTAGGACCTGAGTCTAATGGCTCCACAAGGACCTGAGTCTAATGGCTCAACTAGGACCGGAGTCTAATGGCTCCACTAGGACCTGAGTCTAATGGCTCAACTAGGACCGGAGTCTAATGGCTCAACTAGGACCTGAGTCTAATGGCTCCACCAGGACCTGAGTAATGGCTCCACTAGGACCTGAGTCTAATGGCTCCACTAGGACCTGAGTCTAATGGCTCCACTAGGACCTGTCTAATGGCTCCACTAGGACCTGTCTAATGGCTCCACTAGGACCTGTCTAATGGCCCCACAAGGACCACTCTAATGGCTCCACTAGGACCTGTCTAATGGCTCCACTAGGACCTGAGTCTAATGGCTCCACTAGGACCTGAGTCTAATGGCTCCACTTGGACCTGTCTAATGGCTCAACTAGGACCTGAGTCTAATAGCTCCACTAGGACCTGAGTCTAATGGCTCCACAAGGACCTGAGTCTAATGGCTCTACTTGGACCTGTCTAATGGCTCAACTAGGACCTGAGTCTAATAGCTCCACTAGGACCTGTCTAATGGCTCAACTAGGACCTGAGTCTAATAGCTCCACTAGGACCTGTCTAATGGCTCAACTAGGACCTGTCTAATGGCTCCACAAGGACCTGAGTCTAATGGCTCCACTTGGACCTGAATCTAATAGTTCCACTAGGACCTGTCTAATGGCTCCACTAGGACCTGAGTCTAATAGCTCCACTAGGACCTGAGTGTAATGGCTCCACTAGGACCTGTCTAATGGCTCCACTAGGACCTGAGTCTAATGGCTACACTAGGACCTGAGTCTAATGGCTCCACCAGGACCTGTCTAATGGCTCCACTAGGACCTGGGTCTAATGGCTCCACTAGGACCTGAGTCTAATAGCTCCACTAGGACCTGAGTCTAATGGCTCCACTAGGACTTGAGTCTAATAGCTCCACTAGGACCTGAGTCTAATAGCTCCACTAGGACCTGTCTAATGGCTCCACTAGGACCTGTCTTATGGCTCCACTAGGACCTGTCTAATGGCTCCACTAGGACCTGTCTGATGGCTCCACAAGGACCTGTCTAACGGCTCCACTAGGACCTGGCTAATGGCTCCACTGGGACCTGAGTCTAATGGCTCCACAAGGACCTGTCTAATGGCTCCACTAGGACCTGTCTGATGGCTCCACTAGGACCTGTCTAATGGCTCCACTAGGACCTGTCTAATGGCTCCACTAGGATCTGAGTCTAATGGCTCCACTAGGACCTTTCTGATGGCTCCACTAGGACCTGAGTCTAATGGCTCCACTAGGACCTGTCTGATGGCTCCACTAGGACCTGAGTCTAATGGCTCCACTAGGACCTCTCTAATGGCTCCACTAGGACCAGAGTCTAATGGCTCCACTAGGACATGTCTGATGGCTCCACTCAGACTTGTCTAATGGCTTCACTAGGACCTGTCTAATGGCTCCACTAGGACCAGTCTAATGGCTCCACTAGGACCTGAGTCTAATGGCTACACTAGGACCTGAGTCTAATGGCTCCACCAGGACCTGTCTAATGGCTCCACTAGGACCTGGGTCTAATGGCTCCACTAGGACCTGAGTCTAATAGCTCCACTAGGACCTGAGTCTAATGGCTCCACTAGGACTTGAGTCTAATAGCTCCACTAGGACCTGAGTCTAATGGCTCCACTAGGACCTGTCTAATGGCTCCACTAGGACCTGTCTTATGGCTCCACTAGGACCTGTCTAATGGCTCCACTAGGACCTGTCTGATGGCTCCACTGGGACCTGAGTCTAATGGCTCCACAAGGACCCGTCTAATGGCTCCACTAGGACCTGTCTGATGGCTCCACTAGGACATGTCTAATGGCTCCACTAGGACCTGTCTAATGGCTCCACTGGGACCTGAGTCTAATGGCTCCACTAGGACCTGAGTCTAATGGCTCCACTAGGACCTTTCTGATGGCTCCACTAGGACCTGAGTCTAATGGCTCCACTAGGACCTGTCTGATGGCTCCACTAGGACCTGAGTCTAATGGCTCCACTAGGACCTCTCTAATGGCTCCACTAGGACCAGAGTCTAATGGCTCCACTAGGACATGTCTAATGGCTCCACTAGGACCTGTCTGATGGCTCCACTAGGACCTGAGTCTAATGGCTCCACTCAGACTTGTCTAATGGCTTCACTAGGACCTGTCTAATGGCTCCACTAGGACCAGTCTGATGGTTCCACTAGGACCTGTCTAATGGCTCCACTAGGACCTGTCTAATGGCTCCACTAGGACCAGTCTGATGGCTCCACTAGGACCTGTCTAATGGCTCCACTAGGACCTGTCTAATGGCTCCACTAGGACCTGTCTGATGGCTCCACTAGGACCAGTCTGATGGCTCCACTAGGACATGTCTAATGGCTCAACTAGGATGTGTCTAATGGCTCCACTTGGACCTGTCTGATGGCTCCACTAGGACCTGTCTAATGGCTCCACTAGGACCTGAGTCTAATGGCTCCACTAGGACCTGTCTAATGGCTCCACTAGGACCTGAGTCTAATGGCTCCACTAGGACATGTCTAATGGCTTCACTAGGACCTGTCTGATGGCTCCACTAGGACCTGTCTGATGGCTCCACTAGGACCTGTCTGATGGCTCCACTAGGACCTGTCTGATGGCTCCACTCAGACCTGTCTGATGGCTCCACTCAGACCTGTCTGATGGCTGCACCAGGACCTGTCTGATGGCTCCACTAGGACCTGTCTAATGGCTCCACTAGGACCTGTCTGATGGCTCCACTCGGACCTGTCTAATGGCTCCACTAGGACCTGTCTGATGGCTCCACTAGGTGGGTGGTTTACTGCTGGCTCTGCCCACCTCTAATGTCCCCTGCCACTGGACCTCAGCTCTGAGCTTGTAAATCCCACATCACGGTACTGTAGATGACTGTTTTTAGACTTCATAGGATGTATGCTTTTGCTTTAGGTTGTGGCCTCGGCTGTGTGTCCTCCAAGTACATGATCTGTCCGGAGTCAGAACATTTTTCAAAGACTCTTTCCAAAATGGCGTCTCCTATTTCCAATGTAGTACACTACTGTTTTGACCAGAGCCCATAGTGCACTACATTTGACCAATAGGACATTTGGGACACACCTCTGGTCTCCAGGCCTCTAAAGGTTGATGTACCTACTGGGTATTAGCCTGGGCTATGCCCTCCTCGCCGAGGGAATGAACTACGTCCCTAATGACATGCTGTTCCCTAAATAGTGCACTACATTTGACCAGTAGGACATTTGGGACACACATAAGGATTATTTTTCAGAACGATTATGATTTTTGAACTGATGTGCACATTGTTTTGAAGAAAGATTAGTTTAATGGCGACTGCAATATCACTTTTAAGCTTTGGATTTTCAAATGATAAATAATCATATTATTTAGATAATAACTTTAGTTGTGTTTTGTTATACGCGGTCTGGAATGGGTTGGAAACCAGCTTTAGAGGCAAAGAAGCCTGGTGCATCTTCACTAAACAAAACATGCATGTACACACACACACGCGCACGCACACACGCGCAGGCACGTACACACGCATGCACACACACACACATTACACACACACACATTACACACACACACACACACACACAAACACACATACATTACACACACACACATTACACACACATTACACACACACACACACACACACACACATTACACACACACACACCCCGGCTGTACTTTGAGCTGAGCAGAGGGCACATATTTCCCACCGTGACTAAGCCAATCGGATTTCAAGTAGAAACTTGTTGTCATCATGTCCTATTGATTATTTCAGAGAGGAAAAAACACTTTTAACAGTTTGTGATTTATTTTGAAACAGAATTTCATCAGATATGGAACACAAACTCATAGCTGTCACGAATATTACCGAAGGTGACTCCCCTTCTTGTTCGGGTGGCGCTCGGCGGTCGTCGTCGTCGGTCTACTAGCTATCACCGATCCGTTGTTCTGTGTTCCTTTGGTTTTGTCTGATTGGTAGCACCTGTTTCTTGTTTGGTTGTCAGGGTAGGGTTATATATAGCTTCTGTTTCGTGCGGGCTTGTTCGTCTGTTCTTTGTTTGAGTGTATTTTGTTTGTATTTTGGGTTTCACGCTGTCCGTTTATATTTCTGTTCATTGGTTTTCCTACTTTTGTTCATGTTATTTATCCGGGACATTAAACTCCACACCTCCTCACTCATCTGCCGTAACATACAACAAGACCGCGTGTAGGAAGACGTACAACAGAAGCATCAAACAGGAAGAAGCACAGCAACACTTCCTCCTCCAGCTGTACCAACCTGACTGCCTGCAGCACAGCAACACCTCCTCCTCCGGCTGTAGCAACCTGACTGCCTGCAGCACAGCAACACCTCCTCCTCCGGCTGTAGCAACCTGACTGCCTGCAGCACAGCAACACCTCCTCCTCCGGTTGTACCAAGCTGACTGCCTGCAGCACAGCAACACCTCCTCCTCCGGCTGTACCAAGCTGACTGCCCACAGCACAGCAACACCTCCTCCGGCTGTACCAACCTGACTGCCTGCAGCACAGCAACACCTCCTCCTCCGGCTGTAGCAACCTGACTGCCTGCAGCACAGCAACACCTCCTCCGGCTGTACCAACCTGACTGCCCGCAGCACAGCAACACCTCCTCCGGCTGTACCAACCTGACTGCCTGCAGCACAGCAACACCTCCTCCTCCGGCTGTACCAACCTGACTGCCCGCAGCACAGCAACACCTCCCCCGGCTGTACCAATCTGACTGCCCGCAGCACAGCAACACCTCCTCCTCCGGCTGTACCAACCGGACTGCCTGCAGCACAGCAACACCTCCTCCGGCTGTACCAACCTGACTGCCCGCAGCACAGCAACACCTCCTCCTCCGGCTGTACCAACCTGACTGCCTGCAGCACAGCAACACCTCCTCCTCCGGCTGTAGCAACCTGACTGCCCCCAGCACAGCAACACTTCCTCCTCCAGCTGTACCAACCTGACTGCCCCCAGCACAGCAACACCTCCTCCGGCTGTACCAACCTGACTGCCTGCAGCACAGCAACACCTCCTCCGGCTGTACCAACCTGACTGCCTGCAGCACAGCAACACCTCCTCCGGCTGTAGCAACCTGACTGCCTGCAGCACAGCAACACCTCCTCCTCCGGCTGTACCAACCTGACTGCCTGCAGCACAGCAACACCTCCTCCGGCTGTACCAACCTGACTGCCCGCAGCACAGCAACACCTCCTCCTCCGGCTGTACCAAGCTGACTGCCCACAGCACAGCAACACCTCCTCCGGCTGTACCAACCTGACTGCCTGCAGCACAGCAACACCTCCTCCGGCTGTACCAACCTGACTGCCTGCAGCACAGCAACACCTCCCCCGGCTGTACCAACCTGACTGCCTGCAGCACAGCAACACCTCCTCCTCCGGCTGTATCAACCGGACTGCCTGCAGCACAGCAACACCTCCTCCGGCTGTAGCAACCTCACTGCCTGCAGCACAGCAACACCTCCTCCAGCTGTATCAACCGGACTGCCTGCAGCACAGCAACACCTCCTCCAGCTGTACCAACCTGACTGCCTGCAGCACAGCAACACCTCCTCCGGCTGTACCAACCTGACTGCCTGCAGCACAGCAACACCTCCTCCGGCTGTACCAACCTGACTGCCTGCAGCACAGCAACACCTCCTCCGGCTGTACCAACCTGACTGCCCACAGCACAGCAACACCTCCTCCGGCTGTAGCAACCTGACTGCCTGCAGCACAGCAACACCTCCTCCGGCTGTATCAACCGGACTGCCTGCAGCACAGCAACACCTCCTCCAGCTGTACCAACCTGACTGCCTGCAGCACAGCAACACCTCCTCCGGCTGTACCAACCTGACTGCCTGCAGCACAGCAACACCTCCTCCGGCTGTACCAACCTGACTGCCTGCAGCACAGCAACACCTCCTCCGGCTGTACCAACCTGACTGCCTGCAGCACAGCAACACCTCCCCCGGCTGTACCAACCTGACTGCCTGCAGCACAGCAACACCTCCTCCGGCTGTACCAACCTGACTGCCCCCAGCACAGCAACACCTCCTCCGGCTGTACCAACCTGACTGCCTGCACTACACACACACTTCACATTACAGGCTGGTGTTTCCACTACTTCTAAACTTCAGCACATTCCGTCAGCATGGCAGGGACTGTGTGTGTTACAGGTACCCAAACCGGTTCTACCCGGAACCCAAAAATCGGTTCTACCCGGAACCCAAAAATGGTTCTACCCGGAACCCAAAAACAGTTCTACCCGGAACCCAAAAGGTTCTACACAGACCCAAAAATAGTTCTAACTGGAACCAGAAATGGTTCTACCTGGAACCAAAAATGGTTCTACCTGGAACCAAAAGGGGCTCTTCTATGGGGAAAGCCGAAGAACCCTTTTGTCTAAGAGTGTAGTGCACTACTTTTGATCATGGCCCATAAAGCTAGTGCACTATATAGGGAATAGGGGGCCATTGTCACGATCATCGTATGGAGTAGAACGTGAGGACCAAAACGCGGCGTGGTTAGTATACATTCTTCTTTATTGAAGAAAGAACATGAAATAAACTGAACCCAAACAATAAACGAATAAAGACCGTGAAGCTATAATAAGAAAACTGTGCTTACACAAGCAACTAACATAGACATAGATAATCACCCACAAAGTACCCACAGAATATGGCTGCCTAAATATGGTTCCCAATCAGAGACAACGATAGACAGCTGCCTCTAATTGAAAACAAATACATCACCCATGTCACACCCTGACCTAACCAAAATAACAAGGAAAACAAAGAATACTAAGGTCAGCGTGTGACAGTACCCCCCCCCCCCCCAAAGGTGCGGACTCCAGCTGCAAAACCTGAACCTATAGGGGAGGGTCTGGGTGGGCGTCTGTCCGCGGTGGCGGCTCTGGCGCGGGACGTGGACCCCACTTCACCACAGTCTTTCTCCGCCTCATTGTCCGCCTCCGTGGCCTCCTAAACACGGCGACCCTCGCCGCCGACCTCGGACTGGGGACCCTAGAGATGGGTCCCGAATGGACAGGAGATTCCGGCAGCGCCGGACAGGCGGGAGACTCTGGCAGCACCGGGGTGAAGGATGACTCCGGCAGCGCTGGACAGGCGGGAGACTCTGGCAGCACCGGGGTGAAGGATGACTCCGGCAGCGCTGGACAGGCGGGAGACTCTGGCATCACCGGGGTGAAGGATGACTCCGCCAGAGCCCCTGCCGCGGACAGAAGCTCACCCAGACCCTTATCTATAGGTTCAGGTTTTCCGGCCAGAGTCCGCACCTTTGGGGAGGGGGGGGTGTACTGTCACGATCTGAACTTTATTTCCTTTGTTTTGTCGTTATTTAGTATGGTCAGGGCGTGAGTTGGGGTGGGCAGTCTATGTTTGTTTTTCTATGATTTTGGGATTTATATGTTTCAGCCTAGTATGGTTCTCAATCAGAGGCAGGTGTCATTAGTTGTCTCTGATTGAGAATCATACTTAGGTAGCCTGGGTTTTACTGTTGATTTGTGGGTGTTTGTTTCCGTGTGTGTGTTTGTCGCCACACGGTACTGTTTCGGTTTTGTCATTTCACGTATTCGTTTATTGTTTTTGTACTTCATAGTGTTCAGTGTTTTTGTTATTAAAAAAAACGATATGGACACTTACCACACTGCATCTTGGTCCGATCCAGCCACATTTCGAATGGCTGTAAAGGTTTCTTAGTCTGTCAGAACGTTTCCATCACATGCCAAAAAGGCAGGAAGAACTCACTACTCAAGCAGAGGAGAGAGAACCTCAAAGCTCATTGTAGGATAACAGGAGGCAACATTTTCAGAACACCTGCTTTCAAAACCAACTTGTGTCTTGTTGGATGTGATTTATAATAAATCCAAAACACCTATACAAAACACCTATACTGTTAGATAGAAGTCAGTAGTGTGGAATAGCTACTGCAGTGGTTCTGTTAGAGAAGTCAGTAGGGTGGAATAGCTACTGCAGTGGTTCTGTTAGAGAAGTCAGTAGGGTGGAATAGCTACTGCAGTGGTTCTGTTAGAGAAGTCAGTAGGGTGGAATAGCTACTGCAGTGGTTCTGTTAGAGAAGTCAGTAGTGTGGAATAGCTACTGCAGTGGTTCTGTTAGAGAGAAGTCAGTAGTGTGGAATAGCTACTGCAGTGGTTCTGTTAGAGAGAAGTCAGTAGGGTGGAATAGCTACTGCAGTGGTTCTGTTAGAGAGAAGTCAGTAGGGTGGAATAGCTACTGCAGTGGTTCTGTTAGAGCGAAGTCAGTAGGGTGGAATAGCTACTGCAGTGGTTCTGTTAGAGAAGTCAGTAGGGAAAAAAACAAACAGCTATAGGGGTCATTACCTATGCAAAACACACACACATACACACACACTGTCATTACCGAGGCAAACCATGTAGTTCAGTTCAGTAGTTGGTAGCTGGTTGGCAAACACTGTTTAGGAGGAAAACGGTCTGAGCTTGAGACAGTGTTTATCAGAGGAGGTCTGGAGGAAAATACTTAATGTACTTTTAAATCACTGGGTACTTAGTGTGTGATATGTTGCTGTGTAGAGGTCATTATTCCATTCAGAATGTAATGCAGTGTTTACCAACCCAGCTAGGGCAGGTGTGGATGACTAGAGGCTAGGCTGTCTAGAGGTCATTATTCCATTCAGAATGTAAGGAAGGGAGGGAGGTGAACTAAGCCCCTGTCAGGAGGCACAGAGACAGGCACGGAGGCACTGGGATACTCTGAGCCGAGCTGAGCAGAGTAAGGAGATCCTGGGATACTCTGAGCCGAGCAGAGCAGGGAGATCCTGGGATACTCTGAGCTGAGCTTCCTGGGAGAGAGTTAGAGCAACATCCCAAATGGCCACCTGTTGGCCACCTATATACTGTAGAACACTATGGGGATCTGCTCAACAGTAGTGCCCTATATAGGGAATAGTGTGCCATTTGGGACACGTGGAGAGGCTCCAGCTACAGCTGAGAGGTGGTATCTGCTGCTCCACGGGATCCATGGAAGGTCTGATTGGCT
>NC_060195.1:7189760-7232260 GCF_021184085.1 Oncorhynchus gorbuscha | reverse complement strand
ACAATTTTGTTTCTGGTGTCCTTTGACAGCTCTTTGGTCTTGGCCATAGTGGAGTTTGGAATGTGACTGTTTGAGGTTGTGGACAGGTGTCTTTTATACTGATAACAAGTTCAAACAGGTGCCACTAATACAGGTAACGAGTGGAGGACAGAGGAGCCTCTTAAAGAAAAAGTTACAGGTCTGTGAGAGCCAGAAATCTTGCTTGTTTGTAGGTGACCAAATACTTATTTTCCACCATTAGTGGTTATATCATCTCCTCTAATATACAATTACCTTCAGAAACCAACCAAGCGATGGATGGCTCCTCAAATACAGGCCAGAAAACTCATTCTTCAGATGGATGATGATGATGTGAACTATGGCCAGACAGTGATCAGCTGTGAGATGTGCTCTACTATCCTCATATACTCCAGCTAGTTAAGTCAGTGTACTTTTTAGTGGCACCTGTGTCATGGTGGACTGTGGAGTCTCAGAGATGCAGACCTGTGTCATGGTGGACTGTGGAGTCTCAGAGATGCAGACCTGTGTCATGGTGGACTGTGGAGTCTCAGAGATGCAGACCTGTGTCATGGTGGACTGTGGAGTCTCAGAGATGCAGACCTGTGTCATGGTGGACTGTGGAGTCTCAGAGATGCAGACCTGTGTCATGGTGGACTGTGGAGTCTCAGAGATGCAGACCTGTGTCATGGTGGACTGTGGAGTCTCAGAGATGCAGAGGGAGCTTATGAAGGCCGACTCAGTGTCCCACTCTGATCTGTTTCACCTGTCTTGTGCTTGTCTCCACCCCTCTACCAGGTGTCTCCTATTCTCCCCCCATTATCCCCTGTGTTTTTATACCTGCGTTTTCTGTCTGTCTGTTGCCAGTTTTTCTGGTTTTGTCAGGTCTTACCAGCGTGTTTCCCGTTTTCTACAGTTCGGTAGTTCTTCTAGACCTTTCTGCCCGTTCTGAGCCTGCCTGCCGTTCTGACCCTGAGCCTGAGCCTGCCTGCCGTTCTGACCCTGAGCCTGCCTGTCGTTCTGACCCTGAGCCTGCCTGTCGTTCTGACCCTGAGCCTGCCTGCCGTTCAGACCCTGAGCCTGCCTGCCGTTCTGACCCTGAGCCTGCCTGCCGTTCAGACCCTGAGCCTGCCTGCCGTTCTGACCCTGACCCTGCCTGCCATTATGTCCTTGATTGACTCTGCCTTGGAACTCGAACCTGCACTTTTGCCTGCCCCTTTGTTATATATATTCTGAGAACCGAACTATCCGCCTTCTGTGTCTGTATCTGGTTAATTTTTCCTGAGTCGGCATACTCAGCTCAGCAGGCTTCACTGAAGGGTTTGACAAACCACTGAGGAACAAAATAATGGCCAAGTCCCAAATGACCATTACAAGGGGCATCACGATCTCCAAAACATTAGTCAAGCCTATTAGTCAATTCTGACAGACCCTATTAGTTCTAGTGGTGTTGGAAGAATGTAATGCTACCACTTTGTGGAAGGTACAATGGAATACATCCTCTTTAACAATATCATTGGTTAGTAATACGCCTTCAATGCCAAGAACAAGGTCAGAAGGGATATGTCGGGAGTGAGACCGATTCATCCCAAAAAAAAGGGTTCAATGTGGAGAAAAAAACACTGACAAATATAGATAATATATATGTAACAACAAGAAGATATGAGAAAACAATTTAGGCTGGGATAGATTTAGGCTGGGATAGATTTAGGCCGGGATAGATTTAGGCCGGGATAGATTTAGGCCGGGATAGATTTAGGCCGGGATAGATTTAGGCCGGGATAGATAAATTTAGGCCGGGATAGATTTAGGCCGGGATAGATCTGGGATAGATTTAGGCTGGGATAGATTTCGGCTGGGATAGATTTAGGCCGGGATACATTTAGGCCGGGATAGATTTAGGCCGGGATAGATTTAGGCCGGGATAAATTTAGGCCGGGATAAATTTAGGCCGGGATAAATTTAGGCCGGGATAAATTTAGGCTGGGATAAAGCGACTTGAATTAAATCCTGACTTAAATCTGAACACAAAGAAATTCAAGCTAAAGTATAGTGATTGACCTGTAAAGTGTATAACAGTATATATCACAGTATATAAAACAGTATATCGCCCAGTATATAACACAGTACTCAAAACACAGTATACAACACAGTATATAAGACAGTATATAACACAGTATACAAAACAGTATATAAGACAGTATATAACACAGTATACAAAACAGTATATAGCACAGTATACAACACAGTATACAAAACAGTATATAAGACAGTATATAGCACAGTATACAACACGGTATATAGCACAGTATACAAAACAGTATATAGCACAGTATATAACACAGTATATAGCACAGTATACAACACAGTATACAAAACACAGTATACAACACAGTATATAAGACAGTATATAACACAGTATACAAAACAGTATACAAAACACAGTACATAGCACAGTATATAACACAGTATACAAAACAGTATATAGCACAGTATATATCACAGTATATAACAGTATATAGCACAGTATATAACACAGTATACAAAACAGTATACAAAACACAGTATACAACACAGTATATAAGACAGTATATAGCACAGTATACAAAACAGTATACAAAACACAGTATACAACACAGTATATAAGACAGTATACAAAACAGTATATAGCACAGTATATAACACAGTATACAACACAGTATATAACACAGTATATAACACAGTATACAACACATTATACAAAACACAGTATACAAAACAGTATACAAAACAGTATATAGCACAGTATACAAAACACAGTATACAAAACAGTATATAGCACAGTATATAACACAGTATATAACACAGTATACAACACAGTACATAGCACATTATACAACACATTATACAACACAGTATACAACACAGTATACAACACAGTATATAGCACAGCATATAACACAGTCTAAAGCACAGTATACAACACATTATACAACACAGTATATAGCACAGCATATAACACAGTCTAAAGCACAGTATACAACACATTATACAACACAGTACATAGCACAGTATACAACACAGTATATAACACAGTATACAAAACAGTATATAGCACAGTATATAACACAGTATACAACACAGTATACAACACATTATACAACACAGTATACAACACGGTATACAAAACAGTATATAGCACAGTATATAAAACAGTATATAGCACAGTATACAACACAGTATATAGCACAGTATATAACACAGTCTAAAGCACAGTATACAAAACAGTATATAGCACAGTATACAACACATTATACAACACAGTACATAGCACAGTATATTGCACAGTATACAACACAGTATATAACACAGTATACAAAACAGTATATAGCACAGTATATAACACAGTATACAACACAGTATAAAACACATTATACAACACAGTATACAACACGGTATATAACACGGTATATAACACAGTATATAGCACAGGATAAAGCACAGTATACAACACATTATACAACACAGTATACAACACGGTATATAACACGGTATATAACACGGTATATACCACATTATATACCACAATATATAACAAATTACATTGCACAGTATATAACACAGTATACACCACAGTACATGGTAGTAGTAGGTAACACAGTAGTACATGGTAGTAGTAGGTAAAACAGTAGTAAATGGTTGTAAACGACAGTAGTAGGTAGTAGCACATGGTACTGGGGTTAAAGTGGGGTTAAAGAATGCTGCTTAACCTTCTCTTCCTTAATGGAGGTACAGCAAGGTCGCATTGTTAATTAATCAGGACAGCTAATTAGGGTGTTCTAACGAGATATCTTGATCAACCAATCAATAGTAAGTTATGCACGCATAATTTCTTTTCTCCTCCTCTACCCTTCCTCCTGACACTCCTCCTTATCTCCTCTTCTGTCTCGTCTTTCTCCTCCTTGTCTTTCTCCTCCTTGTCTTTCTCCTCCTTGTCTCCTCCTCCTTGTCTCCTCCTTCCCTTCTCCACCTCCTCTCCTCCTCTTCCTCTCCTTCTCCTTCTCAAACTTCCCTTCTCCTCCTCTCCTTCTCCTCCTTCCCTTCTCATCCTCCTCTCCTCCACCACCTCCTCTCCTTCTCCTCCTCTTCTCCTCCTCTCCCTTTCTCTTTCTCCTCCTCCTCTCCTTCTCCTCCTCTCCTTTTCTCTTCCTCCTCCTCCCCTTCTCCTCCTCCTTCTCCTCCTCTCCGTTCCTCTTCATCCCATTCTCATTTTCCTCCTTCTCCTTCTCTCTTTTCTACTCTGCTTCCTGATCCAAAAGGCTCAACAATTCTCTGCAATGATCCTTTGTTCGTACTGCACCTTTCATGGAGCCTGAATTTATCCCAGAAGCTGCTCCAAGACTCCGCCGGTGAGGAAGAGATATTGGGAGTGGTCATTTAGTTAGACTCAGGAAGCATGCACACCATCCACCACTTCAAAGTATATTACCCACTAATGTTCAGTCCCTCATCAGTGCCTGATGAGCTCAGGGTGAGGATATCCTTCCAGAGAGATATCAGGGACTGTAACATACTGTTTCACAAAATCTTGGCTCCCTCCAGATATACTGTCCCCATCCATACAGCCAGCTGGGTTCTCAGTCCATCTCTCTACAGATATACTGTCCCCTTCTACACAGCCAGCTGGGATCTCAGTACATCTCTCTCCAGATATACTGTCCCCGTCCGTACAGCCAGCTGGGTTCTCAGTACATCTCTCTACAGATATACTGTCCCCGTCCATACAGCCAGCTGGGTTCTCAGTCAATCTCTCTCCGGATATACTGTCCACGTCCATACAGCCAGCTGGGTTCTCAGTCCATCTCTCTCCAGATATACTGTCCACGTCCATACAGCCAGCTGGGTTCTCAGTCCATCTCTCTCCAGATATACTGTCCACGTCCATACAGCCAGCTGGGTTCTCAGTCCATCTCTCTCCGGATATACTGTCCACGTCCATACAGCCAGCTGGGTTCTCAGTCCATCTCTCTCCAGATATACTGTCCACGTCCATACAGCCAGCTGGGTTCTCAGTCCATCTCTCTCCAGATATACTGTCCACGTCCATACAGCCAGCTGGGTTCTCAATCCATCTCTCTACAGATATACTGTTCCTGGTCCATACAGCCAGCGTGGTTCTCAGTACATCGCTCAGATAGGAATAAAGAACTCTCCTGGAAGAAGCAAAGCGGAGGTGTATGTTTCATGATTAGCTACTCATGGTGTTATTGTGGTAGTGTACAGGAACGTAAGTCCTTTTCATCACCCAGCCTAGAATACCTCACGATCAAATGCCAACCGCACTGAACTAAATGACTATCGCCCCGTAGCGCTCACTTCTGTCATCAAGAAGTGCTTTGAGAGGCTAGTTAAGGATCGTATCACCTCCACCTTACCTGACACGTTAGACACACTTCAATTTGCATACCATCCCAATAGATTGAAGGATGATGCAATCACCATCACACCACACACTGCCCTATCCCATCAGGACAAGAGACACCTGTGTAAGAATGATGTTCATTGACTACAGCTCAACATTCAACACCATAGTGCCCTCCAAGCTCATCATTAAGCTCAGGGTCCTGGGTCTGAAGCCCGCCTTGTTCAACTAGGTCCTGGAATTCCTGACGGGACGCCCCCAAGTGGTGAGGGTAGGAAACAACATCTCCACTACGCCGATCCTCAACACTGGGGCCCCACAAACGTGCGTGCTCAGTCCTCTCCTGTACTCCCTGTTCACCCACAACTGCGTGGCAACGCACACCTCCAACTCAATCATCAAGTTTGCAGACGACACAAAAGTAGTAGGCCTGATTACCAACAATGATGATACAGTATACAGGGAGGAGGTGAGGGCTCTGGTGGAGTGGTGCCTGAAAAATAACCTCTCCCTCAATGTCAACAAAATGAAGCAGCTGATTGTGGACTTCAGGAAACAGCAGAGGGAGCACGACCCCATCCACATCAATGGGACTGCAATGGAGAAGGTGGACAGCTTGCAGTTCCTCATCATACACATCACTGACAATCTAAAATGGTCCACCCACACAGACAGGGTGGTGAAGAAGGAGCAACAGCGCCTCTTCAACCTCAGGAGGCTGAAGAAATTTGGCTTGGCCCCTAAAACCGTCACAACCTTTTACAGATGCACCATTGAGAGCATCCTGTCGGGCTGTATCACCGCCTGGTACTGCAACTGCACCGTCCGCATTGGCAGGGCTCTCAAGAGGGCCGTGCGGTCAGCCCAATGCATCACCCATTGGCACACTGCCTGCCCTTCAGGACATCTAATGCACACGGTGTCACAAGAAGGTCATCAAGGACCTCAGTCACCCGAGCCATGGGCATTTTACCCCGCTATCATCCAGAAGGCGAGGTCAGTACAGGTGTATTAAAGCTAGGACCAAGAGACTGAAAAACAGCTTCTATCTCAAGGCCATCAGACTGTTAAATAGACATCACTAGCCGACCTCCACCCAGTACCCTTGCCTGAACTTAGTCACTGTCACTAGGTATCCACCCAGTTACTCCACCCTGCACCTTAGAGGCTGCTACCCTGTGTACATAGACATAGAATCACTGGTCACGTTAATAATGTTTACATACTGCTTTACTCATCTCATATGTATATACTGTATTCTATTCTACTGTATTTTAGTCAATGCCACTCTGACATTGCTCGTCCTAATATTTATATATTTATTAATTCCATTCTTGTACTTTTAGATTTGTGTGTATTGTTGTGAATTGTTAGATACTACTGCACTGTTGGAGATAGGAACACAAGCATTTCGCTACAACGGCATTAACATCTGCTAAATGTCTGAATGCGACCAATAACGTTTGATTTAATTTGGTGCAGTTAAGTGAGCTGCAGTAAGAAAATAAATGGCCTCGTCAAGGTAAAACATTTGGAAAAATTAGGGAAAAAAAGAAATGTCCCTTTTTCAGGACCCTGTCTTTCAAAGATCATTCGTAAAAATCCAAATAACTTCACAGATCTTCATTGTAAAGGGTTTAAACACTGTTTCCCATGCTTGTTCAATGAACCATAAACAATTAATGAACATGCACCTGTGGAACGGTCGTTAAGACACAAACAGCTTACAGACGGTAGGAAATTAAAGTTACAGTTATGAAAACTTAGGACACTAAAGAGGCCTTTCTACTTACTCTCAAAAACACCAAAAGAAAGATATTCAGGGTCCCTGCTCATCTGTGTGAATGTGCCTTAGGCATGCTGCAAGGAGGCATGAGGACTGCAGATGTGGCCAATAAATTGCAATGTCCGTACTGTGAGACGCCTAAGACAGCGCTACAGGGAGACAAGACGGACAGCTGATTGTTCTCGCAGTGGCAGACCACGTGTAGCAACATCAAATCAAATCAAGGACCTTTGTTCAGGGACACATTATTCCATTTCTGTTAGTCACATGTCTATGGAACATGTTTATTTTATGCCTCAGTTGTTGAATCTTGTTATGTTCATACAAATATTTACGCATGTTAAATTTGCTGAAAATAAACGCAGTTGACAGTGAGAGTGTAACGGCTCTCGTTTGTAGAAGGAGACCAAGCCGCAGCGTGGTAAGCGTACATCGTATTTTTATTGACGACACCAAACAAAATAACAAGAGACAAAAAACGAAAGTGCACAGTTCTGTCAGGCTCAGACACTAAACAGAAAACAAGATCCCACAAAACCCAAAAGGAAAAGGACAACTTATATGTGATCCCCAATCAGAGACAAAGATAGACAGCTGCCTCTGATTGGGAACCACACACACACACACGGCCAAAAACAAAGAAATATAAAACAGACTTTCCCACCCGAGTCACACCCTGACCTAACCAAACATAGATAATAATAAGGATCTCTAAGATCAGGACAGAGAAGATGTTTCTTTTTTTGCTGAGTCTTTAATGCAGTATTACAACATAGGCCTGTATTCACTGAATTCTGACTTTCTGCTATGTTAGCTGAGAGAGAGAGAGAGAGAGAGAGAGAGAGAGAGAGAGAGAGAGAGAGAGAGAGAGAGAGAGAGAGAGAGAGAGAGAGAGAGACAGAGACAGAGAGACAGAGAGACAGAGAGACAGAGAGACAGAGAGACAGAGAGACAGAGAGACAGAGACAGAGACAGAGAGACAGAGAGAGAGAGAGAGAGAGAGAGAGAGAGAGAGAGAGAGAGAGAGAGAGAGAGAGAGAGAGAGAGAGAGAGAGACAGAGAGAGAGAGAGAGAGAGAGAGAGAGAGAGACAGAGAGAAACAAACATCTGTACGTGTAATGTTTACTGTTAATTTTGTATGTTTATTTCACTTTATATATTATCTACCTCACTTTCTTTGGCAACGTTAACACATGTTTCCCATGCCAATAAAGACCTTGAATTGAATTGAATTGAATTGAATTGAGAGAGAGAGAGAGAGAGAGAGAGAGAGAGAGAGAGAGAGAGAGAGAGAGAGAGAGAGAGAGAGATGGAGATAAGGAGGTATATATAGAGCGATTTTTCAAAACATTTAAAAATGAATTTTACTACAAGGGACTGCTCTCAAAGTGTGGTCCTTGGATTGCATACTCAATCAGTAGACTCAAGCCTCTACATCTTGAATCATGTGAGCAAAGGAAACGGGTCCTTTTCACACTTGAATGGAGCAGCTATGAATAGAACCAGGTGTGGCAACATGAGAGGTCAGCACATTTGGGAGGGCCCGTGTGTGTGTGTGTGTGTGTGTGTGTGTGTGTGTGTGTGTGTGTGTGTGTGTGTGTGTGTGTGTGTGTGTGTGTGTGTGTGTGTGTGTGTGTGTGTGTGTGTGTGTGTGTGTGTGTGTGTGTGTGTGTGTGTGTGTGTGTGTGACACAGAGAGAGGTCTCTTGTGGAGAGGAAGCAGAGTGAGCGTGTCTCTCTCTGAAGGGGTTGGTCAGCAACCGGCGGGGTAGCAACAGTTTCCTCTCTCTTCTTCTCTTCCGTATGTGTGTGTGTGTGTCTGTACTGTACTGTAGGTGTGTTTAACTCAACAGTTACCAAAAACATCACAGGATAAGACACTTTAATTTAACATAAGCATCTTCCTGATCCCAAAGGCCTGAATAACTGGAGTACACCCAGAGAAAATATCCAACCGTCCATAAATAAAACTACATCTCCACCCCACTGCTCAAACTAGACACATAAAAGAATAGCTAGGTTACCCCAGGGCAAACAGAGGAAGGACTGTGACAACCCACTAGATAAGAAAAGGGGGTTATAATAGTTCAATAGAACATTGTGTGTATTGTTCGGTTGTAGATGTTTTGGCGGTCTGTAAGACAACGTTTGTCAGATTCATCCAAGGCCGTTTGGTTCTTGGCTCTAGAATGAGATCACCCTGACGACTGAGTTCTAGAAGCTTGCCTGTGAATTAGATGTGTCTCACCTAAACCATGTTAACATTGATGGTGTGAAATGTGACGTGATTGAGAAACAAGAGAGGGTACTTTGTTTGTCGATATATCAATTGATTTGAAGTGCCTCACTCTGAAGGGATGCATGACCGATCACTAAAGGGGATGTATGTTTAGCAAATGTCTTTCAGTCACTATTCACCATGCATGATCTGTCCAGATATGCAGCCTGGTCTCATATACTAGAGGTAACATAGTACATGTAAATCCCGGGATACTCAAATTAGTATGAGTATGTTACGTTTGGTGTGGTTACATAAAACAGATGGTTACTTAAGGAAAAAACAAAAGTAGGGTGGTTGGTCACTGTGAATGAGTAGGCGTATAACGCAGACATTTAGCAACCCCAACCCGAAACCTAACCCCAACCCTAACCCTAAATCTAACCCTAACCTCAACCCTAAATCTAACCCTAACCCCAACTCCAACCCTAAACCCAACCACAACCCTAAACCCAACCCCAACCCTAAACCTAAGCCCAACCCCAACCCTAAACCTAAGCCCAATCCCAACCTAACCCCAACCCCAAACCTAAACCCAACCCTAACCCCGACCCTAAGCCCTAACCCCAGCTCTAACCCTAACCCTAAACCCAACCCCAATCCTAACCCCAACCCCAAACCTAACCCCAACCCCAACCCCAACCCTAAACCTAATCCCAACCCCAACACTAAACCTAACCACAACCCTAACCCCAACCCTAAGCCCAACCCCAACCTCAACCCCAACCCCAACCCCAACCCTAAACCTAATCCCAACCCCAACCCTAAACCCAACCCCAACCCTAAACCCAACCCTAAGCCCAACCCCAACCTCAACCCCAAACCTAAACCCTAACCCCAACCCTAAACCCAACCCCAACCCTAACCCCAACCCCAACCTTAACGCCAAACCCAACCCTAACCCCACAGAAACTAAATGAACTGTCCGAGCATTGATGTTGCAGATAAATTAAACAACACCTTTGATCATCTTCGAGGGGCTACTTGTATGCAGGAATAATACATTTCCGACTCATGGCAACAACCAGAATAGACCTACTACTGTGCAGATGATGGTCACTTCAACAGTTTGACATTTAGTTAACCAACCGGTTTGCTTATTTGCTCAATCAAAAACCACCATAAAACGAAGGATTGCTCTATCACAAATAGACTGATTGTTAAAACCTAACAGTTAAACTTATCAGGTCTGAGAGTTTCTGAGGTTTGTGAGAAGAGGGCGTAGTTCATAACTCCAGGATTAGCTCACTAGCCACCACGTACAACACAACCAGGCTCATTATCAGCAGGCAGCATCCAGCAAACAGCAAGCACTTTGTATCGCTAAAACAGCCTCACACATCCTAGTCACACTTCCTGCTATGACTTCACTCACAACCAATAAGAGCTCTTAGGAGCAACATCACACCATTGTTGTGTCTGAAATGGCACCCCATTCCCAATATACAGTACCTTCAGAAAGTACTCAGACCCCTTCACCTTCAACATTTTGTTACGGTATACCCTTATTCTAAAATAGATTAAATGTCCCCCCCCCCTTATCAATCTACACACAATACCCCATAATGATATCACAATAGCCCATAATGACATCACAATAGCCCATAATGACATCACAATAGCCCATAATGACAAAGCAAAAACAAACAGGTTTTTATAAATGTTTGCAAATGTATATATTTTTTTTACACAAATACCTTATTTAAATAAGTTTCCAGCCCCTTTGCTATGAGACTTGAAATTGAGCTCAGTTGCATCCTGCTTCCATTGATAATCCTTGAGATGTTTCTACAACTTGATTGGAGTCCACCTGTGGTAAATTCAATTGATTGGACATGGTTTGTATAGACAGGCACACACCTGTCTATACAAGGTCCCACATTTGACAATGCATGTCAGAGAAAAAACCAAGCCACGAGGTTGAAGAATTGTCCGTAGAGCTCAGAGACAGGATTGTGTCGAGGCACAGATCTGGGGAAGGGTACCAAAACATTTCTGCAGCATTGAAGGTCCCCCAAGAACAAAGTGGCCACCATCATTCTTAAATGGAAGACGTTTGGACACACCAAGACTCTCCATGTAGCTGGACGCCCGGCCAAACTGAGAAATCGGTGGGGAAGGGCCTTGGTCAGGGAGGTGACCAAAAACCTAATGGTCACTCTGATAGATCTCCAGAGTTCCTCTGTGGAGATGGGAGAACCTTCCAAAAGGATAAACATCTCTGCAGCACTCCACCAATCAGGCCTTTATGGTAGAGTGACCAGACTAGGGGTCGACCGATTTCAAGATTTCATAACAATCGGAAATCTGTATTTTTGGGCGCCGATTTAAAAAATGTATTTTTTTAGATTTTTTATAACTTTATTTAACTAGGCAAGTCAGTTAAGAACACATTCTTATTTTCAATGACAGCCTAGGAACGAACGGTGGGTTAACTGCCTCGTTCAGGGGCTAAACGACAGATTTTCACCTTGTCAGCTCGAGGGATCCAATCTTGCAACCTTACAGTTATCTAGTCCAACGCAATAACGACCTGCCTCTCTCTTGTTGCACTCCACAAGGAGTGTTACGTGAATGCAGTAAGCCATGATAATTTGCTAGCTTGCATTAAACTTATCTTATAAAAAACAATCAATCATAATCACTAGTTAACTACACATGGTTGATGATATTACTAGATATTATCTAGCATGTCCTGCATTGCATATAATCTGACTGAGCATACAAGCATACAAGTATCTAAGTATCTGACTGAGCGGTGGTAGGCAGAACAGGCACGTAAACATTCATTCAAACAGCCCTTTCGTGTGTTTTGCCAGCAGCTCTTCGTTGTGCGTCAAGCATTGCGCTGTTTATGACTTTAAGCCTATCAACTCCTGAGATGAGGCTGGTGTAACCGAAGTGAAATGGCTAGCTAGTTAGCGCGCGCTAATAGCGTTTCAAACGTCACTCGCTCTGAGCCTTCTAGTAGTTGTTCCCCTTGCTCTGCATGGGTAACGCTGCTTCGATGGTGGCTGTTGTCGTTGTGTTGCTGGTTCGAGCACAGGGAGGAGCGAGGAGAGGGACGGAAGCTATACTGGCAATACTAAAGTGCCTATAAGAACGTCCAATAGTCAAAGGTTAATGAAATACAAATGGTATAGAGGGAAATAGTCCTATAATTCCTATAATAACTACAACCTAAAACTTCTTACCTGGGAATATTGAAGACTCATGTTAAAAGGAACCACCAGCTTTCATATGTTCTCATGTTCTGAGCAAGGAACTGAAACGTTAGCTTTCTTACATGGCACATATTGCACTTTTACTTTCTTCTCCAACACTTTGTTTTTGCATTATTTAAACCAAATTGAACATGTTTCATTTTTTACTTGAGGCTAAATTGATTTTATTGATGTATTATATTAAGTTAAAATAAGTGTTCATTCAGTATTGTTGTAATTGTCATTATTACAAATAAATATAAATACAAATTATACAATTGGATTGGAGTCTACCTGTGGTAAATTCAATTGATTGGACATGGTTTGTATAGACAGGCACACACCTCTCTATACAAGGTCCCACAGTTGACGATGCATGTCAGAGAAAATTGGCCGATTAATCGGTATGGGCTATTTTGCCCCCCCCCCAATAATCGGTATCGGCGTTTAAAAATCAGAATCGGTCGACCTCTAGACCAGACGGAAGCCACTCCTCAGTAAAAGGCACATGACAGCCCTCTTGGAGTTTGACAAAAGGCACCTTATGGACTCTCAGACAATGAGAAACAAGAATCTCTGGTCTGATGAAACCAAGATTGAACTCTTTGGCCTGAATGCCACGTGTCACGTATGGAGGAAACCTGGCACCATCCCTATGGTGAAGCATGGTGGTGGCAGCATCATGTTGTGGGGATGTTTTTCAGCAGCAGGGACTGGACAATGACTCATTGCACACAGCCAAGACAACGCAGGAGTGGCTTCGGGAGAAGTCACTGAATGTTCTTCAGTGGCCCAGACTTGAACCCGATCTAACATCTCTGGAGAGACTTGAAAATAGCTGTGCAGCGACACTCCCCATCCAACATGACAGAGCTTGAGAGGATCTGCAGAGAAGAATGAGAGAAACTACTCAAATACAGGTGTGCCAAGTTTGTAGCTTCATACCCAAGAAAACTCAAGGCTGTAATCGCTGCCAAAGGTGCTTCAATAAAGTATTGAGTAAAGGGTCTGAATACTTATGTAAATGTTATACTATTTAATCCATTTTAGAATAAGGCTGTAATGTAACAAAATGTGGAAAAAGTCAAGGGGTCTGAATACTGTCCGAATGCACTGTAAGTGCAACATTTTTGACCAGGGTACATAGTCTGGTCAAAAGTAGTGCACTACATAGAGAATAGGGGGCCATTTGGGAAGCAAATGAACCATGAACTAACTAAGCACTCTTTGTATTTCAACATGTGTTAGGAGGCTTGTAAGGCAGAAATAGCATGAGGTTGGTCTCATGAACACTCGTTCCTTATCATCATTATGGTGGTCAACCTATTTACTTTCCTCCTCTCATGTTCATTACATCTTCCCGGATATTACCATCAGATCAGACAGCCATTCATAAGATTTTAAAAGGGACATCTAATATGTATTAGTCTTAATGACTTAATTGACTATCTGGGATTGGAACATCCATTTCTGGACATTTTCATTAATGATATATATAGCCATTGAAGAATAGAACATAAATGTCTTAGTGGAAAGTACATCTTTTTCAATCCACCATAACCCACAGAGCCCTACACCGGGTCCCGGTCAAAAGTAGTGCCCTATGGAGGGAAGAAGGACATATCCAGACGCTGTCCACACTTTTAATAAGGCTGTACCCTTCAGCTTTATCCATATGGACTGTCTGTACTATACTACTGTACTGGGCCTCAGTCTGTTCTACTATACCACTGGACTGGGTCTCAGTCTGTTCTACTATACTACTGGACTGGGCCTCAGTCTGTTCTACTATACTACTGTACTGGGCTGGGTCTCAGTCTGTTCTACTATACTACTGTACTGGGCCTCAGTCTGTTCTACTATACTACTGGACTGGGTCTCAGTCTGTTCTACTATACTACTGGACTGGGCCTCAGTCTGTTCTACTATACTACTGTACTGGGCCTCAGTCTGTTCTACTATACTACTGGACTGGGTCTCGGTCTGTTCTACTATACTACTGTACTGGGTCTCAGTCTGTTCTACTATACTACTGGACTGGGCCTCAATCTGTTCTACTATACTACTGTACTGGGCCTCAGTCTGTTCTACTATACTACTGGACTGGGTCTCAGTCTGTTCTACTATACTACTGTACTGGGTCTCAGTCGGTTCTACTATACTACTGTACTGGGCCTCAGTCTGTTCTACTATACTACTGGACTGGGTCTCAGTCTGTTCTACTATACTACTGTGCTGGGCCTCAGTCTGTTCTACTATACTACTGTACTGGGCCTCAGTCTGTTCTACTATACTACTGTACTGGGCCTCAGTCTGTTCTACTATACTACTGTACTGGGCTTCAGTCTGTTCTACTATACTACTGTACTGGGTCTCAGTCTGTTCTACTGTACTACTGTACTGGGTCTCAGTCTGTTCTACTATACTACTGGACTGGGTCTCAGTCTGTTCTACTATACTACTGTGCTGGGCCTCAGTCTGTTCTACTATACTACTGTACTGGGCCTCAGTCTGTTCTACTATACTACTGTACTGGGCCTCAGTCTGTTCTACTATACTACTGTACTGGGCCTCAGTCTGTTCTACTATACTACTGTATGGGGTCTCAGTCTGTTCTACTGTACTACTGTACTGGGTCTCAGTCTGTTCTACTATACTACTGGACTGGGTCTCAGTCTGTTCTACTATACTACTGGACTGGGCCTCAGTCTGTTCTACTATACTACTGTACTGGGCCTCAGTCTGTTCTACTATACTACTGGACTGGGTCTCGGTCTGTTCTACTATACTACTGTACTGGGTCTCAGTCTGTTCTACTATACTACTGGACTGGGCCTCAGTCTGTTCTACTATACTACTGTACTGGGTCTCAGTCTGTTCTACTATACCACTGGACTGGGCCTCAGTCTGTTCTACTATACTACTAGACTGGGCCTCAGTCTATTCTACTATACTACTGAACTGGGCCTCAGTCTGTTCTACTATACTACTGAACTGGGCCTCAGTCTGTTCTACTATACTACTGTACTGGGCCTGGGCCTCGGTCTGTTCTACTATACTACTGTACTGGGCCTCAGTCTCTTCTACTATACTACTGGACTGGGCCTCAGTCTGTTCTACTATACCACTGGACTGGGCCTCAGTCTGTTCTACTATACCACTGGACTGGGCCTCAGTCTGTTCTACTATACTACTGTACTGGGCCTGGGCCTCAGTCTGTTCTACTATACTACTCTACTGGGCCTCAGTCTCTTCTACTATACTACTGGACTGGGCATCAGTCTGTTCTACTATACTACTGTACTGGGCCTCGGTCTGTTCTACTATACCCATGGGACCTAGAGGAAAATATCTACAGTATCTACAGTAATTACAGTATTACAGTATCTACAGCATCTACAGTATCTATAGTATTACAGTCACTACAGTATATATAGTATTACAGTATCTACAGTATTTACAGTAACTACAGTATTACAGTATCTACGGTATCTACAGTAGTACAGTATCTACAGTATTACAGTAACTACAGTAACTACAGTATTGTTAGCAATTTGTTATTCTTCGATAACACAAACTCCAAAGCAAATAACATATTCTTACATTATCTACAGTACTACAGTATCACAGTATTAAAGTATCTACAGTATCTACTGTATCTACAGAATCACAGTATATACAGTAGCTTCAATATATAAATAATTTACCATACCTACAGTATCTACAATATCTACAGTATCACATAATCTACAGTATTTACAGTAACTACATTATATACTACAGTATCTACTACAGTAACTACAGTATTGTTAGCAAATTGTTTTTCTTCGATAACACAAACTCCAAAGCAAATAACATATTCTTACAGTATCTACAGTATTACAGTATCTACAGTATCACAGTATCACAGTATCTACAGTATCACAGGAACTACAGTATCACAGTATCTACAGTAACTACAGTATTACTGTATCTACAGTAACTACAGTATTACAGTATCTACAGTATCACAGTATCTACAATATTTACAGTAACTACAGTATAACAGTAACTACAGTATAACAGCAACTACAGTATTACAGTACATACAGTATTACAGTATCTACAGTAACTACAGTATTACAGTATCTACAGTATTACTTCATCACAGTATCCACAGTAACTACAGTATTACAGTAACTACAGTATCTACAGTATTACTGTATCTACAGTAGTGTGTGTGTGTGTGTGTGTGTGTGTGTGTGTGTGTGTGTGTGTGTGTGTGTGTGTGTGTGTGTGTGTGTGTGTGTGTGTGTGTGTGTGTGTGTGTGTGTGTGTGTGTGTATAATATAATAATAATATATGCCATTTAGCAGACGCTTTTATCCAAAGCGACTTACAGTCATGTGTGCATACATTCTACGTATGGGTGGTCCCGGGGATCGAACCCACTACCCTGGCGTTACAAGCGCCATGCTCGTGAGTCTAAAACAGCACATCAAAGAGAATTGGGCTGGGGGAAAGTGTCTTGTCAGTTTGGGCTCCTCTCGTTCCCGTTCCCATCCTGCTCCTTGGAGCTCTTCCTTTAACACATCGAGTGGCTGCTCTCCTCTCTCTGCTTTGCTGCCTCTCAATAATTCAGGAACTAAATATTTCATCACTCCACTCTCTCGTGAGAGTTTGGAGATATCTGCTCTTTCATTTGATAATGCATGTAATTGATTTGTTGCTACTAATTAACGAATGACTACTCCATCATAAACATCCAATAGGAGTCAGGTCACAGAACAAAGAGAAGTGAATATATCATTTCATGTTAGATTGTCTCTTCTGAATTGATATTTCAGCGCCTTCGGAAACTATTCAGACCCCTTTGACTTTTTCCACATTTTGTTACGTTACAGCCTTATTCTGAAATGGATTAAATAAAACATTTTCCTCAGCAATCTACACACAATACCCCATAATGACATAACAATACCCCATAGTGACACAACAATACCCCATAATGACATCACAATACCACATAATGACATCACAATACCACATAATGATGAAGCGAAAATAGGTTTAGACATTTCAGCAAATGTATATAAAAAAAAAAAAACAGAAATACCTTATTTACGTAAGTATTCAGACCCTTTGCTATGAGTTTAGAAATTGAGCTCAGGTGCATCCTGTTTCCATTGATCATCCTTGAGATGTTTCTACAACTTGATTGAAGTCCACCTGTGGTAAATTCAATTGATTGGATATGATTTGGAAAGGCACACACCTGTCTATATAAGGTTCCACAGTTGACAGTGCACGTTAGAGCAAAAACCAAGCCATGAGGTCAGAGGAATTCTTTGTAGTGCTCCGAGACAGGATTGTGTCGAGGCACAGATCTGGGGAAGGGTACCAAAACATTTCTGCAGCGTTGAAGGTCTCAAAGAACACAGTGGACTGCATCATTCTTAAATGGAAGAAGTTTGGAACCACCAAGACTCTTCCTAGAGCTGCCCAGCCAAACTGAGCAATCGGGGGAGAAGAGCCTTGGTCAGGAAGGTGACCAAGAACGCAATGCTCACTCTGACAGAGCTCTAGAGTTCGTCTGTGAAAATGGGAGAACCTTCCAGAAGGACGACCATCTCTGCAGCACTCCACCACTCAGGCCTTTATGGTAGAGTGGCCAGACGGAAGCCACTCCTCAGTAAAAGGCACATGACAGCCTTCTTGGAGTTTGCCAAAAGGCACCTAAATACTCTCAGACCATGAGAAACAAGATTCTCTGGTCTGATGAAACCAAGATTGAACTCTTTGGCCAGAATGCCAAGTGTCACGTCTGGAGGCACACAGCCAATACAACACAAGAGTGGATCGGGACGAGTCCCTGAATGTCCTTGAGTGGCCCAGATAGATCCCGGACTTGAACCCAATCGAACATCTCTGCAGAGACCTGTAAATAGCTGTGCAGCGACGCTCCCCATCCAACCTGACAGAACTTGAGAGGATCTGCAGAGAACAATGGGAGAAACTCCCCAAATACAGGTGTGCCAAGCTTGAAGCGTTATACTCAAGAAGACTCGATGCTGTATGTGCTGCCAAAGGTGCTTCAACAAAGTACTGAGTAAAGGGTCTGAATACTTATGTAAATATGATATTTTCATATATATATATTTTTTTTTAATGTGCAAACATTTATATATATAAAATAAACAGTTTTTGCTTTGTTACCAATTTGTAAGTCGCTCTGGATAAGAGCGTCTGCTAAATGACTTAAATGTAATGTATTGTGTGTAGATTGATGAGGGGGGATACTTGAGGGGGGGATACTTTCACAAAATGTGGAAAAAGTGAAGGGGTCTGAATACATTCCGAAGGCATCATAGCAGAGCATCTTCAACCACGAGGAAAACACGGGCGTCTCCTGTCTAACCAAACAACTCTACATGGACATGATAACATACTACCATTTAGGTGCTGAACAGAAATATAGGTCTGCATTCTATTTCTGTTCACGAGTACAGAGAACTACTCTACTGTGCTCTATACTCTGCAATAGTTATACTAATACTCTGCAATAGTTATACTAATACTCTGCAATAGTTATACTAATACTCTGCAATAGTTATACTAATACTCTGCAATAGTTATACTAATACTCTGCAATAGTTATACTAATACTCTGCAATAGTTATACTAATACTCTGCAATAGTTATACTAATACTCTGCAATAGTTATACTAATACTCTGCAATAGTTATACTAATACTCTGCAATAGTTATACTAATACTCTGAAATAGTTATACTAATACTCTGCAATAGTTATACTAATACTCTGCAATAGTTATACTAATACTCTGCAATAGTTATACTAATACTCTGCAATAGTTATACTAATACTCTGCAATAGTTATACTAATACTCTGCAATAGTTATACTAATACTCTGCAATAGTTATACTAATACTCTGAAATAGTTATACTAATACTCTGAAATAGTTATACTAATACTCTGCAATAGTTATACTAATACTCTGCAATAGTTATACTAATACTCTGAAATAGTTATACTAATACTCTGCAATAGTTATACTAATACTCTGCAATAGTTATACTAATACTCTGAAATAGTTATACTAATACTCTGAAATAGTTATACTAATACTCTGCAATAGTTATACTAATACTCTGCAATAGTTATACTAATACTCTGCAATAGTTATACTAATACTCTGCAATAGTTATACTAATACTCTGCAATAGTTATACTAATACTCTGAAATAGTTATACTAATACTCTGCAATAGTTATACTAATACTCTGCAATAGTTATACTAATACTCTGCAATAGTTATACTAATACTCTGCAATAGTTATACTAATACTCTGCAATAGTTATACTAATACTCTGCAATAGTTATACTAATACTCTGCAATAGTTATACTAATACTCTGCAATAGTTATACTAATACTCTGCAATAGTTATACTAATACTCTGAAATAGTTATACTAATACTCTGCAATAGTTATACTAATACTCTGCAATAGTTATACTAATACTCTGCAATAGTTATACTAATACTCTGCAATAGTTATACTAATACTCTGAAATAGTTATACTAATACTCTGAAATAGTTATACTAATACTCTGCAATAGTTCGCAGAAGAGGGGTTATTCCATTCATATCCGCTGTTCTTCGTTCTCCGTTGGAAGTTGAAATGGCTACTGTCACGTTCTGACCTTAGTTCCTTTGTGTTTGTCTTTGTTTTAGGTTGGTCAGGGTGTGAGTTGGGGTGGGCAGTCTATGTTTGGTTTTTCTACCTTGGTTTTTGAGTCCGGCCTCGTATGGTTCTCAATCAGAGGCAGCTGTCAATTGTTGTCCCTGATTGAGAATCATACTTAGGTAGCCTGGGTTTCACTGTTGGTTTGTGGGTGTTTGTTTCCGTGTGAGTGTTTTGGGCCACACGGTACTGTTTTGTTTTGTTCACAGCGTTTATTGTTTTGTTCCAGTGTTCAGTTTGTTTATTATAAAGAAATGAACACTTACCACGCTGTACCTTGGTCCTCCTCTCTATCTCCAGGCGACATCCGTTACAGCAACACTACATGGTCTGAGAAACTGCTCTGTAAACACGGGTTCTAAAATCTAGAAATGAGAGGACATGTAGAGGGACCTAACACCAAAAGGGAAATAATGACTGTTATCTGGGCCCCGTGGGCCCCGTGGGCCCCGTGCAGGAATATGAACATTTTACTGAAATGTCCTTGAAAGGGTCAGAATATCCCCACATAAATATTACACTTCTTACCCCTCGCTCTTTATTTTCCAAGTTAAAAACTGTCTGGAACTGAATTGAACAATCAACAATTCATACAATAGGTTATTACTTTACATGGATTTTGGGGGAAAATCTCTTTCGAACAAAAGCTTCAGGTGTGTTTTCACACTTCAACAAACAAAGGCTTCAGGTGTGTTTTCACACTTCAACAAACAAAGGCTTCAGGTGTGTTTTCACACTTCAACAAACAAAGGCTTCAGGTGTGTTTTCACACTTCAACAAACAAATGCTTCAGGTGTGTTTTCACACTTCAACAAACAAAGGCTTCAGGTGTGTTTTCACACTTCAACAAACAAAGGTTTCAGGTGTGTTTTCACACTTCAACAAATAAAGGCTTCAGGTGTGTTTTCACACTTCAACAAACAAAGGTTTCAGGTGTGTTTTCACACTTCAACAAACAAAGGAAAGGACGGGTGCTGAACAAAAACGACAAACAGCTCCTTTTTTTTACCTCAAAATAACCCTTTTGGTAGTTTTCGAACAGGGTTGAGAGAAAAAAAATGGCACCGTCCCTCATAATGCCAGAAGAGAAGATTACAGCTGACTCCCATTGTAGAGGACTGAAGCCTGCTGTCAGACTAATTACAGCTGACTCCCATTGTAGAGGACTGAAGCCTGCTGTCAGACTAATTACAGCTGACTCCCATTGTAGAGGACTGAAGCAGGCTGTCAGACTAATTACAGCCGACTCCCATTGTAGAGGACTGAAGCCTGCTGTCAGACTAATTACAGCTGACTCCCATTGTAGAGGACTGAAGCCTGCTGTCAGACTAATTACAGCTGACTCCCATTGTAGAGGACTGAAGCAGGCTGTCAGACTAATTACAGCTGACTCCCATTGTAGAGGACTGAAGCCTGCTGTCAGACTAATTACAGCTGACTCCCATTGTAGAGGACTGAAGCAGGCTGTCAGACTAATTACAGCTGACTCCCATTGTAGAGGACTGAAGCAGGCTGTCAGACTAATTACAGCTGACTCCCATTGTAGAGGACTGAAGCCTGCTGTCAGACTAATTACAGCTGACTCCCATTGTAGAGGACTGAAGCCTGCTGTCAGACTAATTACAACTGACTCCCATTGTAGAGGACTGAAGCCTGCTGTCAGACTAATTACAGCTGACTCCCATTGTAGAGGACTGAAGCCTGCTGTCAGACTAATTACAGCTGACTCCCATTGTAGAGGACTGAAGCCTGCTGTCAGACTAATTACAGCTGACTCCCATTGTAGAGGACTGAAGCCTGCTGTCAGACTAATTACAGCTGACTCCCATTGTAGAGGACTGAAGCCTGCTGTCAGACTAATTACAGCTGACTCCCATTGTAGAGGACTGAAGCCTGCTGTCAGACTAATTACAGCTGACTCCCATTGTAGAGGACTGAAGCCTGCTGTCAGACTAATTACAGCTGACTCCCATTGTAGAGGACTGAAGCCTGCTGTCAGACTAATTACAGCTGACTCCCATTGTAGAGGACTGAAGCAGGCTGTCAGACTAATATCGGTGTAAAGTTATCCCTTGTCTTTGACCACAGAGCCATTCTACCACTGATTGGGTGCATCCCAAATGGCTCGCTCCTGCCTGTCAAGGTCCTGGTCAAAGATACACTATAGGAAATAGGATGACAAGGATAATTACAAGCATTTCATAAGTGTCGAAGTCTTTTACTGACAATTACATGAAGTTGATGCAAAGAGTCAATATTTGCAATGTTGACCCTTCTTTTTCCAGACCTCTGAAATCCGCCCTGACATGCTGTCAATTAACTTCCGGGCCACATCCTGACTGATGGCAGCCCATTCTTGCATAATCAATGCTTGGAGTTTGTCAGAATTGGTGGGGTTTTGTTTGTCCTCCCGCCTCTTGAGGATTGACCACAAGTTCTCAATGGGATTAAGGTCTGGGGACTTTCCTGGCCATGGACCCAAAATATCAATGTTTTGTTCCCCGAGCCACTTAGTTATCACTTATGCCTTATGGCAAGATGCTCCGTCATCCTGGAAAAGGCATTTTTTTCATCACCAAACTGTTCCTGGATGGTTGGGAGAAGTTGCTCTCGGAGGATGTGTTGGTGCCATTCTTCATTCATGGCTGTATTCTTAGGCAAAATTGTGAGTGAGCCCACTCCCTTGGCTGAGAGGCAACCCCACACATGAATGGTCTCAGGATGCTTTACTGTTGGCATGACACAGGACGGATCGCATCGCTCACCTTGTCTTCTCCGGACAAGCTTTTTTCCGGATGGCCCAAACAATCGGAAAGGGGATTCATCAGAGAAAATGACTTAACCCCAGTCCTCAGCAGTCCAATCCCTGTACCTGTTGCAGAATATCACTGTCCCTGATGTTTTTCCTGGAGAGAAGTGGCTTCTTTGCTGCCCTTCTTGACACCAGGCCATCCTCTAAAATTCTTTGCCTCACTGTGCGTGTAGATGCACTCACATCTGCCTGCTGTCATTCCTGAGCAAGCTCTGTACTGGTGGTGCCCAGATCCCACAGCTGAATCAAGTTTAGGAGACGGTCCTAGCGTTTTCTGGACTTTCTTGGGCGCCCTGAAGCCTTCTTCACAACATTTGAACCGCTCTCCTTGAAGTTCTTGATGATCCGACAAAAGGTTGATTTAGGTGCAATCTTACTGGCAGCGATATCCTTGCCTGTGAAGCCCTTTTTGTGTAATGCAATGATGACGGCACGTGTTTCCTTGCAGGTAACCATTATTGACAGAGGAAGAACAATGATTCCAAGCACCACCCTCCTTCTGAAGCTTCCAGTCTGAGGTCCAAGATGGCGTAGCAGTACGTGTTTTGTTCGTCCTCTCGTGTACTTCTGTATTTTTTTGTATATATTTCAATTTTATTTTCAATCACTTTTCCATTTGAATTCAATTATACCTTCCAGTAACCTGCCTCACCCAATGTGATACGGAACCACTATTATTTTACATTTTTAGACCTTTAAGCCAGAACCACCTAGCCATCAGAAGCTAACCAGCTAATTAGCTATTTAGTCATTTTTAGCCACTGCTCGCTGCCTTTACCTTCTGCACAGAAACCAGCACTTTTCTTTAGCTTGGATAATACTCGCCAGCCTACCAGTATCGGACTGTCTCTCCACTACAACGCCGGATTCTTGCCGTAATCCCTGGACCATTACTCCTGATCTTCACAGCTAGCTAGCACCCACCGAGTTACCCAGTACCGAAGCTATCCCTGAGGCCCACCTTCAGGCCTACTCAGTTATTCACCCGGACTCCACCCAAACACAGCTGGAACACACTACTCCACCGGATCCTTGCCATTAGCTCTGGACCTTGGAACCGGATCACCGCTGCTACCGAGTGGCTATAGTGGCTAGCGCCCCTGCCCCGAAGCTAGCACCAGTTAGCCGTGAGCCAGGCGCATCTCCCAGCTAGCAAACTACATTACTACAACTACAATACCTCTTTCACTATCTGGCTTGGACCCTCTGTCGACACGGCGCCCCGCCGCACCACCACAACTGGTCTGCCGATGAAGACTCCATCCGCTGTGCCTTCAAACGGCCTCCGTCGGACGTCAGAGCAGACGCTTCTACTAGCCCCGGGCTACTTACTTTAAACACTGTGTCGCCCGCGTGCCAGCGTAGTAGCGACTACTCCGCGGCTTCCCTGTTCCATCTATTGCTGCCCCCTGGACCCTATGATCACTTGGCTACATAGCTGATGCCTGCTGGACTGTCTCTGCCCATTCATGACCATTTTAAATGTTTGTTTTTTAGCTGATTAGCTGTTATTGTCTTAGCTAGCTCTCCCAACCAACATCTGTGATTTCTTTATGCCTCGCTGTATGTCTCTCTCAAATGTATACTGTTGTTTAGGGTAGTTATCATTGCTTTAATTTACAATGGAGCCCCTAGTTCCACTTATCATACCTCTGATACCTCCTTTGTCCCACCTCCCACACATGCACATGCGGTGACCTCACCCATTATAAACAGCTTATCCAGAGATACAACCTCTCTTATCACTCAGTGCCTGGGCTTACCACCGCTGTACCTGCACCCCACCATACCCCTGTCTGCACATTATGTCCTGAATCTATTCTACCACGCCCAGAAATCTGCTCCTTTTATTCTTTGTCCCCAACGCTCTAGGTGACCAGTTTTGATAGCCTTTAGCCGTACCCTCATCCTACTCCTCCTCTGTTCCTCGGGTGATGTGGAGGTAAACCCAGGCCCTGCGTGTCTCCAGGCACCCTCATTTTGTTGACTTCTGTGATCAAAAAAGCCTTGGTTTCATGCATGTTAACATCAGAAGCCTCCTCCTAAGTTTGTTTTACTCACTGCTTTAGCACAATCGCCCAACCCTGATGTCCTTGCCGTGTCTGAATCCTGGCTTAGAAAGGCCACCAAAAATTCTGAGATTTCCATACCCAACTACAACATTTTCTGTCAAGATAGAACTGCCAAAGGGGGAGGAGTTACAATCTACTGCAGAGATAGCCTGCAAAGTGCGATCATACTTTCCCGGTCTATACCCAAACAGTTTGAACTAATTTAAAAAATGAATCTCTCCATAAATAAGTCTCTCACTGTTGCCACCTGCTATCGACCCTGCTCCGCACCCAGCTGTGCCCTGGACACCATTTGTGAATTGATCGCCCCCCATCTAGCTTCAGAGTTCGTTCTGTTAGGTGACATAAACTGGGATATGCTTAACACCCCGGCAGTCCTAAAATCTAAGTTAGATGCCCTCAATCTCACACAAATCATCAAGGAACCCAAAAGGTACAACCCAAAATCCATAAATATGGGCACCCTGATAGACATTATCCTGACCAACTTGCCCTCCAAATACACCTCCGCTGTTTTCAATCAGGATCTCAGCGATCACTGCCTCATTGCCTGTATCCGCTATGGGTCCATGGTCAAACAACCACCCCTCATCACTGTCAAACACTCCCTAAAACACTTCTGCGAGCAGGCCTTTCTAAACGACCTGGCCCGGGTATCCTGGAAGGATATTGACCTCATACCATCAGTTGAGGATGCCTGGTCATTCTTTAAAAGTAATTTCCTCACCATCTTAGATAAGCATGCCCCGTTCAAAAAAATGCAGAACTAAGAACAGATATAGCCCTTGGTTCACTCCAGACCTGACTGCCCTTGACCAGCACAAAAACATCCTGTGGTGGACTACAATAGCATCGAATAGTCCCCACAATATGCAACTGTTCAGTTAAGTCAAGAACCAATACACACAGTTAGTCAGGAAAGCAAAGGCTAGCTTTTTCAAGCAGAAATTTGCATCTAAATTAGCTCTAACTCCAAAACGTTTTGGGACACTGTAAAGTCCATGGAGAACAAGAGCACCTCCTCCCAGCTACCCACCACACTGAGGCTAGGTAATGCGGTTACCACCGATAAATCCATGATAATCGAACATTTCAAGAAGCATTTCTCAACAGCTACGCCCTCCTCCTGCCTACTCCAACCCCGGGCCAAAAGCCCCCCCCCCCTTGCAGCTACTCGCCCAAACCTCCCCAGCTTCTCCTTTACCCAAATCTTGATAACAAATGTTCTGAAAGAGCTGCAAAACTGGACCAGTACAAATCAGCTGGGTCAGACAATCTGGATCCTTTATTTCTAAAACTATCCGCCGCCATTGTCGCAACCCCTATTACCAGCCTATTCAACCTTTTTGTATCGTCCGAGATCCCTAAAGATTGGAAAGCTGCCGCGGTCATCCCCCTCTTCAAAGGGGGTGACTACCCTAGACCCAAACTGTTACAGACCTATATCCATCCTGCCCTGCCTATCTAAAGTCTTCGAAAGCCAAGTTAATAAACAGATCACTGACCATTTCGAATCCCACCGTATCTTCTCCGCTGTGCAATCCGGTTTCAGAGCCGGTCACGGGTGCACCTCAGCCACGCTCAAGGTACTAAACGATATCATAACCGCCATCGATAAAAGACAGTACTGTGCAGCCATTTTCATCAACCTGGCCAAGGCTTTGGACTCTGTCTATCACCGTATTCTTATCGGCAGACTCAATAGCCTTGGTTTTTCTAATGACTGCCTCGCCCGGTTTACTGATAGAGTCCAGTGTGTCAAATTGGAGGGCATGTTGTCAAGACATATGGCAGTCTCTATGGGGGTACCACAGGGTTAAATTCTCAGGCCGACTCTTGTCTCTGTATATATCAATGATGTCGCTCTTGCTGCGGGCGATTCCCTGATCCATCTCTACGCAGACGACACCATTCTGTATACTTCTGGCCCTTCCTTGGACACTTTGCTAACTAACCTCCAAACGAGCTTCAATGCCATACAACACTCCTTCTGTGGCCTCCAACTGCTCTTAAACACTAGTAAAACCAAATGCATGCTTTTCAACCGCTCGCTGCCCGCACCCGCCCGCCTGACAAGCATCACCACCCTGGACGGTTCCGACCAGAATATGTGAACAAATATAAATACCTAGGTATCTGGGTAGACTGTAAACTCTCCTTCCAGACTCATATTAAACATCTCCAATCCAAAATCAAATCTAGAATCGTCTTTCTATTTCGCAAAAAAAGCCTCCTTCACTCATGCCGCCAAACTTACCGTAGTAAAACTGATTATCCTACCGATCCTCGACTTCGGCGATGTCATCTACAAAATAGCTTCCAATACTCTACTCAGCAAACTGGATGCAGTCTATCACAGCGCCATCCGTTTTGTTAACAAATCATCTTATACCACCCACCACTGCGACCTGTATGCTTTCGTCGGCTGGCCCTTGCTACATGTTCGTCGAAAAACACACTGGCTCCAGGTCATCTATAAGTCTCTGCTAGGTAAAGCTTCGCCTTATCTCAGTTCACTGGTCACAATAACAACACCCACCCTTAGCACACGTTCCAGCAGGTATATCTCACTGATCATCCCCAAAGCCAACACAATGTTTTGGCCGCCTTTCCTTCCAGTTCTCTGCTGCCTGTAACTGGAATGAATTGCAAAAATCGCTGAAGTTGGAGACTTCTATTTCCCTCACTAAACATCAGCTATCTGAGCAGCTAACCGATCGCTGCAGCTGTAAATAGCCCAACCAATCTACCTACCTCATCCCCATATTGTTTTTATTAACTTTTCTGCTCGTTTGCACACCAGTACCTCCACTAGGCTACCCTGGGGCGGCAGGGTAATCTAGTGGTTAGAGCGTTGGGCTAGTAACCGGAAGGTTGCAAATCTGTCGTTCTGCCCCTGAACAGGCAGTTAACACACTGTTCCTAGGCCGTCATTGAAAATAAGAATTTGTTCTTAACTGACTTGCCTAGTAAAATAAAGTAAAATAAAGGTAAAAAATAATGTATCACTAGCCACTTTAAACTATGCCACTTTTATGTTTACATACCTTACATTACTCATTTCATATGTATATACTGTACTCAATACCATCTACTGCATCTTGCCTATGCCGTTCTGTACCATCACTCATTCATATATCTTTATGTACATATTCTTTATCCCTTTACATTTGTGTGTATAAGGTAGTAGTTGTGGAATTCGTTGGTTATTACTGCATTGTCGGAACTAGAAGCACAAGCATTTCGCTACACTCGCAATTAACATCTGCTAACCATGTGTGTGTGACAAATCAAATTTGATTTAATTTGAACTCAGTGCCTCTATCGACATTAAAACGAGTCCTATATCGACATAACCCGAAAGGCTGCTCATAAAAAAATAATACAAATAAATACAAATAAAAATGCCAGACTATGGTTTGCAACTGCAAAGATTGTACTTTTTGGAGAAATGTCCTCTGATCTGTTGAAACAAAAATAGAACTGATTGGCCATAATAACCATCGTTATGTTTGGAGGGAAAAGGGGGAGGCTTGCAAGCTGAAGAACACCATCCCAACCGTGAAGCACGGGGGTGGTAGCATCATGTTGTGGGGATGGTTTGCTGCAGGAGGGACTGGTGCACTTCACAAAATAGATGGCATCATGTGGCCACAACTGAAAAAGAATGTGCAAGCAAGGAGGCCTACAAACCTGACTCAGTTACACCAGCTCTGTCAGGAGGAGTGGGCCAAAATTCACACAATTTATTGTGTGTAGCTTGTTGAAGGCTACACCAAACGTTTGACCCAAGTTAAACAATCTAAAGGCAATGCTACCAAATACTAATTGAGTGAATGTCAAATTCTGACCCACTGGGAATGTGATGAAAGAAATAAAAGCTGAAATAAATCATTCTCTCTGCTATTATTCTGACATTTTACATTCTTAAAATAAAGTGTGATCCTAACTGACTAAGACAGGACATTTTTATTAGGATTAAATGTCAGGAATTGTGAAAAACTGAACTTAAATGTATTCGGCTAAGGTGTATGTAAACCTCCGACTTCAACTGTGTGTATGTGTATGTGTATGTGTATGTGTATGTGTGTGTGTGTGTGTGTGTGTGTGTGTGTGTGTGTGTGTGTGTGTGTGTGTGTGTGTGTGTGTGTGTGTGTGTGTGTGTGTGTGTGTGTGTGTGCCTGCATGCGTGCGTGTGCTTTGCCTTAGCATTTCAGTCCTCATGAAACCAGTAACATGAAACCCAGTCTCATCACAACGTCTGTCATTGTCAAGGACAAAGAGCTTAGAACATTCCAGTAACAATATGACTGACTTGACCACATATTCAACCCCATTAGCTTTAAAGAGCTGTGCGTGAAATGGGGCTTTGTGTTCAAAAGAACAAAGTTAGCAGCTAGCTGCTGCCTGCCTGCCTGCCTGCATACCCAAAACACACACTGGGCATTCCCCTTTAGAATTCAGAACACCATAGAATGTCACAGAACTCGTGACAGAATATCCCCTTTGTTCTGTGTTCTATGGGAGACAGTTAGAAAGCTAGAATGGTTCTTCTCACTATTCCAGTTTGGAATGAATAAAAGGCCTGTCCTTCATATGAGTAAGGAGTCATTTAACACTGTGAGTTGGGATGGTATGCCCATTATCAAAGCCGATTTAAAATGCAGAATCACTCCTTGCCCTTCACTGGTTACATCTCCCATGGATGAAGTAGACTGAGACTCTTTCTTTAACCAACTGCATTACTTCAAGTTAAATACACAGTTTTAAAGACTTCAGTGCTACATACAATGTGAAATGTCAATACGAATGGGAATGGGTATATTTAATTCAGCCCCCATTGGGTTTTTAGAAATGCATTCTCTGTCTAAGTCTAGTCAGATCCTGAGTGAAGACAGTCAGTGTTTTGGGTTTACCCACTTAAACCTAAAAATGGTTCAAATGAATATTAATAAAAACATTTCCTTTTTCATTATTCAGTCTGCCTCCCAAATGGCACACTATTCTCTATATAGTGCACTACTTTAGACCAGAGACTATAGGGCCCTATATAGTGCACTACTTTAGACCAGAGACTATAGGGCCCTATATAGTGCACCACTTTAGACCAGAGACTATAGGGCCCTATATAGTGCACTACTTTAGACCAGAGACTATAGGGCCCTATATAGTGCACTACTTTAGACCAGAGACTATAGGGCCCTATATAGTGCACTACTTTAGACCAGAGACTATAGGGCCCTATATAGTGCACTACTTTAGACCAGAGACTATAGGGCCCTATATAGTGTACTACTTTAGACCAGAGACTATAGGGCCCTATATAGTGCAATACTTTAGACCAGAGACTATAGGGCCCTATATAGTGAGTAGGGTGCCATTCGGGAAACAGACAAACAAGTCCACCAAAGGAGTTCATATTGACCTACTAATATAATATCTTTGTATGTTAGAGACAGACTAGTACTAATATAATATCTTTGTATGTTAGAGACAGACTAGTACTAATATAATATCTTTGTATGTTAGAGACAGACAAGTACTAATATAATATCTTTGTATGTTAGAGACAGACTAGTACTAATATAATATCTTTGTAAGTTAGAGACAGACTAGTACTAATATAATATCTTTGTATGTTAGAGACAGACTAGTACTAATATAATATCTTTGTATGTTAGAGACAGACGAGTACTAATATAATATCTTTGTATGTTAGAGACAGACTAGTACTAATATAATATCTTTGTATGTTAGAGACAGACTAGTACTAATATACAGTGACGGGAAAAAGTATTTGATCCCCTGCTGATTTTGTACGTTTGCCCACTGACAAAGAAATGATCCGTCTATAATTTCAATGGTAGGTTTATTTGAACAGTGAGAGACAGAATAACAACAAAAGAATCCAGAAAAAAGTATTTTACCCCCTCTCAATCAGAAGGATTTCTGGCTCCCGGGTGTCTTTTATACAGGTAACGAGCTGAGATTAGGAGCAAACTCTTAAAGGGAGTGCTCCTAATCTCAGTTTGTTACCTGTATGAAAGACACCGGTCCACAGAAGCAATCAATTAATCAGATTTCAAACTCTCCACCATGGCCAAGACCAAAGAGCTCTCCAAGGATGTCAGGGACAAGATTGTAGACCAACACAAGGCTGGAATGGGCTACAAGACCATCGCCAAGCAGCTTGGTGAGAAGGTGACAACAGTTGGTGCGATTATTTGCAAATGGAAGAAACACAAAAGAACTGTCAATCTCCCTCGGCCTGGGGCTCCATGCAAGATCTCACCTCGTGGAGTTGCAATGATCATGAGAACGGTGAGGAATCAGCCCAGAACTACACGGGAGGATCTTGTCAATAATCTCAAGGCAGCTGGGACCATAGTCATCAAGAAAACAATTGGTAACACACTAGGCTGTGAAGGACTGAAATCCTGCAGCGCCCGCAAGGTCCCCCTGCTCAAGAAAGCACATATACATGCCCGTCTGAAGTTTGCCAATGAACATCTGAATGATTCAGAGGACAACTGGGTGAAAGTGTTGTGGTCAGATGACACCAAAATGGAGTTCTTTGGCATCAACTCAACTCGCTATGTTTGGAGGAGGAGGAATGCTGCCTATGACCCCAAGAACACCATCCCCACTGTCAATCATGGAGGTGGAAACATTATGCTTTGGGGGTGTTTTTCCGCAGAGGGGACAGGACAACTTCACCGTATCAAAGGGACGATGGACGGGGCCATGTATCATCAAATATTGGGTGAGAACCTCCTTCCCTCAGCCAGGGCATTGAAAATGGGTCGTGGATCGGTATTCCAGCATGAAAATGACCCAAAACACACGGCCAAGGCAACAAAGGAGTGGCTCAAGAACAAGCACATTAATGCCCTGGAGTGGCCTAGCCAGTCTCCAGACCTTAATCCCGTAGAAAATCTGTGGAGGGAGCTGAAGGTTCGAGTTGCTAAACGTCAGCCTCGAAAACTTAATGACTTGGAGAAGATCTGCAAAGAGGAGTGGGACAAAATCCCTCCTGAGATGTGTGCAAACCTGGTGTCCAACTACAAGAATCATCTGACCTCTGTGATTGCCAACAAGGGTTTTGCCACCATGTACTAAGTCATGTTTTGCAGAGGGATCAAATACTTATTTAGCTCATTAAAATGCAAATCAATGTGTTTTGTTCAAATTTTTTGTTCAACTAAACCTACCATTAAAATGATAGACCGATCATTTCTTTGTCGGTGGGCAAACGTACAAAATCAGCAGAGGATCAAATACTTGTTTCCCTCACTGTAATATATTTGTGATGTGTGGAATTGTTGTGTTGTCCTGTTTGTTGTAGCTTGAGTTGCCATCCTGAACATTAGCCACAACCACAAGAGCAGCCAGATGTAATACCAGTGAGTTACTGTGTGACTGAGCAGTCAGCCAGCTGTATTACCAGTGAGTTACTGTGTGACTGAGCAGCCAGCCAGCTGTAATACCAGTGAGTTACTGTGTGACTGAGCAGCCAGCTGTAATACCAGTGAGTTGCTGTGTGACTGAGCAGCCAGCTGTATTACCAGTGAGTTACTGTGTGACTGAGCAGCCAGCTGTAATACCAGTGAGTTACTGTGTGACTGAGCAGCCAGCTGTAATACCAGTGAGTTACTGTGTGACTGAGCAGCCAGCTGTAATACCAGTGAGTTACTGTGTGACTGAGCAGCCAGCTGTATTACCAGTGAGTTACTGTGTGACTGAGCAGCCAGCTGTAATACCAGTGAGTTACTGTGTGACTGAGCAGCCAGCTATAATACCAGTGAGTTAATGTGTGACTGAGCAGCCAGCTGTAATACCAGTGAGTTACTGTGTGACTGAGCAGCCAGCTGTAATACCAGTGAGTTACTGTGTGACTGAGCAGCCAGCTGTAATACCAGTGAGTCACTGTGTGACTGAGCAGCCAGCTGTAATACCAGTGAGTTACTGTGTGACTGAGCAGCCAGCTGTAATACCAGTGAGTTACTGTGTGACTGAGCAGCCAGCTGTAATACCAGTGAGTTACTGTGTGACTGAGCAGCCAGCTGTAATACCAGTGAGTTACTGTGTGCCTGAGCAGCCAGCTGTAATACCAGTGAGTTAATGTGTGACTGAGCAGCCAGCCAGCTGTAATACCAGTGAGTTAATGTGTGACTGAGCAGCCAGCCAGCTGTAATACCAGTGAGTTAATGTGTGACTGAGCAGCCAGCCAGCTGCAATACCAGTGAGTTAATGTGTGACTGAGCAGCCAGCTGTATTACCAGTGAGTTAATGTGTGACTGAGCAGCCAGCTGTATTACCAGTGAGTTAATGTGTGACTGAGCAGCCAGCTGTATTACCAGTGAGTTAATGTGTGACTGAGCAGCCAGCCAGCTGTAATACCAGTGAGTTAATGTGTGACTGAGCAGCCAGCTGTATTACTAGTGAGTTAATGTGTGACTGAGCAGCCAGCCAGCTGTAATACCAGTGAGTTACTGTGTGACTGAGCAGCCAGCCAGCTGTAATACCAGTGAGTTAATGTGTGACTGAGCAGCCAGCTGTAATACCAGTGAGTTGCTGTGTGACTGAGCAGCCAGCTGTAATACCAGTGAGTTAATGTGTGACTGAGCAGCCAGCCAGCTGTATTACCAGTGAGTTACTGTGTGACTGAGCAGCCAGCTGTAATACCAGTGAGTTACTGTGTGACTGAGCAGCCAGCTGTATTACCAGTGAGTTACTGTGTGACTGAGCAGCCAGCCAGCTGTAATACCAGTGAGTTACTGTGTGACTGAGCAGCCAGCTGTAATATCAGTGAGTTAATGTGTGACTGAGCAGCCAGACAGCTGTATTACCAGTGAGTTACTGTGTGACTGAGCAGCCAGCTGTAATACCAGTGAGTTACTGTGTGACTGAGCAGCCAGCTGTAATACCAGTGAGTTAATGTGTGACTGAGCAGCCAGCCAGCTGTATTACCAGTGAGTTACTGTGGGACTGAGCAGCCAGCTGTAATACCAGTGAGTTACTGTGTGACTGAGCAGCCAGCTGTAATATCAGTGAGTTAATGTGTGACTGAGCAGCCAGCCAGCTGTATTACCAGTGAGTTACTGTGTGACTGAGCAGCCAGCTGTAATACCAGTGAGTTACTGTGTGACTGAGCAGCCAGCTGTAATATCAGTGAGTTAATGTGTGACTGAGCAGCCAGCCAGCTGTATTACCAGTGAGTTACTGTGTGACTGAGCAGCCAGCTGTAATACCAGTGATTTACTGTGTGACTGAGCAGTCAGCTGTAATACCAGTGAGTTAATGTGTGACTGAGCAGCCAGCCAGCTGTAATACCAGTGAGTTAATGTGTGACTGAGCAGCCAGCCAGCTGTAATACCAGTGAGTTAATGTGTGACTGAGCAGCCAGCTGTATTACCAGTGAGTTAATGTGTGACTGAGCAGCCAGCTGTATTACCAGTGAGTTAATGTGTGACTGAGCAGCCAGCTGTATTACCAGTGAGTTAATGTGTGACTGAGCAGCCAGCCAGCTGTAATACCAGTGAGTTAATGTGTGACTGAGCAGCCAGCTGTATTACTAGTGAGTTAATGTGTGACTGAGCAGCCAGCCAGCTGTAATACCAGTGAGTTACTGTGTGACTGAGCAGCCAGCCAGCTGTAATACCAGTGAGTTAATGTGTAACTGAGCAGCCAGCTGTAATACCAGTGAGTTGCTGTGTGACTGAGCAGCCAGCTGTAATACCAGTGAGTTAATGTGTGACTGAGCAGCCAGCCAGCTGTATTACCAGTGAGTTACTGTGTGACTGAGCAGCCAGCTGTAATACCAGTGAGTTACTGTGTGACTGAGCAGCCAGCTGTATTACCAGTGAGTTACTGTGTGACTGAGCAGCCAGCCAGCTGTAATACCAGTGAGTTACTGTGTGACTGAGCAGCCAGCTGTAATATCAGTGAGTTAATGTGTGACTGAGCAGCCAGACAGCTGTATTACCAGTGAGTTACTGTGTGACTGAGCAGCCAGCTGTAATACCAGTGAGTTACTGTGTGACTGAGCAGCCAGCTGTAATACCAGTGAGTTAATGTGTGACTGAGCAGCCAGCCAGCTGTATTACCAGTGAGTTACTGTGGGACTGAGCAGCCAGCTGTAATACCAGTGAGTTACTGTGTGACTGAGCAGCCAGCTGTAATATCAGTGAGTTAATGTGTGACTGAGCAGCCAGCCAGCTGTATTACCAGTGAGTTACTGTGTGACTGAGCAGCCAGCTGTAATACCAGTGAGTTACTGTGTGACTGAGCAGCCAGCTGTAATATCAGTGAGTTAATGTGTGACTGAGCAGCCAGCCAGCTGTATTACCAGTGAGTTACTGTGTGACTGAGCAGCCAGCTGTAATACCAGTGATTTACTGTGTGACTGAGCAGTCAGCTGTAATACCAGTGAGTTAATGTGTGACTGAGCAGCCAGCCAGCTGTAATACCAGTGAGTTAATGTGTGACTGAGCAGCCAGCCAGCTGTAATACCAGTGAGTTAATGTGTGACTGAGCAGCCAGCTGTATTACCAGTGAGTTAATGTGTGACTGAGCAGCCAGCTGTATTACCAGTGAGTTAATGTGTGACTGAGCAGCCAGCTGTATTACCAGTGAGTTAATGTGTGACTGAGCAGCCAGCCAGCTGTAATACCAGTGAGTTAATGTGTGACTGAGCAGCCAGCTGTATTACTAGTGAGTTAATGTGTGACTGAGCAGCCAGCCAGCTGTAATACCAGTGAGTTAATGTGTGACTGAGCAGCCAGCTGTAATACCAGTGAGTTGCTGTGTGACTGAGCAGCCAGCTGTAATACCAGTGAGTTAATGTGTGACTGAGCAGCCAGCCAGCTGTAATACCAGTGAGTTACTGTGTGACTGAGCAGCCAGCTGTAATATCAGTGAGTTAATGTGTGACTGAGCAGCCAGACAGCTGTATTACCAGTGAGTTACTGTGTGACTGAGCAGCCAGCTGTAATACCAGTGAGTTACTGTGTGACTGAGCAGCCAGCTGTAATACCAGTGAGTTAATGTGTGACTGAGCAGCCAGCCAGCTGTATTACCAGTGAGTTACTGTGGGACTGAGCAGCCAGCTGTAATACCAGTGAGTTACTGTGTGACTGAGCAGCCAGCTGTAATATCAGTGAGTTAATGTGTGACTGAGCAGCCAGCCAGCTGTATTACCAGTGAGTTACTGTGTGACTGAGCAGCCAGCTGTAATACCAGTGAGTTACTGTGTGACTGAGCAGCCAGCTGTAATATCAGTGAGTTAATGTGTGACTGAGCAGCCAGCCAGCTGTATTACCAGTGAGTTACTGTGTGACTGAGCAGCCAGCTGTAATACCAGTGATTTACTGTGTGACTGAGCAGTCAGCTGTAATACCAGTGAGTTAATGTGTGACTGAGCAGCCAGCTGTAATACCAGTGAGTTACTGTGTGACTGAGCAGCCAGCTGTAATACCAGTTTGTTAATGTGTGACTGAGCAGCCAGCTGTATTACCAGTGAGTTAATGTGTGACTGAGCAGCCAGCTGTAATATCAGTGAGTTAATGTGTGACTGAGCAGCCAGCCAGCTGTATTACCAGTGAGTTACTGTGTGACTGAGCAGTCAGCTGTAATACCAGTGAGTTACTGTGTGACTGAGCAGCCAGCTGTATTACCAGTGAGTTACTGTGTGACTGAGCAGCCAGCTGTAATACCAGTGAGTTAATGTGTGACTGAGCAGCCAGCTGTAATACCAGTGAGTTACTGTGTGACTGAGCAGCCAGCTGTAATACCAGTGAGTTACTGTGTGACTGAGCAGCCAGCTGTAATACCAGTTTGTTAATGTGTGACTGAGCAGCCAGCTGTATTACCAGTGAGTTAATGTGTGACTGAGCAGCCAGCTGTAATACCAGTGAGTTACTGTGTGACTGAGCAGCGAGCCAGCTGTATTACCAGTGAGTTAATGTGTGACTGAGCAGCCAGCTGTAATACCATATGACATTTGTAATGTCTTTATTGTTTTGAAACTTCTGTATGTGTTTCACTTTTGTATATCATCTACCTCACTTGCTTTGGCAATGTTAACACATGTTTTCCCATGCCAATAAAGCCCCTTGAATTGAATTTAATTGAGAGAGAGGGGAGAGGGTGTTAGAGTAGAGGAGGTTAGAGGAGAGAGAGCAAGCGAGGAGAGGAGGTTAGAGTAGAGTAGAGTAGAGTAGAGTAGAGTAGAGTAGAGTAGAGTAGAGTAGAGTAGAGTAGAGTAGAGTAGAGTAGAGTAGAGTAGAGTAGAGTGGAGTGGAGTGGAGTGGAGGGGAGGGGAGGGGAGGGGAGGTTAGAGAAGAGGAGGTTAGAGAAGAGGAGGTTAGAGAAGAGGAGGTTAGAGAAGAGGAGGTTCGAGGAGAGAAAGAGAGAGAAAGAGAGAGAGTAGAGGAGAGAGAGAGGGGAGAGGAGGTTAGAATAGAGAGAGAAGAGGAGAGGAGTGTATAGAGGAGTTTAGAGGAGAGGAGTGGAGAGGAGAGGAGTGTAGAGGAGAGTAGAGGAGAGGAGTGTAGAGGAGAGGGGAGGAGGTTAGAGGAGAGTTGAGAAGAGAGGAGTGTAGAGGAGAGGAGGTTAGAGGAGAGAAGAGGTTATAGGAGAGGAGAGGTTAGAGGAGAGAGAGAGAGGAGGAGAGGAGGAGGTTAGAGGGGAGGAGAGGAGAAGAGAGTAGGAGGTTAGAAAAGAGTAGAGGAGGAGTGTAGAGGAGAGGAGTGTAGAGGAGAGAGAGAGAGAGAGAGGAGAGGAGAGGACAGGAGGGTAGAAGAGGGAAAAGGAGAGTCTTCTATACTCTGTCTGGGTACTGTCTCCTATACTCTGTCTGGGTACTGTCTCCTATACTCTGTCTGGGTACTGTCTCCTATACTCTGTCTGGGTACTGTCTCCTATACTCTGTCTGGGTACTGTCTCCTATACTCTGTCTGGGTACTGTCTCCTATACTCTGTCTGGGTACTGTCTCCTATACTCTGTCTGGGTACTGTCTCCTATACTCTGTCTGGGTACTGTCTCCTATACTCTGTCTGGGGACTGTCTCCTATACTCTATCTGGGTACTGTCTCCTATACTCTGTCTGGGTACTGTCTCCTATACTCTGTCTGGGTACTGTCTCCTGTACTCTGTCTGGGTACTGTCTCCTATACTATGTCTGGGTACTGTCTCCTATACTCTGTCTGGGTACTGTCTCCTATATTCTGTCTGGGTACTGTCTTCTATACTCTGTCTGGGTACTGTCTCCTGTCTCCTACAGCCTGTCTGGGTTCTGTCTCCTGTACTCTGTCTGGGTACTGTCTCCTATACTCTGTCTGGGGACTGTCTCCTATACTCTATCTGGGTACTGTCTCCTATACTCTGTCTGGGGACTGTCTCCTATACTCTGTCTGGCTACTGTCACCTGTACTCTGTCTGGGGACTGTCTCCTACAGCCTGTCTGGGGACTGTCTCCTATACTCTGTCTGGGTTCTGTCTCCTATACTCTGTCTGGGTACTGTCTCCTGTACTCTGTCTGGGTACTGTCTTCCATATGACTCGGAGTCAATCACCACCTTCCGGAGACACCTGAAACCCCACCTCTTTAAGGAATACCTAGGATAGGATAAGTAATCCTTCTCACCCCCCCCCCTTTAAGATTTAGATGCACTATTGTAAAGTGACTGTTCCACTGGATGCCATAAGGTGAATGCACCAATTTGTAAGTCGCTCTGGATAAGAGCGTCTGCTAAATGACTTAAATGTAAATGTAATGTATAATATTTCCCAGTATGCTACACACAAAGATTAACATGTCCACTTGTTGGATACCCAAAATCAGTTTGGATTCCAATAGGAATTACACATCACTTTGCAAGCCTACATAATGTGACTTGCAGACCTGAAGGGGCATGTGAAGGTTATAACCAGGCCCTCAAAAGAAAGGCCTTATGATGTACAAGCCTACATAATGTGACTTGCAGACCTGAAGGGGCATGTGAAGGTTATAACCAGGCCCTCAAAAGAAAGGCCTTATGATGTACAAGCCTACATAATGTGACTTGCAGACCTGAAGGGGCATGTGAAGGTTATAACCAGGCCCTCAAAGAAAGGCTTTATGATGTACAATGGCAAGAAAAAGTATGTGAATCCTTTGGAAATACCCTGATTTCTGCATAAATTGGTCATAACATTTTGATCTAATCTTCATCTAAGTCTCAACAATAGACAAACACAGTCTGCTTAAACTAATAACACACAGACAATTGTACGTTTTCATGTGTTAATTGGACACACGTTGTAAACATTCACTGTGCAGGGTGGGAAAAGTATGTAAACCGTTGGATTTAATAACTGGTTGACACTCCTTTGGCACCAATAACCTCAACCAAACGTTTTCTGTAGTTGCGGATCAGACCTGCACAACGTTCAGGAGGAATTGTGGACCATTCCTTTTTACAAAAGTGTTTCAGTTCAGCAATATCCTTTTGATGTCTGGTGTGAACTGCTCTCTTGAGGTCATGCCACAGCATCTCAATCAGGTTGAGGTCAGGACTCTGACTGGGCCACTCCAGAAGGTCAGGACTCTGACTGGGCCACTCCAGAAGGTCAGGACTCTGACTGGGCCACTCCAGAAGGTCAGGACTCTGACTGGACCACTCCAGAAGGTCAGGGCTCTGACTGGACCACTCCAGAAGGTCAGGACTCTGACTGGACCACTCCAGAAGGTCAGGAATCTGACTGGACCACTCCAGAAGGTCAGGACTCTGACTGGGCCACTCCAGAAGGTCAGGACTCTGACTGGGACACTCCAGAAGGTCAGGACTCTGACTGGGACACTCCAGAAGGTCAGGACTCTGACTGGACCACTCCAGAAGGTCAGGACTCAGGACCGGGGCACTCCAGAAGGTCAGGACTCAGGACCGGGCCACTCCAGAAGGTCAGGACTCTGACTGGGCCACTCCAGAAGGTCAGGACTCTGACTGGGCCACTCCAGAAGGTCAGGACTCTGACTGGGCCACTCCAGAAGGTCAGGACTCTGACTGGGCCACTCCAGAAGGTCAGGACTGACTGGGCCACTCCAGAAGGTCAGGACTCTGACTGGGCCACTCCAGAAGGTCAGGACTCTGACTGGGCCACTCCAGAAGGTCAGGACTCTGACTGGGCCACTCCAGAAGGTCAGGACTCTGACTGGGCCACTCCAGAAGGTCAGGACTCTGACTGGGCCACTCCAGAAGGTCAGGACTGACTGGGCCACTCCAGAAGGTCAGGACTCTGACTGGGCCACTCCAGAAGGTCAGGACTCTGACTGGGCCACTCCAGAAGGTCAGGACTCTGACTGGGCCACTCCAGAAGGTCAGGACTCTGACTGGGCCACTCCAGAAGGTCAGGACTCTGACTGGACCACTCCAGAAGGTCAGGACTCTGACTGGACCACTCCAGAAGGCGTATTTTCTTCTGTTGAAGCCATTCTGTTGTTGATTTACTTCTGTGTTTTGGGTCGTTGTCCTGTTGTATTACCCAACTTCTGTTGAGAGATAGCCTTATAAGGGTTAGATAAAAAATTGATAAATATTCTCCTGCAAAATGTCTTGATAAACTTAGGAATACATTTTTTACGCCCCAAACCATGACGCTCCGTCCACCATACTTTACATTTGGGTTTTGATGTTGGTGCTGCGCCTTTTTTTCTCCACACATAGTGTTGTGTTTCCTTCCCAACAACTCAACTGTAGTTTCATCTGTCCACAGAATATTTGGCCTGTAACGCTGTGACCGTTACGTGCAGCATTGTTTTTTTGGACAGCAGTGGCATCTTCCGTGGTGACCTCCAGTGAACACCATTCTTGTTTAGTGTTTTACGTATCGTAGACTCGTCAACAGAGATGTTAGCATGTTCCAGAGATTTCTGTAGGTCTTTAGCTGACACTCTAGGATTCTTCTTAACCTCATTGAGCATTCTGCGCAGTGCTCTTGCAGTCATCTTTGCAGGTCGGCCACTCCTAGGGAGGAGCAACAGTGCTGAACTTTCTCCATTTATAGACAACTTACCGTGGACTGATGGACATCAAGGCTTTTAGAGATACTTTTGAAACCCTTTCCAGCTTCATACAAGTCAACAATTCTTAATCTTCGGTCTTCTGAGATCTCTTTTGTTCGAGACATGGTTCACGTCAGGCAATGCTCAGATTTTGTGAGTGTTTGTTATAGGGCAAGGCAGCTCTAACCAACATCTCCAATCTTGTCTCATTGATCGGACTCCTGTATTGAACACGAGGGGAGACAGAGAGCGCAGGGCGCAGCAGGTGTTTATTGTAAAGGACCACAGGAGGGGGCAGGTAGCTGGGTCCAGGGGCAGACAGAAGGTCATACACAGGGGGTCCAAAAAGGGCAACAGTACAGACAGGGAAAAGGCTAGTAACGTCATCCCGGAGATCAGGCAATAGGTTGATAACAGGAAATCCGATAGGCTAAAGTACAGGCAGGGAATAGGCAAAAGGCGTTGTTAGTGAGGCAGGCAAAAACTGTCATACACAGAAGGAGGAAATCATGGGGAAAAACAGCACCCCTAAAGAAGTGTCCAAAACAAACAATACCTCACAGTGATGGGCTGCAAACAACTAAATAGTGTGTGATAATGACCTCCAGGTGTGTGAACAGGAGATTAGAATTCAGGTGATTGGGATCTGGAGAGCGAGCTGCATTCAGGGGATCTATGTGTGTGAGAGTGTGAGCTAGAAAGTGGGCCTGGAGAGCGAGCTGCTTTCAGGGGATCTATGTGTGTGAGAGTGTGAGCTGGAAAGTGGGCCTGGAGAGCGAGCTGCGTTCAGGGGATCTATGTGTGTGAGAGTGTGTGGAAAGTGGGCTGGAAAGTGGGCCTGGAGAGTGTGAGCTGAAAGCCTGGAGAGCGCGTTCAGGGGATCTATGTGTGTGAGAGTGTGTGTGGGCCTGGAGAGCGTGAGCTGGAATCTAGTGGGCCTGGAGAGCGAGCTGCAGGGATTGGAAAGTGTGTGAGAGTGAGAGTGTGAGCTGGAAAGTGGGCCTGGAGATCTGGGCCTGGAGAGCGAGCTGCGTTCAGGGGATCTATGTGTGTGAGAGTGTGAGCTGGAAAGTGGGCCTGGAGAGCGAGCTGCGTTCAGGGGATCTATGTGTGTGAGAGTGTGTGCTGGAAAGTGGGCCTGGAGAGCGAGCTGCGTTCAGG
>NC_060195.1:7157425-7189660 GCF_021184085.1 Oncorhynchus gorbuscha | reverse complement strand
GAGCTGCGTTCAGGGGATCTATGTGTGAGAGTGTGTGCTGGAAAGTGGGCCTGGAGAGCGAGCTGCGTTCAGGGGATCTATGTGTGTGAGAGTGTGAGCTGGAAAGTGGGCCTGGAGAGCAAGCTGCGTTCAGGGATCTATGTGTGTGTGTGAGAGTGGGTGAGCTGGAAAGTGAGAGGGCCTGGAGAGCCTGAGAGCTGCGTTCAGGGGATCTATGTGTGTGAGAGTGTGTGCTGGAAAGTGGGCCTGGAGAGCAAGCTGCGTTCAGGGGATCTATGTGTGTGAGAGTGTGAGCTGGAAAGTGGGCCTGGAGAGCGAGCTGCTTTCAGGGGATCTATGTGTGTGAGAGTGTGAGCTGGAAAGTGGGCCTGGAGAGCGAGCTGCGTTCAGGGGATCTATGTGTGTGAGAGTGTGTGCTGGAAAGTGGGCCTGGAGAGCGAGCTGCGTTCAGGGGATCTATGTGTGTGAGAGTGTGAGCTGGAAAGTGGGCCTGGAGAGCGAGCTGCGTTCAGGGGATCTATGTGTGTGAGAGTGTGAGCTGGAAAGTGGGCCTGGAGAGCGAGCTGCGTTCAGGGGATCTATGTGTGTGAGAGTGTGAGCTGGAAAGTGGGCCTGGAGAGGAGCTGCGTTCAGGGGATCTATGTGTGTGAGAGTGTGAGCTGGAAAGTGGGCCTGGAGAGCGAGCTGCGTTCAGGGGATCTATGTGTGTGAGAGTGTGAGCTGGAAAGTGGGCCTGGAGAGCGAGCTGCGTTCAGGGGATCTATGTGTGTGAGAGTGTGAGCTGGAAAGTGGGCCTGGAGAGCGAGCTGCGTTCAGGGGATCTATGTGTGTGAGAGTGTGAGCTGGAAAGTGGGCCTGGAAAGCGAGCTGCGTTCAGGGGATCTATGTGTGTGAGAGTGTGAGCTGGAAAGTGGGCCTGGAGAGCGAGCTGCGTTCAGGGGATCTATGTGTGTGAGAGTGTGAGCTGGAAAGTGGGCCTGGAGAGCGAGCTGCGTTCAGGGGATCTATGTGTGTGAGAGTGTAAGCTGGAAAGTGGGCCTGGAGAGCGAGCTGCTTTCAGGGGATCTATGTGTGTGAGAGTGTGAGCTGGAAAGTGGGCCTGGAGAGCGAGCTGCATTCAGGGGATCTATGTGTGTGAGAGTGTGAGCTGGAAAGTGGGCCTGGAGAGCGAGCTGCGTTCAGGGGATCTATGATCTATCTTTTCCAACCTACACTGAGAATGTTTAAATGATGCATTCAACGTCAACAAAACACAGGAGATGATCGTGGACTTCAGGAAACAGCAGAGGGAACACCCCCCTGTCCACATCGACGGGACAGTAGTGGAGAGGGTAGTAAGTTTTAAGTTCCTCGGCGTGCACATCACGGACAAACTGAATTGGTCCACCCACATAGACAGCGCCGTGAAGAAGGCGCAGCAGCGCCTCTTCAACCTCAGGAGAATGAAGAAATCCGGCTTGTCACCAAAAGCACTCACAAACTTCTGCAGATGCACCATCGAGAGCATCCTGTCAGGCTGTATCACCGCCTGGTACGGCAACTGCTCCGCCCACAACCGTAAGGCTCTCCAGAGGGTGGTTCGGTCTGCACAACGCATCACCAGGGGCATACTACCTGCCCTCCAGGACACCTACACCACACGATGTCACAGGAAGGCCATAAAGATAATCAGGACAACAACCACCAGAGCCACTGTCTGTTCACCCCACTACCATCCAGAAGGAGAGGTCAGTACAGGTGCATCAAAGCAGGGACCGAGAGACTGAAAAACAGCTTCTATCTTAAGGCCATCAGACTGTTAAACAGCAACCACTAACATTGAGTGGCTTCTGCCAACATATGAGAGTAGAGGAGGGTAGAGGAGGGTAGAGGAGAGTAGAGGAGAGTAGAGGAGGGTAGAGGAGAGGAGAAGAGAAGAGAGGAGAGGAGGGTAGAGGGGAGAGGGGAGAATACGAGAGTAGAGGAGGAGGGTAGAGGAGAGTAGAGGAGGGTAGAGGAGAGTATAGGAGGGTAGAGCAGAGTAGAGGAGAGTAGAGGAGAGTAGAGAGTAGAGGAGAGTAGAGTGTAGAGGAGGGTAGAGGAGAGTAGAGAGTAGAGGAGAGTAGAGGAGAGTAGAGTGTAGAGGAGGGTAGAGGAGAGGACAGAGTAGAGGAGGGTAGAGGGTAGAGGAGAGTAGAGGAGGGTATAGGATAGTAGAGTAGAGGAGGGTAGAGGGTAGAGGAGAGTAGAGGAGGGTAGAGGAGAGGAGGGTAGAGGAGAGTAAAGGATGGTAGTAGGGTAGAGGAGGGTAGAGGAGAGTAGAGGAGGGTAGAGGAGAGGAGGGTAGAGGAGAGTAAAGGATGGTAGGAAGGTAGAGGAGGGTAGAGGAGGTTAGAGGAGAGGAGGGTAGAGGAGGGTAGAGGAGAGTATCCCAAACAGAGAGCAGGCACATTAGTTGTATCGTGCAAAACGCACGTTTCCCAGTCAGGGTTTTGGAGGAAAACAATCTGCTTTCAACGGATCAAGTGCTCATCCTATGAACAGCTTCCCTTGCTGGCTTGGTTTTTGCTCTGATGTAACAGTATAGCTTCTGACCTTCTCCTCGCCCCGAATCAGGGACCCTTTTCACACATCGACAACAGCCACCCTCGATGCATCGTTACCCATTGCGCCACAAAAGCCACGACCCTTGCAGACTAAGGGGAACAACTACTTCAAGGTCTCAGAACGAGTGACATCACCGATTGAAACGCTATTAGCGCGCACCCTGCTAACTAGCTAGCCATTTCACATCGGTTACACTGACATGCACTGTCAACTGTGGGACCTTATATAGACAGGTGTGTGCCTTTCCAAACCATGTCCAATCAATTGAATTTACCACAGGTGGACTCCAATCAAGTTGTAGAAACATCTCAAGGATGATCGATGGAAAAGGATTCTGTTTTTTATTTTGTTATAAATGTGCAAAAAAAATACAAAAATAACTGTTTTTCACTTGGTCATTCTGGGGTATTGTGATGTCATTCTGGGGTATTGTGATGTAATTATGGGGTATTGCGATGTCATTATGGGGTATTGCGATGTCATTCTGGGGTATTGTGATGTCATTCTGGGGTATTGCGATGTCATTCTGGGCTATTGTGATGTCATTCTGTGCTATTGTGATGTCATTCTGGAGTATTGTAATGTCATTATGGGGTATAGTGTGTAGATTGATGAGGAATAAAAGTAATTTAATACATTTTAGAGAGTAAGGCTGTAACGTAACAAAATGAGGGAAAAGTCAAGGGGTCTGAAGACTTTCCAAAGGCCCTGAAACTGGACATCTACAGTACAGATACAACACAACTGTTGTAATCATCATGTCAAATCAATGGAAGATAAATATGCACCTTTATAAAATAATCAATAGCTGCTTTACATTATGCCAAACTATAGTAGATTGGCAATTCAACAGTAACATAGTGATGCTGACATTCACAATTCTCACTTCAAAATATAAGTCATACTAAAAATGAATGATTACAAAGTTAAATAAACTATACAACTCTATGCACAGGGACAACTTTTAACACTGTCCACAAAAATATTATTATTATTTATTATTATATTTATTATATTATTATATTAAAAAGAAATAGAACCATAGAACAACTCAGACCAGAGGTTCATTAACAGAATGACGGCTGCGCTGCAATCTTACACTGTAATTATCGCGTCAAAAGTATTCCCGTATTATTAATATAAAAGTCCCACTTTTGGAGAAATAAAGCCCGGTAAAAAGTGAGAAGGCAAAAGTAATGCACTATATAGGGAACAGAGTGCTATTTGTAATGTGCTTGTTACTTCCATTCAGGGGCCTGAGAGGCCAAGGAAGAGCTTTCAGAGTGGTGGTGCAGTAATACATCCATACCGCCATCTAGTGACTATGGGGGAAAACACTGGCTAATTACACAGGGATGAAGTCCTCTAATGAGTTTTGTGTTTTCAAAGATGTGTTGAACAATATACAGTTGTTACCACTGTTTCTGTTGAATTTGGTCCATCTCCCTGACTATTACAACTAACTAAGACGTGGGGGGGGGATTTGTTCCATCTCCCTGACTATTACAACTAACTAAGACATGGGGGGGATTTGTTCCATCTCCCTGACTATTACAACTAACTAAGACATGGGGGGGGATTTGTTCCATCTCCCTGACTATTACAACTAACTAAGACATGGGGGGGATTTGTTCCATCTCCCTGACTATTACAACTAACTAAGACATGGGGGGATTTGTTCCATCTCCTGACTATTACAACTAACTAAGACATGGGGGATTTGTTCCATCTCCCTGACTATTACAACTAACTAAGACATGGGGGGATTTGTTCCATCTCCCTGACTATTACAACTAACTAAGACATGGGGGGGGGATTTGTTCCATCTCCTGACTATTACAACTAACTAAGACATGGGGGGGATTTGTTCCATCTCCCTGACTATTACAACTAACTAAGACATGGGGGGATTTGTTCCATCTCCTGACTATTACAACTAACTAAGACATGGGGGGGGATTTGTTCCATCTCCCTGACTATTACAACTAACTAAGACATGGGGGGGGATTTGTTCCATCTCCTGACTATTACAACTAACTAAGACATGGGGGGGGATTTGTTCCATCTCCCTGACTATTACAACTAACTAAGACATGGGGGGGGGATTTGTTCCATCTCCCTGACTATTACAACTAACTAAGACATGGGGGGATTTGTTCCATCTCCTGACTATTACAACTAACTAAGACATGGGGGATTTGTTCCATCTCCCTGACTATTACAACTAACTAAGACGGGGGGGATTTGTTCCATCTCCTGACTATTACAACTAACTAAGACGGGGGGGGATTTGTTCCATCTCCCTGACTATTACAACTAACTAAGACGTGGGGGATTTGTTCCATCTCCCTGACTATTACAACTAACTAAGACGTGGGGGGGATTTGTTCCATCTCCCTGACTATTACAACTAACTAAGACGTGGGGGGGATTTGTTCCATCTCCCTGACTATTACAACTAACTAAGACGTGGGGGGGGATTTGTTCCATCTCCCTGACTATTACAACTAACTAAGACGTGGGGGGGGGATTTGTTCCATCTCCATGACTATTACAACTAACTAAGACGTGGGGGGGATTTGTTCCATCTCCCTGACTATTACAACTAACTAAGACGTGGGGGGGATTTGTTCCATCTCCCTGACTATTACAACTAACTAAGACGTGGGGGGGGGATTTGTTCCATCTCCCTGACTATTACAACTAACTATGACGTGGGGGGGGATTTGTTCCATCTCCTGACTATTACAACTAACTAAGACGTGGGGGGGATTTGTTCCATCTCCCTGACTATTACAACTAACTAAGACGTGGGGGGATTTGTTCCATCTCCCTGACTATTACAACTAACTAAGACGTGGGGGGTGGGGATTTGTTCCATCTCCCTGACTATTACAACTAACTAAGACGGGGGGGGATTTGTTCCATCTCCCTGACTATTACAACTAACTAAGACGTGGGGGGGATTTGTTCCATCTCCCTGACTATTACAACTAACTAAGACGTGAGGGGGGATTTGTTCCATCTCCTGACTATTACAACTAACTAAGACGTGTGGGGGTGGGGGGGGCATTTGAATTTTATCCATCGCCCTGACTATTACAACTAACTAAGACGTCAAAAGAACCATCAATTATCGCTAATAGACTTACAGGTCATCCAATATTCATCGAGACATTAACAAGTCATACAATCTTAATGTAGGAAGGATTTACTTGACAGAGAGAGAGAGAGAGAGAGAGAGAGAGAGAGAGAGAGAGAGAGAGAGAGAGAATTGGAAGTATATTTAACCAATCCAGGAGAAATGTTAATCTGACCTACATTCCAAAGCTTTGAACATAAAAAGAACCAATCAAATACTTCAGTTTTAACACACTCACACAAACAGTCTCTCTCTCTGTCTCTGTCTCTCTCTCTCTCTCTCTCTCTCTCTCTCTCTCATACAGTGATGAGGGCTGGAGCTAAAAACACAAGGTTTCCACAGTAAAGAGAAGAAACCAACAAAAGAAACAGCTCCACTACCACATTCTGCAGCATCACTGAAGACACGTTGCTCTAGGTGATGTTACTGTAGGTGTTGTTACTGTAGGTGCTGTTGTGTAGGTGTTGTTACTATAGGTGTTGTTACTGTAGGTGCTGTTACTGTAGGTGTTGTTACTATAGGTGTTGTTACTATAGGTGTTGTTACTGTAGGTGCTGTTACTGTAGGTGCTGTTGTGTAGGTGTTGTTACTGTAGGTGCTGTTGTATAGGTGTAGTTGCTATAGGTGCTGTTGCTATAGGTGTTGTTACTGTAGGTGCTGTTGTATAGGTGCTGTTGCTATAGGTGCTGTTGCTGTAGGTGTTGTTGCTATAGGTGTTGTTGCTGTAGGTGATGTTGTATAGGTGTAGTTGCTATAGGTGTTGTTACTGTAGGTGCTGTTGTATAGGTGTAGTTGCTATAGGTGTTGTTACTGTAGGTGCTGTTGTATAGGTGTAGTTGCTATAGGTGAAGTTGCTATATGTGTTGTTGCTGTAGGTGATGTTGTATAGGTGTTGTTACTGTAGGTGCTGTTGTATAGGTGTAGTTGCTATAGGTGCTGTTGCTATAGGTGATGTTGCTATAGGTGATGTTGCTATAGGTGTTGTTGCTATAGGTGTAGTTGCTATAGGTGTTGTTACTGTAGGTGCTGTTGTATAGGTGTAGTTGCTATAGGTGATGTTGCTATAGGTGTAGTTGCTATAGGTGTAGTTGCTATAGGTGTAGTTGCTATAGGTGTTGTTACTGTAGGTGCTGTTGTATAGGTGTAGTTGCTATAGGTGCTGTTGCTATAGGTGATGTTGCTATAGGTGTTGTTGCTGTAGGTGATGTTGTATAGGTGTAGTTGCTATAGGTGTTGTTACTGTAGGTGCTGTTGTATAGGTGTAGTTGCTATAGGTGATGTTGCTATAGGTGTTGTTGCTGTAGGTAATGTTGTATAGGTGTAGTTGCTATAGGTGCTGTTGCTGTAGGTGTTGTTGCAGTAGGTGTTGTTGCTGTAGGTGTTGTTGCTGTAGGTGTTGTTGCTGTAGGTGTTGTTACTGTAGGGAGGAGAGGAGAGGAGAAGGGAGGAGAGGAGAAGAGAGGATAGAATGATAGAGCAGGAGAGAGGAGAGAGAATATGAGGAGGAGGAGGAGAGTGCAGGAGACCAGAGGAGGTGATGAGAGTAGGAGAGGAAAGGAGAGTAGAGCAAGAAGGGAGAGGGCCATCCTACCCTTCCTCTTTCCCTCCTTGTTCACCACTACTTCCAAGTCTACCAGTCCATCTCTCCCAGGCTGCAGTGCCTCTGTCTGGGTTACATACCATGGTATTGAGCCCTACCCTGTGGAGCCTGTTGCCTGTGGTGCCTGCCCGTTCCAGCTGAATGACAGCATGTGAAAGTTACAGTAGTAGAGAATATAACAGTAGTAGTACAGTAGGAGATAGTAGTTCTCTACTATCTACAGTAGTAGAGAACATATCAACTCTATCACAAGACATTCTGTCTAGAATGACCTTCAGAAATACACCAAAATAGCTTTTTATTTTTTATTTTTTAAACATGGCTTTCATTTTTGTTGTACATTTAAGCCCAACAATAGGTCTCACAGCCATGTTTTTCCTGGAATTCAACATGAATGTGTCATAGTTCAGCAGAGGGAAGGGAAATGATACAGATCGCAAATGTAAGATGGAGAAGTGCAGGCTTCACAACACAGGCTTGGAGCTTATGAAAGCCAGCTGCAACATCTGTCGCCATGCAGGGGGCAGGGAGGCAGGCAGCAAGGCAGGCAGTAAGAAAGCAGGGAGGCAGGCAGCAAGTAGGCAGGCAGGAAGAAAGCAGGGAGGCAGGCAGTAAGTAGGCAGGCAGGAAGAAAGCAGGGAGGCAGGCAGTAAGTAGGCAGGCAGGAAGAAAGCAGGGAGGCAGGCAGTAAGTAGGCAGGCAGGAAGAAAGCAGGGAGGCAGGCAGTAAGTAGGCAGGCAGGAAGAAAGCAGGGAGGCAGGCAGTAAGTAGGCAGGCAGGAAGAAAGCAGGGAGGCAGGCAGTAAGTAGGCAGGCAGGAAGAAAGCAGGGAGGCAGGCAGTAAGTAGGCAGGCAGGAAGAAAGCAGGGAGGCAGTCAGCAAGGCAGGCAGGAAGAAAGCAGGGAGGCAGGCAGCAAGGCAGGCAGTCAGCAAGGCAGGCAGTAAGAAAGCAGGGAGGCAGGCAGTAAGTAGGCAGGCAGGAAGAAAGCAGGGAGGCAGTCAGCAAGGCAGGCAGGAAGAAAGCCGGAAGGCAGGCAGGGAACAGGCTATAAGCTGGCAGGCAATAACCAGGCAGACAGGCAGGCAAGTCAGGAAAAAAAGGGAGACAGGGCACGGACCAGGCAGTAAGCAATCAGGCAGAGCAGTAAGCTGGCAGGCAGCAGTAGGCAGCATCATCAGTGTGCTGTCTGTCATCCGAGGGGAATACGCTGCTCAACATAATACCGTCCTAATGAGCAGCCTCATTCCTCTATCTAAACAATGTCCTGCTGATGGTGTGTGTGTGTGTGTGTGTATACATGTGCATCACTTGTCCCTCTCAGCCACAAATAGACCCCAGTATCTTCCACTCTGCCTTGTAATTATACCCTGCCGTGAATGTAAAGTGTGGCCCAGCGAGGCTGCTTGTTCTGTCTTCCTCCATGAGAACAGGTTCTGCAGTACAGACAGACAGACAGACTGACAGAGAGTTCAGTCCTCCATGAGAACAGGTTCTGCAGTACAGACAGACTGACAGGGAGTTCAGTCCTCCATGTGAACAGGTTCTGCAGTACAGACAGACAGACTGACAGGGAGTTCAGTCCTCCATGAGAACAGGTTCTGCAGTACAGACAGACAGACTGACAGGGAGTTCAGTCCTCCATGAGAACAGGTTCTGCAGTACAGACAGACAGACTGACAGGGAGTTCAGTCCTCCATGAGAACAGGTTCTGCAGTACAGACAGACAGACAGACAGACAGACAGACAGACAGACAGACAGACAGACAGACAGACAGACAGACAGACAGACAGACAGACAGACAGACAGACAGACAGACAGACAGACAGACAGACAGACAGACAGACAGACAGACAGACAGACAGACAGACAGACAGACAGACAGACAGACAGACAGACAGACAGACAGACAGACAGACAGACAGACAGACAGACAGACAGACAGACAGACAGACAGACAGACAGACAGACAGACAGACAGACAGACAGACAGGGAGTTCAGACAGACTGACAGGGAGTTCAGTCCTCCATGAGAACAGGTTCTGCAGTACAGACAGACAGACTGACAGGGAGTTCAGTCCTCCATGCTTGTGCTGCTACAACCAGGTATTAAAAGGAGCACCACACACACACACACACACACCACAAACACACACACACATTGGCAGTGGAGCTCTGTGGGAGAAAGTTAATGAATTCTTATTATTTTTTCTCCATTAAATGGCTGGCTGGAGGACTGCATGGTGGGCTGGATGGTTGGCTGACTGGTGGGCTGGATGGTGGGCTGGATGGTTGGCTGGCTGGTGGGCTGGATGGTTGGCTGGCTGGTGGGCTGGATGGTGGGCTGGCTGGTGGGCTGGATGGTGGGCTGGATGGTGGGCTGGCTGGTGGGCTGGATGGTGGGCTGGCTGGTGGGCTGGCTGGTGGGCTGGATGGTGGGCTGGCTGGTGGGCTGGCTGGTGGGCTGGATGGTGGGCTGGCTGGTGGGCTGGATGGTGGGCTGGATGGTGGGCTGGATGGTGGGCTGGCTGGTGGGCTGGATGGTGGGCTGGCTGGTGGGCTGGCTGGTGGGCTGGATGGTGGGCTGGATGGTGGGCTGGATGGTGGGCTGGCTGGTGGGCTGGATGGTGGGCTGGATGGTGGGCTGGATGGTGGGCTGGATGGTGGGCTGGATGGTGGGCTGGCTGGAGGGCTGGATGGCTGGTGGGCTGGATGGTGGGCTGGCTGGAGGGCTGGATGGTGGGCTGGCTGGCTGGAGGGCTGGTTGGTGGGCTGGCTGGCTGGTGGGCTGGATGGTAGGCTGGATGGTGGGCTGAATGGTGGGCTGGCTGGATGGTGGGCTGGATGGTGGGTTGGCTGGAGGGCTGGATGGTGGGCTGGCTGGCTGGATGGTGGGCTGGCTGGATGGTGGGCTGGCTGGATGGTGGGCTTGCTGGATGGTGGGCTGGCTGGGATAACAACACCCAGCCAGGATAACAACACCCAGCCAAGGTAACAACACCCAGCCAGGATAACAACACCCAGCCAGGATAACAACACCCAGCCAGGATACCAACACCCAGCCAGGATACCAACACCCAGCCAGGATACCAACACCCAGCCAGGATAACAACACCCAGCCAAGGTAACAACACCCAGCCAAGGTAACAACATCCAGCCAAGGTAACAACACCCAGCCAAGGTAACAACACCCAGCCAAGGTAACAACACCCAGCCAAGGTAACAACACCCAGACAGTCATATTTACAACGTGACATTCCCAAATAAACAATGTTGAGTCACTGAAAGAAAAATCAACATAAGAACGGAGCTGGATATCTTTCCCAGGATGTTTGGTCGTTGGGCTTGTTTTGTTAGTATGTCTGTAGATAGTTGAATTCCTTTGGACAGGAAAGGAAAGCTGACTGAGCGACACGAGCACTAAGCAGCAACAATGAAAGGATTTATTTGTCTGTTTAAGGGTAGAGAGGAGGAACTGATACACAGAAAGAGAGAGAATGGAGCTGTGGTCCACCGTCGATCTGTGTGTGTGTGCCTGTGTCTGTCTGTGTGTGTGTGTGCCTGTGCCTGTCTGTGTGTGTGTGTTTGTGAGTGTGCCTGTGTCAGTGTGTGTGTATGTGTCTGTGTCTGTGTGTGTGTCTGTGTCAGTGTGTGTTTCTGTGTGTGTGTCTGTGTCAGTGTGTGTGTGTGTGTGTCAGTGTGTGTTTCTGTGTGTGTGTGTGTGTCAGTGTGTGTGTGTGTGTGTCTGTGTGTGTGTGTGTGTGTGTGTGTGTGTGTGTGTCAGTGTGTGTGTGTGTGTGTGTCAGTGTGTGTGTGTGTGTGTGTGTGTGACGGACTCCATCCTAGCTGGAGGGGTGCTCTCATCTTATCTACCAACATAGACAGGGCTCTAACTCCTCTAGCTCCACAATGAAATAGGGTACAGGCCAGGCAGCAGGCTGTTAGCCAGCCTGCCAGCTTAGTGGAGTCTGCCACTAGCACAGTCAGTGTAGTCAGCTCAGCTATCACCATTGAGACCGTGTCTGTGCCTCGACCTAGGTTGGGCAAAACTAAACATGGAGGTGTTAGCCTTAGCAATCTCACTAGGATAAAGACCTCCTCCATTCCTGTCATTATTGAAAGAGATCGTGATACCTCACATCTCAAAATAGGGCTACTTAATGTTAGATCCCTTACATCAAAGGCAGTTATAGTCAATGAACTAATCACTGATCATAATCTTGATGTGAATGGCCTGACTGAAACATGGCTTAAGCCTGATGAATTTACTGTGTTAAATGAGGCCTCACCTCCTGTCTACACTAGTGACCATATCCCCACTGCATCCCACAAAGGCAGAGGTGTTGCTAACATTCACGATAGCACATTTCAATTTAATAAAATAAAAAAATGACGTTTTCGTCTTTTGAGCTTCTAGTCATGAAATCTATGCAGCCTACTCAATCAATTTTTATAGCTACTGTTTACAGACCTCCTGGGCCATATACAGCGTTCCTCACTGAGTTCCCGGAATTCCTATCAGACCTTGTAGTCATAGCAGATAATATTCTAATCTTTGGTGACTTTAATATTCACATGGAAAAGTACACAGACCCACTCCAAAAGGCTTTCGGAGCCATCATCGACTCAGTGGGTTTTGTCCAACATGTCTCTGGACCTACTCACTGTCACGGTCAAACTCTGGACCTAGTTTTGTCCCATGGAATAAATGTTGTGGATCTTATTGTTTTTCCTCATAATCCTAGACTATGGGACCACCATTTTATTACATTTGCAATCGCAACAAATAATCTGCTCAGACACCAACCAAGGAGCGTCATAAGTTGTGCTATAAATTCACAGACAACACAAAGATTCCTTGATGTCATTCCAGACTCCCTCTGCCTACCCAAGGATGTCAGAGGACAAAAATCAGTTAACCACCTAATTGAGGAACTCAATTTAACCTTCGCAATACCCTAGATGCAGTTGCACCCCTAAAAACTAAAAACATTTCTCATCAGAAACTAGCTCCCTGGTATACAGAAAATACCCAAGCTGAAGCAAGCTTCCAGAAAATTGGAACGGAAATGGCGCCACACCAAACTGGAAGTCTTCCGACTAGCTTGGAAAGACAGTACCGTGCAGTATCGAAGAGCCCTCACTGCTGCTCGATCATCCTATTTCTTCAACTTAATTGAGGAAAATAAGAACAATCCAAAATTTATTTTTGATACTGTCTCAAAGCTAACTAAAAAGCAGCATTCCCCAAGAGAGGATGGCTTTCACTTCAGCAGTAATAAATTCATGAACTTCTTTGAGGAAAAGATCATGATTATTAGAAAGCAAATTAGGGACCCCTCTTTAAATCTGCGTATTCCTTCAAAGCTCAGTTGTCCTGAGTCTGCACAGCTCTGCCAGGACCTATGATCAAGAGAGACACTCAAGTGTTTTAGTACTATATTCCTTGACACAATGATGAAAAAAATCATGGCCTCTAAACCTTCAAGCTGCATACTGGACCCTATTCCAACTAAACTACTGAAAGAGCTGCTTCCTGTGCTTGGCCCTCCTATGTTGAACATAATAAGTGGCTCTCTATCCACCGGATGTGTACCAAACTCACCTCACCTATAGAGGTGAAGACATGGGGAAGGGCAGATTGGTGTAGAGGTGAAGACAGGGGGAAGGGCAGATTGGTGTAGAGGTGAAGACAGGGGGAAGGGCAGATTGGTGTAGAGGTGAAGACAGGGGGGAAGGGCAGATTGGTGTAGAGGTGAAGACAGGGGGAAGGGCAGATTGGTGTAGAGGTGAAGACAGGGGGAAGGGCAGATTGGTGTAGAGGTGAAGACAGGGGGAAGGGCAGATTGGTGTAGAGGTGAAGACAGGGGGAAGGGCAGATTGGTGTAGAGGTGAAGACAGGGGAAGGGCAGATTGGTGTAGAGGTGAAGACAGGGGAAGGGCAGATTGGTGTAGAGGTGAAGACAGGGGAAGGGCAGATTGGTGTAGAGGTGAAGACAGGGGGAAGGGCAGATTGGTGTAGAGGTGAAGACAGGGGGAAGGGCAGATTGGTGTAGAGGTGAAGACAGGGGAAGGGCAGATTGGAAAGAGATTAACTAAACATTCAGTAGTAATGAGTCCTTCATACATATTCAAGCGGAACCTTATTGAAGTACTCCAGGCGTAAAGCTTTCCTACGGAGATGCTGTCTAATGCCAAATCATATCCTATTCCCTTCATAGTACACTATTGTTGACCAGGGAGCCTATAAATGATAGGAAATAGGATTCTGTTTGGGGCACGTTGTTGTGTAATACAAAAGGCCTCAGTGCGTTCAGAAAGTATTCACACCCCTTTACTCTTTCCACATTTTGTCGTTACGGCCCGAATTTTAAATCGATTAAAAAAAAAAAATAATGTTTTAATTACTGCAAAAATGAAAAGCTGAAATGTCTTCTGTCAATAAGTATTACTTCAACCCCTGTCACACCCTGACCTTAGATATCTCTGTTTTTATATATATTTGGGTGTGACTTGGGTGGGTACTCGCATTTTTGTATGTCTAGTTTTTTTTTGTATGTCTATGTTGGCCTTATATGGTTCCCAATCAGAGACAGCTGTTTATCGTTGTCTCTGATTGGCGATCATATTTAGGTAGCCATTTTCCCCATTTGTGTTGTGGGATCTTGTCTATGTATTGTTGCCTTAGTGTACATCAGTAGCGGCACATTTCGTTTGGTTGTTTTGGTCAGTGAGTTTCGATTTATTAAAATGATGTGGAACTCTACTCACGCTGCGCCTTGATCCTTACGACGAACCTGACAACCCCATTTGTTATGGCAAGTCTAAATTCAGTTCAGGACTAAACATTTGCTCAGCAAGAACACATAGTCAGTTGTTTGGACTCACTCAAGAATAATGTTTAACAACCTCTGTACCCCACGAACGTAAATGTACCCCACACGTAAATGTAAATGTCTGTAAAGGTCCCGTAAATGTATCTGTAAGGTCGGTCAAACAGTGAATTTCAAACACAGATTCAACCACAAAGACCAGGAGGTTTTCTAATGCCTCGCAAAGAAGGGCACCTATTGGTAGATGTAAAAGAAAAAAACAATTTTAAGCATAAATAAAAGTTGGTTTAGCTGCCTAAGAATCTTAATGCATGTTTATGGAACAATGAAGTTGATCAGTGTGTGTGTTCTCACTTCTCCAACTATGGGCAGAGTTGAGTGATTGACATTTTTCCTTACCTTTGCTCTCCTTGTTAGATATCATGCACATTTTGTGGCTTGGTAGCAAAAGTCATCCGCCATTGTGCTCGTTCTCATAGTAGCAGTAAACAGCAACAAGTGAAGATGCAGAGAGATGTGAAAGGGAGTGGAGTTACCACCTCACTCTATCCAATCGTAGCAGGATCAAGTTACAATCAATGAGCAAATTTTTGGTCTGCTGAGCGCAAACTTGAACATTGTATAAATCCTGTGCGACTTCCGGCGCGCGTTTACTGTGAACACTGAAGCTTTACAGTTAGTTTTAACAGTGGTCAAGTAGGCTACTGTGGCTATTTGATTATAATGTAGGCCTACCAGAGTGACCTACCATCAAAAACAATGTAGAAAATGCATCCCATAACATGTTAACATGGAATTAGCTGTTCTACCATTCAGACTACAGGAGCAGCAATGTGTGGTGTTCAATGTAGGTCTACATTCCATCAGACTTTAGAAATCAACATGCAGGGCTTCACATTAACCTGTTTATCCACTTGTCCTTCAGACAAGGAGGTGACTGGAAATGTTATGTTTGATGAAAGAAACCACTTGACAACATAAAATTCATTATTATTCTCATACCATTATTAGAGAGAAACAGGGGGGCTCTGCCATAACCAACATCCATGTCCAGGGAACAGTGAGTTAACTGCCTTTGCTCAGAGGGAGAAAGACATTTTTACCTCCAGCAACCAACAGGTTACTCTCCCAACACTCCTACCCGCCAGGCTACCCATCAGCTGACATACCATGATGTAGTTGGTAAAAAAAATGTTTTAAATCAGTCATTGTTTGGTTTTAAAATGTATACATACATGGCTGTCTCTGGGAAATTTTGTCTTAAATTTTAACGTTGAATATCGGCGTAAAATATCCACTATATGGCTTGAAAATGGCTCTTAAATCAACTTGACAGAGCTTGAAGATTTTTTAAAAAAGAATAAAGTGCAAATATTGTACAATTCAGTTGTGCAAAACTCTAAGACTTACCCAGAAAGACACGCAGCTGTAAGGTGATTCTAACATATTGCCTCAGGGGTGTGAATACTTATTTAAATGAGATATGTATTTAATTTTCAATAAATTTGCACAAACAAAAAAAAAATCACAAAAACAGGTTCACTTTGTCAAAAATCGATTTAATCCACTTCCTCAAGGCACTGTATGCAACAGCTTTCTTCCGTTGAGGAGAGAAGGACCAAAGTGCAGCGTAAAATGTAATGTATGTAAAAGACATAAACTGAACACTAATGAAATACAAAAACAAATACCGTGACTAACCAAACCAGTACCGTGTGGCAACAGAAACAAACACCCACAAACCAACAGTGAAATCCAGGCTACCGAAGTATGATTCTCAATCAGAGACAACTAACGACACCCGCCTCTGATTGAGAACCATACTAGGCCGAACACAGAAATAGAAAAAACATAGAAACACAAAACATAGATTGCCCACCCAACTCACGTCCTGACCAACTAAAACAAAGAAATAACACAAGAACTAGTGTCAGAACGTGACACTGTAGATGTATAATATCTATATCAGTCATCATTTTAAGTAAATCTGTTGAGCATCAAGATCACCACTATGCTAGAGTTACTTTTACATTTTCACACAAAACATAATCACTCATTTTCAGGGAGACATGCATTTAACACGCTGATTAAAAGCTGGTGATGAGTCATGGGGTGGGTGGAGGGAGGGAGAGGAAAGAAGAGACAGAAAGAGAGAGAGAGTGTGAGTGAGTGAGTGAGAGAGAGACAGAAAGAGACAGAAAGAGAGAGAGAGAGAGACAGAAAGAGAGAGAGAGAGAGAGAGAGAGAGAGCGAGCAAGAGACAGAAAGAGAGAGAGAAAGAAAGAAAAAGAGAGAGCGAGAGAAAGAGAGAGAGAAAGAGAGAGCGAGAGAAAGAGAGAAAGAAAGAGAGAGAGAGAGACAGAAAGAAAGAGAGAGAGAGAGAGACAGAAAGAAAGAGAGAGAAAGAGAGAGAGAGTGCGAGAGAAAGAAAGAAAGAGAGTGAGAGAGTGTGTGATTAATTATTTGACTCTTAACAAGCCCCTTACAATGACTGGATTTGTACCAGTGCAGCTCAAAATGAGAAGAAGCAATTAGTGGGGACGTTGTTATGACACGGAACCGTCCATAAATGAGAGTGATGACCTTTTTTTTATGCATCCAAAATGGCACCCTATTCTTTATAGGCGACACATGATCAAACACTGAAGCTTTATAGACTTCTTATTTGACCACTAGGGACACACTCGTCTCTCCAAACCAAGCAAGCCACCAAGTTACAAAACCATATGTAACTAGTGATGGGGGGGAGGGGCGATCGATAATTACATATCAGAATATAATTTCTGACGATATACCTTGTCGTATTGTTTTGACAATATCACAATATAATTTGTTTGCGCGAATTGGCGGTACCTGCACCAAAACTTGCACCAAAACAGTATTTTATTACGTCATAGCGTTCTCCATCTCCTTAAATAGGAAGCCAGCTTGTTTTCAGCACTTTTATTTCCATGATCAAAACTCGTGTTCTCCTGGCTCTCACTTGTCCCTCTGCAGCAAGACATATGGTGAGCATCGAATCGTGAGGTCAAGGGTAATACCCAGCCAACTCCCCAGTTGGAAATATCTCCACGCTATAGAATCACTACCCATGATATGAGTAATTCATAGCTGTGTGTGATGTGACATTTGATGCCACACAAAGATCCATCCAGACTTTATTGGTGGGTTAAAACAACCCAGTGTCCATTGGGTTGGGGGGATTGACCCAGCACTAATTTATGGAATCTTATGGTACATTTTCAGTATCATCATGATTTCAATTTTGCTTGCATATGTGTGCCTTTTCTACCATCCAAACCCCTCGCTTTCCTACACACACACACAATTAAGATACAAAACGTGAGACATCTGTGGCGTTATCGTGTGACAAAACATTTCAGAGAGGCCTTTTATTGTCCCCCAGCACAAGGTGCACCTGTGTAATAATCATGCTCCTTTAATCAGCTTCTTGATATGCCACACCTGTCAGGTGGATGGATTATCTTGGTAAAGGAGAAATGATCACTGACATGGGATGGAAACACATTTGTTCACAACATTTGTGGCTAAAGGTCGCAAAGTTCAAGGGGGCCGAATACTTTCGCAAGGCACAACTGTATTCACTGTCGATGAAGCAAAAGCTATACTCTTTCTGGGGTCCACACACACAATACAAAACACATTACAAAACACAAAACAAAACAATACAAAACACAATATAAAAACAGCCTCCAGTATTTATGCTGCAATAGTTTATGTGTCGGGGGGCTAGGGTCAGTCTGTTATATCTGGAGTACTTCTCCTGTCTTATCCGGTGTCCTGTGTAAATTTAACTTTGCTCTCTCTTTCTCTCTTCCTCTCTTCTCTCGGAGGACCTGAGCCCTAGGACCATGCCTCAGGACTACCTGTCCAAATGACTCATTGCAATAAAAACAATCCAGTCCACCTGCTGTCCCCAGTCCACCCCAGTCCACCTGCTGTCCCCAGTGCACCTGCTGTCCCCAGTCCACCCCAGTCCACATGCTGTCCCCAGTCCTCCCCAGTCCACCCCAGTCCACCTGCTGTCCCCAGTCCACCCCAGTCCAACTGCTGTCCCCAGTCCACCCCAGTCCACCTGCTGTCCCCCCAGTCCACCTGCTGTCCCCCAGTCCACCTGCTGTCTCCAGTCCACCTGCTGTCCCCAGTCCACCCCAGTCCACCTGCTGTCCCCAGTCCACCCCAGTCCACCCCAGTCCAACTGCTGTCCCCAGTCCACCCCAGTCCAACTACTGTCCCCAGTCCACCCCAGTCCAACTGCTGTCCCCAGTCCACCCCAGTCCACCTGCTGTCCCCCCCCAGTCCACCTGCTGTCCCCAGTCCACCCCAGTGCACCTGCTGTCCCCAGTCCACCTGCTGTCCCCAGTCCACCTGCTGTCCCCAGTCCACCCCAGTCCACCTGCTGCTGCTCCAGTTTCAACTGTTCTGCCTGCGGCTATGGAACCCTGACCTGTTCACCGGACGTGCTACCTTTCCCAGACCTGCTGTTTTCAAATCTCTAGAGACAGCAGGAGTGGTAGAGATACTCTCAATGATCGGCTATGAAAAGCCAACTGACATTTACTCCTGAGGTGCTGACCTGTTGCACCCTCTACAACCACTGTGATTATTATTATTTGACCCTGTTGGTCATCTATGAACGTTTGAACATCTTGGCTATGTTCTGTTATAATCTCCACCCGGCACAGCCAGAAGAGGACTGGCCACCCCACATAGCCTGGTTCCTCTCTAGGTTTCTTCCCAGGTTCCTGCCTTTCTAGGGAGTTTTTCCTAGCCACCGTGCTTCTACACCTGCATTGCTTACTGTTTGGAGTTTTAAACTGGGTTTCTATACAGCACTTTGTGACAACGGATGACTTAAAAAGGGCTTTATAAATACATTTGATTGAATACAAAACACAATACACAACACAAATACATAACACTATACAAACACAATACAAACACAATACAATACACAACCACAACACATAACACTATACAAACACAATACAACACATAACACTATACAAACACAATACAAAACACAATACAGTCAATACATAAAACAATAGCAACACATTACAATACATAACACAAAACAAACACAATACAAACAACAATACAAACACAATACAAACGCTATACACAAAACACAATACACAATACAATACATAACACAATACAAACACAATACACAACACAAAACATAATACACAACACACAATACACAATACACAATACATAACACAAAACACTATACACAACACAAAACACAATACACAACACAAAACACTATACACAACACAAAACACAATACACAACACAAACACAATACACAACACAAAACACAATACACAAACACAATACACAACACAAAACACAATACACAACACAAACGCTATACACAACACAATACACAATACACAACACAAAACACAATACACAACACAAACACAATACACAACACAAAACACAATACACAACACAAACGCTATACACAACACAAAACACAATACACAACACAAACACAATACAATACAAACACATTACAAACGCTATACACAACACAAAACACAATACAAACACAATACACAACACAAAACACAATACACAACACAAACACAATACAATACAAACACATTACAAACGCTTTACACAACACAAAACACAATACAAACACAATACAAACACATTACAAAACACAATACATAACACAAACACATTACAAAACACAATACAAACACAACACAATACATAACACAAAACAAACACAATACAAACACAATACAAACGCTATACACAAAACACAATACACAATACAATACATAACACAATACAAACACAATACAAACACAATACATAACACAATACAAACACAATACAAACACAGTACAAACGCTATACACAACACAAAACACAATACAAACACAACACAATACATAACACAAAACAAACACAACACAAACACAATACAATACAAACACAATACAAACGCTATACACAAAACACAATACACAATACAATACATAACACAATACAAACACAATACAAACACATTACAAAACACAATACAAACACAATACAAACACAATACAAACACAGTACAAACACAACACAATACAATACAAACACAACACAATACAAACACAATACAAACACAGTACAAACACAATACAATACAATACAAACACAACACAATACAATACATAATACAATACAAACACAATACAAACACAATACAAACACATTACATAACACGATACAAACACAATACACAATACAATACATAACACATTACATAACACGATACAAACACAATACAAACACAATACAAACAATACATTACAAAACAAACACAAAAGTGAATCCCGATAGAAATTTTAAAAAGTAATATCTGGTAATATGGGCAATTTTTTTATATATTTAAAAAAAACAATTTTGGCAACAGACAAGCTGTTTTCTTTGCTGTAAAGCTGAAAGCAGTGCTCTGTTTTCCCTCTCTGACACTCAGAGGCTGCATGACAGTGAACTTATGAAGTCTACTCAGACTGGTCTGTGTTCTTCCTTATAACAGGAGATGAAATGACACAATGTATCAACATATAGTCTACTCTGACTGGTCTGTGTTCTTCATTATAACAGGAGATGAAATGACACAATGTATCAACATATAGTCTACTCTGACTGGTCTGTGTTCTTCATTATAACAGGAGATGAAATGACACAATGTATCAACATATAGTCTACTCTGACTGGTCTGTGTTCTTCATTATAACAGGAGATGAAATGATACAATGTATCAACATAAAGTCTACTCAGACTGGTCTGTATTCTTCATTATAACAGGAGATGAAATGACACAACGTATCAACATAAAGTCTACTCAGACTGGTCTGTGTTCTTCATTATAACAGGAGATGAAATGACACAACGTATCAACATAAAGTCTACTCAGACTGGTCTGTGTTCTTCATTATAACAGGAGATGAAATGACACAACGTATCAACATAAAGTCTACTCAGACTGGTCTGTGTTCTTCATTATAACAGGAGATGAAATGATACAATGTATCAACATAAAGTCTACTCAGACTGGTCTGTGTTCTTCATTATAACAGGAGATGAAATGACACAACGTATCAACATTGCTGCTTGATGCGCTGCTCAAATGTAAGAAATGTATCAAATCTAACAACAGAAGACTCATTAACATCCCCGTCGCCATCACAGCTAAATTATATATGTTTTAAACTGACGGAGGAATAGACTCGCGCAAAGACTAGACAGAGAGAAGCAGGTGAGTGAGGGCTGATAGGGGATGCTGAGAGATACAGGTGAGTGAGGGCTGGTAGGTGATACTGAGAGCAGCAGGTGAGTGAGGGCTGGGTAGGGGATGCTGAGAGAAGCAGGTGTGTGATGGCTGGTAGGGGATGCTGAGAGAAGCAGGTGTGTGATGGCTGGTAGGGGATGCTGAGAGAAGCAGGTGAGTGAGGGCTGGTAGGGGACGCTAAGAGTAGTAGGTGAGTGAGGGCTGATAGGGGCTGAGAGAAGCAGGTGAGTGAGGGCTGATAGGGGATGCTGAGAGAAGTGGGTGAGTGAGGGCTGATAGGGACGCTGAGAGATACAGGTGAGTGAGGGCTGATAGGGGACGCTGAGAGATACAGGTGAGTGAGGGCTGGTAGGGGATGCTGAGAGAAGCAGGTGAGTGAGGGTTGATAGGAGATGCAGAGAGAAGAGAAGCAGGTGAGTGAGGGCTGATAGGGGATGCTGAGAGAAGCAGGTGTGTGATGGCTGGTAGGGGATGCTGAGAGAAACAGGTGTGTGATGGCTGGTAGGGGATGCTGAGAGAAGCAGGTGTGTGATGGCTGGTAGGGGATGCTGAGAGAAGCAGGTGTGTGATGGCTGGTAGGGGATGCTGAGGGAAGCAGGTGTGTGATGGCTGGTAGGGGATGCTGAGAGAAGCAGGTGAGTGAGGGCTGATAGGGGACGCTGAGAGAAGCAGGTGAGTGAGGGCTGATAGGGGATGCTGAGAGAAGCAGGTGAGTGAGGGCTGATAGGGGACGCTGAGAGAAGCAGGTGAGTGAGGGCTGATAGGGGATGCTGAGAGAAGAGAAGCAGGTTAGTGAGGGCTGATAGGGGATGCTGAGAGAAGAGAAGCAGGTGAGTGAGGGCTGATAGGGGATGCTGAGTGAAGCAGGTGAGTGAGGGCTGATAGGGGATGCTGAGAGAAGCAGGTGAGTGAGGGCTGATAGGAGATGCAGAGAGAAGCAGGTGAGTGAGGGCTGATAGGGGATGCTGAGTGAAGCAGGTGAGTGAGGGCTGATAGGGGATGCTGAGAGAAGCAGGTGAGTGAGGGCTGATAGGGGATGCTGAGAGAAGCAGGTGAGTGAGGGCTGATAGGGGATGCTGAGAGAAGCAGGTGAGTGAGGGCTGGTAGGGGATGCTGAGTGAATCAGGTGAGTGAGGGCTGATAGGGGATGCTGAGTGAAGCAGGTGAGTGAGGGCTGATAGGGGATGCTGAGAGAAGCAGGTGAGTGAGGGCTGATAGGGGATGCTGAGTGAAGCAGGTGAGTGAGGGCTGATAGGGATGCTGAGAGAAGCAGGTGAGTGAGGGCTGATAGGGGATGCTGAGTGAAGCAGGTGAGTGAGGGCTGATAGGGGATGCTGAGTGAAGCAGGTGAGTGAGGGCTGATAGGGATGCTCCTGGCTGATTACAGCTACAACATGTAATATGCACATGAAAGTGAACTGGATATTATTGAACACGGGCAGACAAGACACCAGTGGCTGTTGCTTAAATTCAACTGAATTTTTAAACCAAGCTGATTTAATCAACATTTTATAACAGGCTCTTTTGATCAGTAGGTCTGAAAAAATTGGTATTATCATATGAAACAGTACCACAGTATTCAAACATTTTTGGTATTTTGGTACTGTGATATTTTTGACACCATACCGTGCAACACTACATGACCAAAAGTATGCTGCTGCGTCGAACATCTCATTCCAAAATAATGGGCATTAATATGGAGTTGGTACCCCCTTTGCTGCTTCAGACTCCACTCTTCTGGGAAGGCTTTTCACGAGATGTTGGAATATTGCTGCCGGGACTTGCTTCCATTCAACCACAAGAGCATTAGTGAGGTCTGCACTGATGTTGGGCAATTTGGCCTGGCTCTCCGTCAGTGTTCCAATTCATCACAAAGGTGTTCAATGGGGTTGAGCTCAGGGCTCTGTGCAGGCTCAGTTCTTCTGCACCAATCTCGACAAACCCTATTTGTATGGACCTCGTTTTGTTATGCTGAAACAGGAAAGGGCCTTCCCCAAACTGTTGCCACAAATTTGGAAGCACAGAATTGTCTAGAATGTCATTGTATGATGTAGCGTTAAGACTTGACTTCAAAGGAACTAAGGGGCTCGAACCATGAAAAACAGCCCCAGACCATTATTCCTCCTCCACCAAACTTTACAGTTAGAACTTTGCATTCGGCAGGTAGAGTTCTCCTGGCAAACCCAGATTCGTCTGTCGGACTGCCAGATGGTGAAGCGTGATGTATCACTCCGGAGAACTCGTCTCCACTGCTCCAGAGTCCATTGGCAGTGAGCTTTACACCACTCCAGCCAACGCATGGCATTGCACATGGTGATCTTAGGCTTGTGCAACTGCTCGGCCATGGAAACTAATTTCATGAAGCTCCCAACTAACAGTTATTGTGCTGACATTGCTTCCAGAGGCAGTTTGAAACTCTGTAGTAAGTGTTGCAACTGAGGACAGATGATTTTTACCTCTGGCGCTTCAGCACTCGGCGGTCCCGTTCTGTGAGCTTGTGTGGCCTACCACTTGGCCGTTGTTGCTCCTAGATGTTTCCATTTCACAATAACAGCACTTACAGATGACCGGTAGCACTGGTAGTGCATACATTTGATGAACTGACTTCCTTGTAAGGTGGCATCCTATGACGATGCCACGTTGAAAGTCCAGCCATTCTACTGCCAATGTTTGTCTATGGAGATTGCATGGCTGTGTTCGGTTTATACACCTGTCAGCAATGGGTATGGCTGAAATAGCAAAATACACTCATTTGAAGGGGTGTCCACATACTTTTGTACATATAGTGTATGTCAGTTAATATGTCAGATATAATATAACATACCATGTCAGATATAAACTGTAGCTAGATAGAGATTTGACACAACGTTCAGAATGATGATGATCACACACTGTGATCCCACAGTGCCAACATATTGTAATGCAGACTAATGAAACAGATATGTTTGCTGACATGGTGGGAACACAAGGACAGATCAATGGTTTTCCCCAGGAACTAGTCAATCTCATCTCCTGGTAACTCCCTCTCTCTGTCGGAGGTCTGTCAATACGGCTGGGAACAGTCCTTGTCATGTGTCCTTTACATCAATCAACACACAACCGCTGTTTAATGCCTACATCTTCCATTCCTTTGGACCTGGGACTCATGTTGGTTCGTCATGGTGGGACCTGTTAGTGTCGTTAAAATTAATTACGTGAGAAATGGCGGTGGAAACTCATTTATGCAAAAATATTGATATAATAACCAATCATATCGAAGTAAACTTGGAGCCACGCGATGATCTGTTGTGTGGTCCTCCCATTACGACTCTGGGAAATCATGCAGTTTACTAGGCTGCATATTAAATAAATGATGATGAACTTCACAGGGTGGTGAAATGCACGGTGAGCTTGACACTTTTACAATAAATATCCAGGGTCTTATTCTGGTGACATGATGATCATTTGCTTGGCTGCAGTTTGAAAATATAAAAAAATATCACTCTTATCCATAATAATCTCACAATGTAGATAGCCTATTGTATGTGCTGTTGGCTGGAGCACATTTACCAAAGAACCATCAGTAGAGTTGAAAATGCGATGGAAACCCATTTAACTTTGTATTTTTTCATTCGATACATGGGAATTTAACATCAAATGTAAAAAAATGATGTGCACTAAGTCATTTTTAACTGCAAAAAAGTATGTTTGCTGAAACATTTCCGCTGGGAAAATGTGATTTTTTTATTTGCATGAAAATAAGCATATTTTGGAATGCTGTTGCTTTCATTCAAGTGTTTTTCTAAAATGCCATCATCTAATTTCCCCGTCAATCTCGTTATGCCAACCCGCAAGTCAATGTCGCTGGTGTGTATCCATGTGATATTGTTACATACAGGGATATACCACGACATTTCAAATGATTCACTTATACTTTTCATGATGTCCACATGCGCCCCGCTGGGGTGGGGGGAAAGCACAGCATGTGGCCTCAAATAGTCTAGTTAGCTATAGCCGGCTAGCTTAACCAGCAAAACCAACTAGCCACTCTAGGCTACGCCAGGCCAGACGGGCACTGCTAATGTTATATGGGATGATAAATAACATTGTGGCTGCTACAAGTTAGCTAGTCTTGGCTGTAGTCGGTTGCCTTTTGCGTCTCTCTCGCTCCCTCCCTCTTTCGCCACACTGCCCCATATAACCTCCACAGCTGCTGTAGCACAGAGCCCCCCCATCCCTAGTCTGAAGGGAGATAGGCCCCCCCATCCCTAGTCTGGAAGGGAGCTAGGCTCCCCATCCCTAGTCTGGAAGGGAGCTAGGCCCCCCATCCCTAGTCTGGAAAGGAGCTAGACCCCGCATCCTAGTCTGGAAGGGAGCTAGGCCCTCACATCCCTAGTCTGGAAGGAGATAGCCCCCCCCATCCCTAGTCTGGAAGGGAGCTAGCCACCCCATCCCTAGTCTGGAAGGGAGCTAGCCCCTCCCATCCCTAGTCTGGAAAGAGCTGGCTCCCCCATCCCTAGTCTGGAAGGGAGCCCTAGGGCCCCCCATCCCTAGTCTGGAAGGGAGCCAGGCCCCCCCATCCCTAGTCTGGAAGGGAGCTAGCCCCCCATCCCTAGTCTGGAAGCGAGCTAGGCCCCCCCCATCCCTAGTCTGGAAGGGAGCAGGACCCCCATCCCTAGTCTGGAAGGGGAGCTAGGCCCTCCCATCCCTAGTCTGAAGGAGCTAGGCCCCCCATACCTAGTCTGGAAGGGAGCTAGGCCCTCCCCCATCCCTAGTCTGGAAGACAGCTAGGCCCCCCATCCCTAGTCTGGAAGGGGGGCTAGGCCCTGTCCTCTTGACAGGTTTTTATTTTTTTTGATTATTTTTATAAACGAAATATGCCTATCTTCATCTCTGCTAAAATCTGGGTAAAGATTGAAAGGAATGTGAATCTTATTCTGTACTTTTGTAAAAGTGTACCAACCTTACCAGCAGGCATGCTAGCTAAAAAGATAATTAGACAAGCTACCGTAGCTACTCTAACTTGATTGACAGCATGAAATGGCTTCTGGTTAGCTAATTATGAGGTTGGGAGACTGGGAACCTATCAGGGCTAGCTAAAGAGAACTACATAACATTGCTATGGATAGTAGTATTACAGAGGGAAAACAAATATATCATAATAATTCTTATTAACAGGACCAATCAGAGGGGGCACGTGCCCTGTGCCCCTATTGGCAGGACGCCTCTGTGCCCCCTATTGGCAGGACGCTCTGTGTCGCCTATTGGCAGGACGCCTCTTTGTGGGGGTTGTGAGTCTGACTGACCCACTATCACAATGAATCACACATTATTTACAGAATTGGCACCACAGATTAAGAAGTAAACTACACAATGCTTAGGGTATCTCTCTCTCTCTCTCTTCCTCTCTGACTCGCCTAGTTAAAAAATAAATAAAAATAAATTCAAAATATCTCACTCTTTCCAGCTCTGTCTGTCTGTCTGTCTGTCTGTCTGTCTGTCTGTCTGTCTGTCTGTCTGTCTGTCTCTGTCTGTCTGTCTGTCTGTCTGTCTGTCTGTCTGTCTGTCTGTCTGTCTGTCTGTTCTGTCTGTCTGTCTGTCTGTCTGTCTGTCTGTCTGTCTGTCTGTCTGTCTGTCTGTCTGTTCCACTTGAACGGCATAATGGAAACTGGGGTATGCTCCCTGCTCATCAATCAGCCTGCATAATACTGCATACTCACTCAGCAACACATTGAGCCCAGCTTGGAGATGAGGACCCGCTAACTGAATATTAGACCCCCGATGATTAACCAAATGACATTGTAATGGCTTCCAACTTGCATTGGCCGCTTCCAAAATAGCACCCTATTCCTTATAGGGCTCAGTCGAATGTAGTGCACCATATAGGAAGAGGGTGGCATTTGAGACACAATAATGATATCCTCACAGATTCTTGGCATTGTTGGTTATTGTAGATGTGACATACAGACACATCTCACCTACCTAGTGCTCACTGCAGGCGTGTCCTTCCTGCAGCTACTCCCACGCCACTACCTCGTACAGCAACTTATAATAACCCTGAGAGGAGAATTGTAGACGGTAGAAACCACACAAACACAGTCTTTTGGAACTACAGTTGACACAGCAGGTGAGGTCACCGTAGGAATGGCATGAATCTGCTCTCTCAGTATCAAACAGAATTGTATTTTCTTAATTTAAATGTATTTTAGAGGACACCGAGAGGAGAGAATGGAGAGAAAGGATTGGACACCGTCCTGAAGGACACCACCTCGTCCTGAAGGACACCACACTGTCCTGAAGGACACCACACCGTCCTGAAGGACAACACACCATCCCGAAGGACACCACACCGTCCTGAAGGACACCACCGCCCCCTGAGGACAACACACCATCCTGGAGGACACCACACCGTCCTGGAGGACACCACACCGTCCTGAAGGACACCACACCGTCCTGAAGGACACCACACCATCCGGAAGGACAGCGTCCTGGAGGACACCGCCCTGGAGGACACCACACCATCCCTGAAGGACACCGTCCTGGAGGACACCACACCATCCTGGAGGACAACACACCATCCTGGAGGACACCACACCATCCTGGAGGACACCACACCATCCTGAAGGACACCACACCATCCTGAAGGACAGCGTCCTGAGGACACCACACCATCCTGAAGGACAACACACCATCCTGGAGGACACCACACCATCCTGAGGACACCACACCATCCTGAAGGACACCACACCATCCTGAAGGACAGCGTCCTGGAGGACACCACACCATCCTGAAGGACACCGTCCTGGGTACACTGTCCTGGAGGACACCACACCCATCCTGAAGGACACCGTCCTGGAGGACACCACACCATCCTGAGGACACCACACCATCCTGAAGGACACCACACCATCCTGAAGGACAGCGTCCTGGAGGACACCACACCATCCTGAAGGACAACACACCATCCTGGAGGACACCACACCATCCTGGAGGACACCACACCATCCTGAAGGACAACACACCATCCTGGAGGACACCACACCATCCTGGACACCACACCATCCTGAAGGACAACACACCATCCTGGAGGACACCACCATCCTGAAGGACAACACACCGTCCTGGAGGACACCACACCATCCTGAAGGACAACACACCGTCCTGGAGGACACCACACCATCCTGAAGGACAACACACCATCCTGGAGGACACTGTCCTGAAGGACAACACACCGTCCTGGAGGACACCACACCGTCCTGGAGGACAACACACCATCCTGAACGACACCGTCCTGAAGGACACCACACACCATCCTGAAGGACACCGTCCTGAAGTACACCACACCATCCTGAAGACACCACACCATCCTGAAGACAGCACACCATCCTGAAGACAGCACACCATCCTGAAGGACACCACACTGTCCTGAGGACACCGTCCTGAAGACACCACACCGTCCTGAAAGGACAGCATCCTGAAGACACCACACCGTCCTGAAGGACAGCATCCTGAAGACACCACACCGTCCTGAAGGACAGCATCCTGAAGACACCACACCGTCCTGGAGGATGCTGTAGTCAACCTGAGGCCAGCACATATACTGTAGTGTACAACATATGCAACATATACAGAGTATATATACAGAGTATGTATATATACAGAATATAGCTTGGAGAGGCTTAAAAAGTTAATTTACAATTTAGCACGAATAATGAACAGAACATTTAGCACATTATGATACATCCTAGCCTGGTCTCAGAAATGTTTGGCATGAAAATGAGTGGGAAGGAGATGGCATGACAATGCAAACAGACTGACAAACAGGCTGGATTAAATATATATATATATTTTTATTGAACTTTATTTAACTAGGCAAGTCAGTTAAGAACAAATTCTTATTTACAATGACGGCCTACACCGGCTAAACCCGGATGAGACCGCCCTATTGACTCCGATCACGGCCGGATGTGATGCAGCCCTGTAGGTAACTGATAAATGACTGTGTCAGCCAATGGAGATGTATTTAACCAGCTAACGGAGATCTATTCACCCAGCTAACGGAGATCTATTCAACCAGCTAACAGAGATGTATTCACCCAGCTAACAGAGATGTATTCACCCAGCTAACGGAGATGTATTCACCCAGCTAATGGAGATGTATTCACCCAGCTAATGGAGATGTATTCACCCAGCTAATGGAGATGTACTCACCCAGCTAATGGAGATGTATTCACCAGCTAATGGAGATCTATTCAACCAGCTAACGGAGATCTATTCACCCAGCTAACGGAGATCTATTCACCCAGCTAACGGAGATGTATTCAACCAGCTAACTGAGATCTATTCACCCAGCTAACGGAGATCTATTCAACCAGCTAACAGAGATGTATTCACCCAGCTAACAGAGATGTATTCACCCAGCTAACGGAGATGTATTCACCCAGCTAATGGAGATGTATTCACCAGCTAATGGAGATGTATTCACCCAGCTAATGGAGATGTACTCACCCAGCTAATGGAGATGTATTCACCCAGCTAATGGAGATCTATTCAACCAGCTAACGGAGATCTATTCACCCAGCTAATGGAGATGTATTCACCCAGCTAATGGAGATCTATTCAACCAGCTAACGGAGATCTATTCACCCAGCTAATGGAGATCTATTCACCCATCTATTCACCCAGCTAATGGAGATCTATTCAACCAGCTAACGGAGATCTATTCACCCAGCTAATGGAGATCTATTCACCCATCTATTCACCCAGCTAATGGAGATCTATTCAACCAGCTAACGGAGATCTATTCACCCAGCTAATGGAGATGTATTCACCCAGCTAACGGAGATGTATTCACCCAGCTAATGGAGATGTATTCACCCAGCTAATGGAGATGTATTCACCCAGCTAATGGAGATGTATTCACCCAGCTAATGGAGATCTATTCACCCAGCTAATGGAGATCTATTCAACCAGCTAACGAAGATGTATTCACCCAGCTAACGGCGATGTCTACTGTCTAGCTCCATAGTGTACTCCCAGAGAGAGCGGTCTCATTAACCACCGATGCCACATGAACACGCCACTAGTGGAGTACGGCAAGTTGGCAACAGTTAGGTTCCTATTCCCTATGTAGTGCACTACTTTTGACCAGAGCCCACTGAGGTAAACAGCATCTGATCTGTTATGTTGTTTCAGCTTTGCATGTCAATGTGTTGATGCTGGAGAACTTAATAAGAAGCTTCCTGTCAGAAATGACGTTTTAACTACACCAATAAGCATATGGTTCGAATCCAGGCTGTATCACATACGGCCGTGATTGGGAATCCCACAGTGTGGCGCAAAATTGAACCCAGCCGTCCAGGTTTGGCCGAACGTCATTGTAAATAACAATTTGTTCTTAACTGACTTGCCTACATAAAGGTTCAATTAAAAGAATATAAAACAGGAGAGCTATCATCTCTGTATCCCTGGCTGGAGTTGAATGATTAACTCAACAACACATTTCTTGGCTGTTATGGGAATATGGAGTCATTTGGAACAGAATCATAGAGTCATTTCGTCCTAGAGTCATTGTGGACAGAATCATAGAATCATTTGAGACCAGAATCATAGAGTCATTGGGGACAGAATCATAGAGTCATTTGGGACAGAATCATAGAGTCATTTGGTCCCAGAGTCATTTGGGACAGAATCATAGAGTAATTGGGACCAGAATCATAGAGTCATTGGGACCAGAATCATAGAGTCATTGGGGACAGAATCATAGAGTCATTGGGACCAGAATCATAGAGTCATTGGGACCAGAATCATAGAGTCATTGGGACCAGAGTCATAGAGTCATTTGGGACAGATTCATTTGACAATGTCCAGTGTATCAATCAATAGGGTACAGTGTGCTCCTTTTGGAAGACTTGTGTTGTGTCTATGTTTACACTGGTGTAGGTCATCATTTAAAAGAGCAGGATAGACACACATCATATTTGGTTACAGATTCTGCACGCTTTGGAAAAGTTGAAATGTATCATGTTTCCAACCCTGCTCAGTCTAGCATCTGGCAACAAATAGTTGTCACAGAGACTAATTGCGTTATATCCTTGGTTTGCCTAGGGAGGTCCTAGCTACTTCAATTTTAATGACGGTTGCTGCTCAGATGACTGTCTGTCTTTACCTGTCTAAAATGGCACCCTGTTCCCTATGTAGCGCACTACTTTTGAACTGGTCCCACATAGGGCACTTGTCAAAAGTAGTGCATTATCTAGAACGTTAGTGTTTGTCTTAGACTAGAGGAAACCAATCGTAAGGAAGTTGCTGTCTGTCTTTCAGCAGATGATGGAAGGTAGCTGGCAAGTCAGAATGTTGCATTTAGAAGGCAAGGAGCCTCAGTCTGGAAACAGCATCTGATTCGTTATGTTGTTTCATCTCTGCATGTCAATGTGTGTGAGGAATAGGGTGCTATTTGGGATGCAGCCCATAAGATGCACGGGATGGACCTCCATGGGGGGGTCGTTTTGGGAGTTGAGCATCACAAACTGTCATATGAGATGATTTGTAATGCAAGAGGGGTGGTTCCAGACAGAACAGGTTAGTACGGAGGTCAGCCTTAGTTAGAGCAGCACCAGTCCAGAAACCAGCACTAGTCCAGAAACCAACACCAGTCCAGAAACCAACACCAGTCCAGAAACCAGCACCAGTCCAGAAACCAGCACCAGTCCAGAAACCAGCACCAGTCCAGAAACCAACACCAGTCCAGAAACCAGCACCAGTCCA
>NC_060195.1:7148835-7157325 GCF_021184085.1 Oncorhynchus gorbuscha | reverse complement strand
TAGATACTGTCAATAGTAGTAGAGTAGTACTGAATAGATACTGTCAATGGTAGAGTAGTACTGAATAGATACTGTCAATAGTAGTAGAGTAGTACTGAATAGATACTGTCAATGGTAGAGTAGTACTGAATAGATACTGTCAATAGTAGTAGAGTAGTACTGAATAGATACTGCCAATAGTAGTAGAGTAGTACTGAATAGATACTGTCAATCACGGTAGAGTAGTACTGAATAGATACTGTCAATAGTAGTAGAGTAGTACTGAATAGATACTTTCAATAGTAGTAGAGTAGTACTGAATAGATACTGTCAATCACAGTAGAGTAGTACTGAATAGATACTGTCAATAGTAGTAGAGTAGTACTGAATAGATACTTTCAATAGTAGTAGAGTAGTACTGAATAGATACTGTCAATATAATAAAGACACTTCTGATATCCTGACCTCACCCTTCGTTTGTCCTTGAAGAGATAATCCTAGTGATCATAATGAGACAGTTTAAGCTCCGAGGGTCGTTGTATGAATCAGCTGCTGTTCCTTCTGTTCACTGTAATTCACTGCCTTGTGACCCAGTCTACGGGTCTCAGCTCTGTGTTGATATCTCACCATGCCTCGCTTGATGAATAAGCTTCTGTTTACATCTAATAATGACAAACTTGCCACTTCTTGCTCTGTTGGTGTACAACAGTGGCTTACAAATAAGATTGATTGATACATAGAAAAGATTTGGTAGAGCAGGAGGGAAGTGATAATGAGTTATTCTGTGAATAACATTATCTCTGTGAATAATTCATTATCTTTGTGAAGAACTCGTTATCACTGTGAAGACCTTGTTATCTCCGTGAAGAACTCGTTATCTCCGTGAAGAACTCATTGTTCCCGTGAAGAGCTCGCCTTTATTTCGTCGACACAGATAACTTTTGTTTTCCAGTTGGACTATCGTGCAAACTTTTCCTTGAAAACAAAATCTTGAATGGCTCAACTCTGCCACACTATCTTGACTTCAGTCTTGGGCAAAATTCCACAAAAACAAAAAACAGTCCCACCCATTGGTACACTACACAACAAAGTACAAAGCCAACACCCCCATATGTAATAGTAATCAGTATTCTACACCCCCATATGTAATAGTAATCAGTATTCTACACCCCCATATGTAATCAGTATTCTACACCCCCATATGTAATCAGTATTCTACACCCCCATATGTAATAGTAATCAGTATTCTACACCCCCATATGTAATAGTAATCAGTATTCTACACCCCCATATGTAATAAGTATTCTACACCCCCATATGTAATCAGTATTCTACACCCCCATATGTAATCAGTATTCTACACCCCCATATGTAATCAGTATTCTACACCCCCATATGTAATAGTAATCAGTATTCTACACCCCCATATGTAATCAGTATTCTACACCCCCATATGTAATAGTAATCAGTATTCTACACCCCCATATGTAATAGTAATCAGTATTCTACACCCCCATATGTAATAGTAATCAGTATTCTACACCCCCATATGTAATCAGTATTCTACACCCCCATATGTAATCAGTATTCTACACCCCCATATGTAATCAGTATTCTACACCCCCATATGTAATAGTAATCAGTATTCTACACCCCCATATGTAATCAGTATTCTACACCCCCATATGTAATAGTAATCAGTATTCTACACCCCCATATGTAATAGTAATCAGTATTCTACACCCCCATATGTAATAGTAATCAGTATTCTACACCCCCATATGTAATAGTAATCAGTATTCTACACCCCCATATGTAATAGTAATCAGTATTCTACACCCCCATTAATAGTAATCAGTATTCTACACCCCCATATGTAATAGTAATCAGTATTCAACACCCCCATATGTAATAGTAATCAGTATTCTACACCCCCATATGTAATAGTAATCAGTATTCTACACCCCCATATGTAATAGTAATCAGTATTCTACACCCCCATATGTAATAGTAATCAGTATTCTACACCCCCATATGTAATCAGTATTCTAACACCCCCATATGTAATAGTAATCAGTATTCCAACACCCCCATATGTAATAGTAATCAGTATTCCAAGTCATATCAAGAGGTTGTAAAACAATAGTTTTTTTTTGGGGGGGGGGGGGTGTGCTGCCACCTCCCATCCATTACAATCTATGTCTCATTGTGATTGGTCTGCCTGTGATTGGTCTGCCTGTGATTGGTCCGCCTGTGATTGGTCCGCCTGTTGTTGCAACACATTCAGCTACGACATTCTAGTTGGAATGGTAGGGAGTGTTTTCTACTTAAATTCAGTGGCAGAGGTTGAGTGGAGACCACTGTGTGTGTGTGTGTGTGTGTGTGTGTGTGTGTGTGTGTGTGTGTGTGTGTGTGTGTGTGTGTGTGTGTGTGTGTGTGTGTGTGTGTGTGTGTGTGTGTGTGTGTGTGTGTGTGTGTGTGTGTGTGTGTGTGTGTATTGGTAGAGTGGTAATAGCTGGCTGTAGTGCTGGGCGACACACCAGTCTTATCTGCTTGGACTCAGGCTCAGTCTGGCACGCATTAAAGATAATGAAACAGGCTGTAAACACAACACGCCCCTGTCAACACACAGAACACCAGCCATCCTGACTGTCAACACAACACACCACTGTCAACACACAGAACACCAGCCATCCTGACTGTCAACACAACACGCCACTGTCAACACACAGAACACCAGCCATCCTGACTGTCAACACAACTCACCACTGTCAACACTCAGAACACCAGCCATCCTGACTGTCAACACAACACGCCCCTGTCAACACACAGAACACCAGCCATCCTGACTGTCAACACAACACCCCCCTGTCAACACACAGAACACCAGCCATCCTGACTGTCAACACAACACGCCCCTGTCAACACACAGAACACCAGCCATCCGGACTGTCAACACAACACACCATTATCAACACACAGAACACCAGCCATCCTGACTGTCAACACAACACACCATTATCAACACACAGAACACCAGCCATCCTGACTGTCAACAAAACACACCACTATCAACACACAGAACACCAGCCATCCTGACTGTCAACACAACACAACACTATCAACACACAGAACACCAGCCATCCGGACTGTCAACACAACACACCATTATCAACACACAGAACACCAGCCATCCTGACTGTCAACACAACACACCACTATCAACACACAGAACACCAGCCATCCGGACTGTCAACACAACACACCATTATCAACACACAGAACACCAGCCATCCTGACTGTCAACACAACACACCACTATCAACACACAGAACACCAGCCATCCTGACTGTCAACACAACACACCACTATCAACACACAGAACACCAGCCATCCTGACTGTCAACACAACACACCACTATCAACACACAGAGCACCAGCCATCCGGACTGTCAACACAACACACCACTATCAACACACAGAACACCAGCCATCCTGACTGTCAACACAACACACCACTATCAACACACAGAACACCAGCCATCCTGACTGTCAACACAACACACCACTATCAACACACAGAACACCAGCCATCCTGACTGTCAACACAACACACCACTATCAACACACAGAGCACCAGCCATCCTGACTGTCAACACAACACACCACTATCAACACACAGAGCACCAGCCATCCGGACTGTCAACACAACACACCACTATCAACACACAGAACACCAGCCATCCTACAGTATTTAGGGCTAATATGAAAGAAGAAGAAGAAATTGCCATTTAGCAGACGCTTTTATCCAAAGTGACTTACAGTCATGTGTGCATACATTCTACGTATGGGTGGTCCCGGGGATGGAACCCACTATCCTGGCGTTACAAGCGCCATGCTCTACCAACTGAGCTACAGAAGGACCACAATATAATGATGATATAAGAGTCTTGAAACGGTTTTCCCTTTTTTAGTGAGCCAATCAGGAGATATTACACAACCAGAACCATGAGAAAGTTACACTTCACAGAACCAGTGTGCTATCTATCCCTCAGGCTGTCACGTAGACGACTCAAACAGAGTACTGTGTATGGAATGCAATGCACATTTTGGAAGCATTCAGTACACGCAGATTATCCCTGTCCTGTTGGGGGGTAGACTTGGTCTGGTCCTAGATAAGTACTGAAGCTCTTCGTTCTGCTAGGCGTGTTGCCCTGGCGACACCCCAGTGACGTCACAGTCCATCGCTTGGAAAAGATGCTGTAACGTGAAGAAAAATATCTGACATCTGTATTCAGTTCTACATGTTTATGAAGTAATAATTTTCCCTACCAGGAAATATACCATATTCATTTGCAGTAACGTGTTGTTAAGTTGTTAACATGCATGTCACTATAAAACTTAGTTATTTGAGGGTCATTGTATTTTTTATATATACTTTTTTTTGTTGTAAACAACTTTCCAACTCAGTTGTTTTTCCTGAACATGGACATATAATGATTGTAACGAAGTCCCCAAAACACAAGTCTCTTGTCACAGCATGAGACAGATGAAATTAAATGACAAAGATAACAGAATGTCTCTCCTGCTGTGGCTCATAAAACAAATGAAAAGACAGGCCTCCTCATTAGACTCTGTCTCAGGCCTCCTCACTAGACTCTGTCTCAGGCCTCCTCATTAGACTCTGTCTCAGGCCTCCTCATTAGACTCTGTCTCAGGCCTCCTCATTAGACTCTGTCTCAGGCCTCCTCAGACTCTGTCAGGCTCCTATTAGACTCTGTCTCAGGCCTCCTCATTAGACTCTGTCTCAGGCCTCCTCATTAGACTCTGTCTCAGGCCTCCTCATTAGACTCTGTCTCAGGCCTCCTCATTAGACTCTGTCTCAGGCCTCCTCATTAGACTCTGTCTCAGGCCTCCTCATTAAACTCTGTCTCAGGCCTCCTCATTAGACTCTGTCTCAGGCCTCCTCATTAGATTCTGTCTCAGGCCTCCTCATTAGACTCTGTCTCAGGCCTCCTCATTAGACTCTGTCTCAGGCCTCCTCATTAGACTCTGTCTCAGGCCTCCTCATTAGACTCTGTCTCAGGCCTCCTCATTAGACTCTGTCTCAGGCCTCCTCATTAGACTCTGTCTCAGGCCTCCTCATTAGACTCTGTCTCAGGCCTCTTCATTAGGCTCCATCTCAGGCCATTTCATTTGAACTTAAGTGATAATTACTCCATGTTGTTTCCCAAAAGTCATTGTAGAAACTTAGAGGACACTAGAGAAGACTCTTTCCATTCCTGATGCTGTGTTTTTGGGTGGAGAACAGTTTGGCAAGTAGCGTACTTCACAAGAATTCAGCAATCGTTTCGTAAGACTTGTGTGAAATATGTCATTGTACACCCATCGAAGAGAGTTCTCACCCCTCCCAAAGCATGCCACTTTGCATCAGAGGGCAGAGATGTGCTGCTCTGGTAGAAGCTCCAAAAATATGTGCATGTGAAAGATTTACAACGAAAAGGTGAACACTTCTAGTCTAGTGCCAGATCTGTTTGTGCTGTCTAGGCAACTTTGGCAAGATAGCACAAACCCATCTGAAGTTTAATTATGAATCGCTACATTCGACAGGTCCAAACCGATCTGAAGTTTAATTATGAATCGCTACATTCGACTGGTCCAAACCGATCTGAAGTTTAATTATGAATCGCTACATTTGACTGGTCCAAACCGATCTGAAGTTTAGTTATGAATCGCTACATTCCACGGTTCCAAACCGATCTGAAGTTTAGTTATGAATCGCTACATTCGACTGGTCCAAACCGATCTGAAGTTGAATTATGAATCGCTACATTCCACGGTTCCAAAGCTCCCAATTTCCTGTTTTCCTTCCACGGTTCCGTAGCTTCCCAATTTCCTGTTGTCCTTCAACGGTTCCAAAGCTTCCCAATTTCCTGTTGTCCTTCCACGGTTCCAAAGCTTCCCAATTTCCTGTTGTCCTTCCACGGTTCCAAAGCTTCCCAATTTCCTGTTGTCCTTCCACGGTTCCAAAGCTTCCCAATTTCCTCACCCTAATTTATTTCTCCATGGATGAGTCCCAAACGTCCCATTTCCTGCTGTCCCTACATAGTCCAAAGCTTCCCAATTTCCTGCTGTCCCTCATAGGTTCCATAGCTTCCCTATTTCCTAGTTGTCCTTCTACGGTTCCAAAGCTTCCCAATTTCATCAGCCTACATTATTTCTCTATAGACCAGAGCCCTATGGACCCCTCTTCCCTACATAGTGCACTACTTTCGACCAGAGCCCTATGGACCCCTCTTCCCTACATAGTGCACTACTTTTGACCAGAGCCCTATGGACCCCTCTTCCCTACATAGTGCACTACTTTAGACCAGAGCCCTATGGACCATGGTGAACAGTGGTGCACTATTCAGAAAATAGGGTACTGTTTGAGCCGTGACCTGTGTGTATTCTCCATGTCTTCATCATAGTGTTTTTTTGGGGGGAGAGGTTGGAACTGTAGGCACTGTCACTGGGGAAGCTGGGAAACTGAGAAGGTTCTGGAAACTCTCCTGGGGTTTTTAGGAAATCTTCTGCCCCTCCTAGACTGCATTAGCCAGCCTCTGTCTATCACTCATCATAGAGAACAGGACACCACCCAGCCCATATAACACCCACCAAGTCCAGTCTTGATTTCCACGGTTACAGTAATGAGGCAGATTAGGCAGGTCCACTTCAGCCATTTGACTCTCTCTGAGAATGAAAGAAGTTATTCATCCAGGCCATTCCGTGCAGACTACAGAAGAGTAGAGAACGGGGAGTAAGTTGTTTGCCAAGTTCTTTTGTAAGCCTACGATTGTATCTGCCAATAAAATACAAACTTTTCAGGGCTAGCTGAGCAAAAATAACAAGATGCATCCTGTCTTCACATCTGTGTATTGTTTACAAGAGCAAGTCGTTATATGGGTACAGGGTGGGTACAGGGTGGGTATAGGGTGGGTACAGGGTGGGTATAGGTACAGAGTGGGTACAGGGTGGGTACAGGTACAGGGTGGATACAGAGTGGGTACAGGGTGAGTACAGCATGGGTACAGGGTGGGTACAGGGTGGGTACAGAGTGGGTACAGGGTGGGTACAGGGTGGGTATAGGTACAGAGTGGGTACAGGGTGGGTACAGGTACAGGGTGGGTACAGAGTGGGTACAGGGTGAGTACAGCATGGGTACAGGGTGGGTACAGGGTGGGTACAGGGTGGGTACAGGGTGGGTACAGGGTGGGTACAGGGTGGGTACAGAGTGGGTACAGGGTGGGTACAGGTACAGGGTGGGTACAGAGTGGGTACAGGGTGGGTACAGGGTGGGTACAGGGTGGGTACAGAGTGGGTACAGGGTGGGTACAGAGTGGGTAAAGGTACAGAGTGGGTACAGGGTGGGTACAGGGTGGGTACAGGGTGGGTACAGAGTGGGTACAGGGTGGGTATAGGTACAGAGTGGGTACAGGTACAGGGTGGGTACAGAGTGGGTACAGGGTGGGTACAGGGTGGGTACAGAGTGGGTACAGGGTGGGTACAGAGTGGGTACAGGGTGGGTACAGGGTGGGTACAGGGTGGGTACAGAGTGGGTACAGGGTGGGTACAGGGTGGGTACAGGGTGGGTACAGGGTGGGTACAGGGTGGGTACAGGGTGGGTACAGGGTGGGTACAGAGTGGGTACAGGGTGGGTACAGGGTGGGTACAGGTACAGGGTGGGTACAGGGTGGGTACAGAGGGTACAGGGTGGGTACAGAGTGGGTACAGGGTGGGTACAGGGTGGGTACAGAGTGGGTACAGGGTGGGTACAGGTACAGGGTGGGTACAGGGAGGGTACAGAGTGGGTCCAGGGTGGGTACAGGGAGGGTACAGAGTGGGTACAGGGTGACGCCATTTAGCCTGTACTGGCTGGCTGACTGGTGGGCTGACTGACTGGTGGGCTGGCTGACTGGTGGGCTGGCTGACTGGTGGGCTGGTTGGCTGACTGGTGGGCTGGCTGGCTGACTGGTGGGCTGGTTGGCTGGCTGGTGGGCTGGCTGGCTGACTGGTGGGCTGGCTGGCTGACTGGTGGGCTGGCTGGCTGACTGGTGGGCTGGCTGCGTTCTTTCCACTGAGATGTCATGGCGGTGACTCACCATTACAGCGATGCATGGTGATGGTCACTTAGTTTGTTTACGTGCTACAGAGGTTAAACAGACTGAATGAGGAGTAAACAGGACAGAGAGCAGAGTTCTGCAAGGAACACAGAGACACAGAGAGTAGAGCTCTGGAAGGAACACAGAGACACAGAGACACAGAGACACAGAGACACAGAGACACAGAGACACAGAGACACAGAGAGTAGAGCTCTGGAAGGAACACAGAGACACAGAGACACAGAGACACAGAGACACAGAGAGTAGAGCTCTGGAAGGAACACAGAGACACAGAGACACAGAGACACAGAGACACAGAGACACAGAGAGTAGAGTTCTGGAAGGAACACAGAGACACAGAGAGTAGAGC
>NC_060195.1:7137075-7148735 GCF_021184085.1 Oncorhynchus gorbuscha | reverse complement strand
TCTGTCTCTGTCTCTGTCTGTGTCTGTGTCTGTGTCTCTCTCTCTCTCTCTCTCTCTCTCTCTCTCTCTCTCTCTCTCTCTCTCTCTCTCTCTCTCTCTCTCTCTCTCTCTCTCTCTCTCTCTCTCTCTCTCTCTCTCTCTCTCTCTCTCTCTCTCTCTCTCTCTCTCTCTCTCTCAACCCTCTCTCAACCCTCTCTCCAAAACCTCTCTCTCCCTCTCCAAGCCCTCTTTCAACTCTCTCTCTCTCTCTCGCAACCCTCTCTCTCTCAACCATCTCTCTCTCTCTCTCTCTCTCTCTCTCTCTCTCTCTCTCTCTCTCTCTCTCTCTCAACCCTCTCTCAACTCTCTCTCTCTCTCAACCCTCTCTCTCTCTCAACTCTCTCTCTCTCTCAACCCTCTCTCTCTCTCAACCCTCTCTCTCTCAACCCTCTCTCTCTCAACCCTCTCTCTCTCAACCCTCTCTCTCACTCTCTCCAAACCTTCTCAACCGTCTCTCTCAACCCTCTCTCTCAACCGTATCTCTCTCAACCCTCTCTCTCTCACTCTCTCCAAACCCTCTCTCCAAACCCTCTCTCTCCCCCCTCTCTCCAAACCCTCTCTCAACCCTCTCTCTCTCAACCCTCTCTCTCTCTCAACTCTCTCTCTCTCTCAACTCTCTCTCTCTCTCAACCCTCTCTCTCTCAACCCTCTCTCTCTCTCTCTCCAAGCCCTCTTTCAACTCTCTCTGTCTCTGTGTCTGTGTCTGTGTCTCTGTCTCTCTCTCTCTCTCTCTCTCTCTCTCTCTCTCTCTCTCTCTCTCTCTCTCTCTCTCTCTCTCTCTCTCTCTCTCTCTCTCTCTCTCTCTCTCAACTCTCTCTCTCTCTCTCTCTCTCTCTCTCTCTCTCAACCCTCTCTCAACCCTCTCTCCAAAACCTCTCTCTCCCTCTCCAAGCCCTCTTTCAACTCTCTCTCTCTCTCTCTCTCTCTCAACCCTCTCTCTCTCAACCATCTCTCTCTCTCTCTCAACCCTCTCTCTCTCAACCCTCTCTCTCTCTCTCTCTCTCTCAACCCTCTCTCTCTCAACTCTCTCTCTCTCTCAACCCTCTCTCTCTCAACCCTCTCTCTCTCTCTCTCAAGCCCTCTTTCAACTCTCTCTGTCTCTGTGTCTGTGTCTGTGTCTGTGTCTCTCTCTCTCTCTCTCTCTCTCTCTCTCTCTCTCTCTCTCTCTCTCTCTCTCTCTCTCTCTCTCTCTCAACTCTCTCTCTCTCTCTCTCTCTCTCTCTCTCTCAACCCTCTCTCAACCCTCTCTCAACCCTCTCTCCAAAACCTCTCTCTCCCTCTCCAAGCCCTCTTTCAACTCTCTCTCTCTCTCTCAACCCTCTCTCTCTCAACCATCTCTCTCTCTCTCTCAACCCTCTCTCTCTCAACCCTCTCTCTCTCAACCTCTCTCTCTCTCTCTCAACCCTCTCTCTCTCAACCCTCTCTCTCTCTCTCTCTCTCTCTCTCTCTCTCTCTCTCTCTCTCTCTCTCTCTCTCTCTCTCTCTCTCTCTCTCTCTCAACCCTCTCTCAACCCTCTCTCCAAAACCTCTCTCTCTCTCAACCCTCTCTCTCTCTCTCTCTCTCTCTCTCTCTCTCTCTCTCAACTCTCTCTCTCTCTCTCTCTCTCTCTCTCTCTCTCTCTCTCTCTCTCTCTCTCTCTCTCTCTCTCTCTCTCTCTCTCTCTCTCTCAACCCTCTCTCAACTCTCTCTCTCTCTCAACCCTCTCTCTCTCTCAACTCTCTCTCTCTCTCAACCCTCTCTCTCTCTCAACCCTCTCTCTCTCAACCCTCTCTCTCTCAACCCTCTCTCTCTCAACCCTCTCTCTCACTCTCTCCAAACCTTCTCAACCGTCTCTCTCAACCCTCTCTCTCAACCGTATCTCTCTCAACCCTCTCTCTCTCACTCTCTCCAAACCCTCTCTCCAAACCCTCTCTCTCCCCCCTCTCTCCAAACCCTCTCTCAACCCTCTCTCTCTCAACCCTCTCTCTCTCTCAACTCTCTCTCTCTCTCAACTCTCTCTCTCTCTCAACCCTCTCTCTCTCAACCCTCTCTCTCTCTCTCTCCAAGCCCTCTTTCAACTCTCTCTGTCTCTGTGTCTGTGTCTGTGTCTGTGTCTGTGTCTCTCTCTCTCTCTCTCTCTCTCTCTCTCTCTCTCTCTCTCTCTCTCTCTCTCTCTCTCTCTCTCTCTCTCTCTCTCTCTCTCTCTCTCTCTCTCTCTCTCTCTCTCTCTCTCTCTCTCTCTCTCTCTCTCTCTCTCTCTCTCAACTCCTCTCTCAACCCTCTCTCCAAAACCTCTCTCTCCCTCTCCAAGCCCTCTTTCAACTCTCTCTCTCTCTCTCTCAACCCTCTCTCTCTCAACCATCTCTCTCTCTCTCTCTCTCTCTCTCTCTCTCTCTCTCTCTCTCTCTCTCTCTCTCAACCCTCTCTCAACTCTCTCTCTCTCTCAACCCTCTCTCTCTTCTCAACTCTCTCTCTCTCTCAACCCTCTCTCTCTCTCAACCCTCTCTCTCTCAACCCTCTCTCTCTCAACCCTCTCTCTCTCAACCCTCTCTCTCACTCTCTCCAAACCTTCTCAACCGTCTCTCTCAACCCTCTCTCTCAACCGTATCTCTCTCAACCCTCTCTCTCTCACTCTCTCCAAACCCTCTCTCCAAACCCTCTCTCTCCCCCTCTCTCCAAACCCTCTCTCAACCCTCTCTCTCTCAACCCTCTCTCTCTCTCAACTCTCTCTCTCTCTCAACTCTCTCTCTCTCTCAACCCTCTCTCTCTCAACCCTCTCTCTCTCTCTCTCCAAGCCCTCTTTCAACTCTCTCTGTCTCTGTGTCTGTGTCTGTGTCTCTCTCTCTCTCTCTCTCTCTCTCTCTCTCTCTCTCTCTCTCTCTCTCTCTCTCTCTCTCTCTCTCTCTCTCTCTCTCTCTCTCTCTCTCTCTCTCTCTCTCTCTCTCTCTCTCTCTCTCTCTCTCTCTCAACCCTCTCTCAACCCTCTCTCCAAAACCTCTCTCTCCCTCTCCAAGCCCTCTTTCAACTCTCTCTCTCTCTCTCTCTCGCAACCCTCTCTCTCTCAACCATCTCTCTCTCTCTCTCAACCCTCTCTCTCTCAACCCTCTCTCTCTCTCTCTCTCTCTCAACCCTCTCTCTCTCAACTCTCTCTCTCTCTCAACCCTCTCTCTCTCAACCCTCTCTCTCTCTCTCTCCAAGCCCTCTTTCAACTCTCTCTGTCTCTGTGTCTGTGTCTGTGTCTGTGTCTCTCTCTCTCTCTCTCTCTCTCTCTCTCTCTCTCTCTCTCTCTCTCTCTCTCTCTCTCTCTCTCTCTCTCTCTCTCTCTCTCTCTCTCTCTCTCTCTCTCAACCCTCTCTCAACCCTCTCTCAACCCTCTCTCCAAAACCTCTCTCTCCCTCTCCAAGCCCTCTTTCAACTCTCTCTCTCTCTCTCGCAACCCTCTCTCTCTCAACCATCTCTCTCTCTCTCTCAACCCTCTCTCTCTCAACCCTCTCTCTCTCAACCCTCTCTCTCTCTCTCAACCCTCTCTCTCTCAACCCTCTCTCTCTCTCTCTCTCTCTCTCTCTCTCTCTCTCTCTCTCTCTCTCTCTCTCTCTCTCTCTCTCTCTCTCTCTCTCTCTCTCTCAACCCTCTCTCAACCCTCTCTCCTCAACCTCTCTCTCTCAACCCTCTCTCTCTCTCTCTCTCTCTCTCTCTCTCTCTCTCTCTCTCTCTCTCTCTCTCTCTCTCTCTCTCTCTCTCTCTCTCTCTCTCTCTCTCTCTCTCTCTCTCTCTCTCTCTCTCTCTCTCAACCCTCTCTCTCTCAACCCTCTCTCTCACTCTCTCCAAACCTTCTCAACCGTCTCTCTCAACCCTCTCTCTCAACCGTATCTCTCTCAACCCTCTCTCTCTCACTCTCTCCAAACCCTCTCTCCAAACCCTCTTTCAACCCTCTCTCTCCCCCCCTCTCTCCAAACCCTCTCTCAACTCTCTCTCTCTCAACCCTCTCTCTCTCTCAACTCTCTCTCTCTCTCAACCCTCTCTCTCTCTCAACCCTCTCTCTCTCAACCCTCTCTCTCAACCCTCTCTCTCACTCTCTCCAAACCTTCTCAACAGTCTCTCTCAACCCTCTCTCTCAACCGTATCTCTCTCAACCCTCTCTCTCTCACTCTCTCCAAACCCTCTCTCCAAACCCTCTTTCAACCCTCTCTCTCCCCCCCTCTCTCCAAAGCCTCTCTCAACTCTCTCTCTCTCAACCCTCTCTCTCTCTCTCTCTCTCAACTCTCTCTCTCTCTCAACCCTCTCTCTCTCTCAACCCTCTCTCTCTCAACCCTCTCTATCTCAACCCTCTCGCTCTCAACCCTCTCTCTCACTCTCTCCAAACCTTCTCAACCGTCTCTCTCAACCCTCTCTCTCAACCGTATCTCTCTCAACCCTCTCTCTCTCACTCTCTCCAAACCCTCTCTCCAAACCCTCTTTCAACCCTCTCTCTCCCTCCCTCTCTCCAAACCCTCTTTCAACCCTCTCTCAACCTTCTCTCTCTCTCTCTAAACCGTCTCTCTCTCTCAACCCTCTCCCTCAACCCTCTCTCTCCCTCCCTCTCAACCCTCTCTCTCTCCCTCTCTCCAAACCCTCTCTCTCCCTCTTACCAAGCCCTCTTTCAACTCTCTCTCTCTCTCAACTCTCTCTCTCTCTCTGAACCCTCTCTCTCTCTCAACCCGCTCTCTCTCAACCCTCTCTCTCTCAACCCTCTCTCTCACTCTCTCCAAACCTTCTCAACCGTCTCTCTCAACCCTCTCTCTCAACCGTATCTCTCTCAACCCTCTCTCTCTCTCACTCTCTCCAAACCCTCTCTCCAAACCCTCTTTCAACCCTCTCTCTCCCTCCCTCTCTCCAAACCCTCTTTCAACCCTCTCTCAACCTTCTCTCTCTCTCTAAACCGTCTCTCTCTCAACCCTCTCCCTCAACCCTCTCCCTCAACCCTCTCTCTCTCTCTCCCTCCCTCTCAACCCTCTCTCCAAACCCTCTCTCTCTCTCTCTCCAAGCCCTCTTTCAACTCTCTCTGTCTCTCTCGCAACCCTCTCTCTCTCAACCATCTCTCTCTCTCTCTCAACCCTCTCTCTCTCAACCCTCTCTCTCTCTCTCTCTCTCTCAACCCTCTCTCTCTCAACCCTCTCTCTCTCTCTCTCTCTCTCTCTCTCTCTCTCTCTCTCTCTCTCTCTCTCTCTCTCTCTCTCAACCCTCTCTCAACCCTCTCTCCAAAACCTCTCTCTCCCTCTCCAAGCCCTCTTTCAACTCTCTCTCTCTCTCTCGCAACCCTCTCTCTCTCAACCATCTCTCTCTCTCTCTCAACCCTCTCTCTCTCAACTCTCTCTCTCTCTCTCTCTCTCTCTCTCAACCCTCTCTCTCTCAACCTCTCTCTCTCTCTCTCTCTCTCTCTCTCTCTCTCTCTCTCTCTCTCTCTCTCTCTCTCTCTCTCTCTCTCTCTCTCTCTCTCTCTCTCTCTCTCTCTCAACCCTCTCTCAACCCTCTCTCTCCAAAACCTCTCTCTCCCTCTCCAAGCCCTCTTTCAACTCTCTCTCTCTCTAAACCGTCTCTCTCTCAACCCTCTCCCTCAACCCTCTCCCTCAACCCTCTCTCTCTCTCCCTCCCTCTCAACCCTCTCTCCAAACCCTCTCTCTCTCTCTCCAAGCCCTCTTTCAACTCTCTCTGTCTCTGTGTCTGTGTCTGTGTCTGTGTCTCTCTCTCTCTCTCTCTCTCTCTCTCTCTCTCTCTCTCTCTCTCTCTCTCTCTCTCTCTCAACCCTCTCTCTCTCAACCCTCTCTCTCACTCTCTCCAAACCTTCTCAACCGTCTCTCTCAACCCTCTCTCTCAACCGTATCTCTCTCAACCCTCTCTCTCTCACTCTCTCCAAACCCTCTCTCCAAACCCTCTTTCAACCCTCTCTCTCCCCCCCTCTCTCCAAACCCTCTCTCAACTCTCTCTCTCTCAACCCTCTCTCTCTCTCAACTCTCTCTCTCTCTCAACCCTCTCTCTCTCTCAACCCTCTCTCTCTCAACCCTCTCTCTCAACCCTCTCTCTCACTCTCTCCAAACCTTCTCAACAGTCTCTCTCAACCCTCTCTCTCAACCGTATCTCTCTCAACCTCTCTCTCTCACTCTCTCCAAACCCTCTCTCCAAACCCTCTTTCAACCCTCTCTCTCCCCCTCTCTCCAAAGCCTCTCTCAACTCTCTCTCTCTCAACCCTCTCTCTCTCTCTCTCTCTCAACTCTCTCTCTCTCTCAACCCTCTCTCTCTCTCAACCCTCTCTCTCTCAACCCTCTCTATCTCAACCCTCTCGCTCTCAACCCTCTCTCTCACTCTCTCCAAACCTTCTCAACCGTCTCTCTCAACCCTCTCTCTCAACCGTATCTCTCTCAACCCTCTCTCTCTCACTCTCTCCAAACCCTCTCTCCAAACCCTCTTTCAACCCTCTCTCTCCCTCCCTCTCTCCAAACCCTCTTTCAACCCTCTCTCAACCTTCTCTCTCTCTCTCTAAACCGTCTCTCTCTCTCAACCCTCTCCCTCAACCCTCTCTCTCCCTCCCTCTCAACCCTCTCTCTCTCCCTCTCTCCAAACCCTCTCTCTCCCTCTTACCAAGCCCTCTTTCAACTCTCTCTCTCTCTCAACTCTCTCTCTCTCTCTGAACCCTCTCTCTCTCTCAACCCGCTCTCTCTCAACCCTCTCTCTCTCAACCCTCTCTCTCACTCTCTCCAAACCTTCTCAACCGTCTCTCTCAACCCTCTCTCTCAACCGTATCTCTCTCAACCCTCTCTCTCTCTCACTCTCTCCAAACCCTCTCTCCAAACCCTCTTTCAACCCTCTCTCTCCCTCCCTCTCTCCAAACCCTCTTTCAACCCTCTCTCAACCTTCTCTCTCTCTCTAAACCGTCTCTCTCTCAACCCTCTCCCTCAACCCTCTCCTCAACCCTCTCTCTCTCTCCCTCCCTCTCAACCCTCTCTCCAAACCCTCTCTCTCTCTCTCTCCAAGCCCTCTTTCAACTCTCTCTGTCTCTCTCTCAACCCTCTCTCTCTCAACCATCTCTCTCTCTCTCTCAACCCTCTCTCTCTCAACCCTCTCTCTCTCTCTCTCTCTCTCAACCTCTCTCTCTCAACCCTCTCTCTCTCTCTCTCTCTCTCTCTCTCTCTCTCTCTCTCTCTCTCTCTCTCTCTCTCTCTCAACCCTCTCTCAACCCTCTCTCCAAAACTCTCTCTCCCTCTCCAAGCCCTCTTTCAACTCTCTCTCTCTCTCTCGCAACCCTCTCTCTCTCAACCATCTCTCTCTCTCTCTCAACCCTCTCTCTCTCAACCCTCTCTCTCTCTCTCTCTCTCTCTCTCAACCCTCTCTCTCTCTCAACCCTCTCTCTCTCTCTCTCTCTCTCTCTCTCTCTCTCTCTCTCTCTCTCTCTCTCTCTCTCTCTCTCTCTCTCTCTCTCTCTCTCTCTCAACCCTCTCTCAACTCTCTCTCCAAAACCTCTCTCTCCCTCTCCAAGCCCTCTTTCAACTCTCTCTCTCTCTAAACCGTCTCTCTCTCAACCCTCTCCCTCAACCCTCTCCCTCAACCCTCTCTCTCTCTCCCTCCCTCTCAACCCTCTCTCCAAACCCTCTCTCTCTCTCTCTCCAAGCCCTCTTTCAACTCTCTCTGTCTCTGTGTCTGTGTCTGTGTCTGTGTCTCTCTCTCTCTCTCTCTCTCTCTCTCTCTCTCTCTCTCTCTCTCTCTCTCTCTCTCTCTCTCTCTCTCTCTCTCTCTCTCTCTCTCTCTCTCTCTCAACCCTCTCTCTCTCAACCCTCTCTCTCACTCTCTCCAAACCTTCTCAACCGTCTCTCTCAACCCTCTCTCTCAACCGTATCTCTCTCAACCCTCTCTCTCTCACTCTCTCCAAACCCTCTCTCCAAACCCTCTTTCAACCCTCTCTCTCCCCCCTCTCTCCAAACCCTCTCTCAACTCTCTCTCTCTCAACCCTCTCTCTCTCTCAACTCTCTCTCTCTCTCTCAACCCTCTCTCTCTCTCAACCCTCTCTCTCTCAACCCTCTCTCTCAACCTCTCTCTCACTCTCTCCAAACCTTCTCAACAGTCTCTCTCAACCCTCTCTCTCAACCGTATCTCTCTCAACCCTCTCTCTCTCACTCTCTCCAAACCCTCTCTCCAAACCCTCTTTCAACCCTCTCTCTCCCCCCCTCTCTCCAAAGCCTCTCTCAACTCTCTCTCTCTCAACCCTCTCTCTCTCTCTCTCTCTCAACTCTCTCTCTCTCTCAACCCTCTCTCTCTCTCAACCCTCTCTCTCTCAACCCTCTCTATCTCAACCCTCTCGCTCTCAACCCTCTCTCTCACTCTCTCCAAACCTTCTCAACCGTCTCTCTCAACCCTCTCTCTCAACCGTATCTCTCTCAACCCTCTCTCTCTCACTCTCTCCAAACCCTCTCTCCAAACCCTCTTTCAACCCTCTCTCTCCCTCCCTCTCTCCAAACCCTCTTTCAACCCTCTCTCAACCTTCTCTCTCTCTCTCTAAACCGTCTCTCTCTCTCAACCCTCTCCCTCAACCCTCTCTCTCCCTCCCTCTCAACCCTCTCTCTCTCCCTCTCTCCAAACCCTCTCTCTCCCTCTTACCAAGCCCTCTTTCAACTCTCTCTCTCTCTCAACTCTCTCTCTCTCTCTGAACCCTCTCTCTCTCTCAACCCGCTCTCTCTCAACCCTCTCTCTCTCAACCCTCTCTCTCACTCTCTCCAAACCTTCTCAACCGTCTCTCTCAACCCTCTCTCTCAACCGTATCTCTCTCAACCCTCTCTCTCTCTCACTCTCTCCAAACCCTCTCTCCAAACCCTCTTTCAACCCTCTCTCTCCCTCCCTCTCTCCAAACCCTCTTTCAACCCTCTCTCAACCTTCTCTCTCTCTCTAAACCGTCTCTCTCTCAACCCTCTCCCTCAACCCTCTCCCTCAACCCTCTCTCTCTCTCCCTCCCTCTCAACCCTCTCTCCAAACCCTCTCTCTCTCTCTCTCCAAGCCCTCTTTCAACTCTCTCTGTCTCTCTCGCAACCCTCTCTCTCTCAACCATCTCTCTCTCTCTCTCAACCCTCTCTCTCTCAACCCTCTCTCTCTCTCTCTCTCTCTCAACCCTCTCTCTCTCAACCCTCTCTCTCTCTCTCTCTCTCTCTCTCTCTCTCTCTCTCTCTCTCTCTCTCTCTCTCTCTCAACCCTCTCTCAACCCTCTCTCCAAAACCTCTCTCTCCCTCTCCAAGCCCTCTTTCAACTCTCTCTCTCTCTCTCCAACCCTCTCTCTCTCAACCATCTCTCTCTCTCTCTCTCTCTCTCAACCCTCTCTCTCTCAACCCTCTCTCTCTCAACCCTCTCTCTCTCTCTCTCTCTCTCTCTCTCTCTCTCTCTCTCTCTCTCTCTCTCTCTCTCTCTCTCTCTCTCTCTCTCTCTCTCTCTCTCTCTCTCTCTCTCTCTCTCTCTCTCTCTCTCTCTCTCTCTCTCTCTCTCAACCCTCTCTCAACCCTCTCTCCAAAACCTCTCTCTCCCTCTCAAGCCCTCTTTCAACTCTCTCTCTCTCTCAACCCTCTCTCTCTCAACCATCTCTCTCTCTCTCTCAACCCTCTCTCTCTCAACCCTCTCTCTCTCTCTCTCTCTCTCTCTCTCTCCAAACCCTCTCTCAACCCTCTCTCTCTCTCTCTCTCTCTCTCTCTCTCTCTCTCTCTCAACCCTCTCTCAACCCTCTCTCCAAAACCTCTCTCTCCCTCTCCAAGCCCTCTTTCAACTCAACTCTCTCTCTCTCAACCCTCTCTCTCTCAACCATCTCTCTCTCTCTCTCAACCCTCTCTCTCTCAACCCTCTCTCTCTCAACTCTCTCTCTCTCAACCCTCTCTCTCTCAACCCTCTCTCTCTCTCTCTCTCTCTCTCTCTCTCTCTCTCTCTCTCTCTCTCTCTCTCTCTCAACCCTCTCTCAACCCTCTCTCCAAAACCTCTCTCTCTCAACCCTCTCTCTCTCTCTCTCTCTCTCTCTCTCTCTCTCTCTCTCTCTCTCTCTCTCTCTCTCTCTCTCTCTCTCTCTCTCTCTCTCTCTCTCTCTCTCTCTCTCAACCCTCTCTCTCTCAACCCTCTCTCTCACTCTCTCCAAACCTTCTCAACCGTCTCTCTCAACCCTCTCTCTCAACCGTATCTCTCTCAACCCTCTCTCTCTCACTCTCTCCAAACCCTCTCTCCAAACCCTCTTTCAACCCTCTCTCTCCCCCCCTCTCTCCAAACCCTCTCTCAACTCTCTCTCTCTCAACCCTCTCTCTCTCTCAACTCTCTCTCTCTCTCTCTCTCAACCCCTCTCTCTCTCAACCCTCTCTATCTCAACCCTCTCGCTCTCAACCCTCTCTCTCACTCTCTCCAAACCTTCTCAACCGTCTCTCTCAACCCTCTCTCTCAACCGTATCTCTCTCAACCCTCTCTCTCTCACTCTCTCCAAACCCTCTCTCCAAACCCTCTTTCAACCCTCTCTCTCCCTCCCTCTCTCCAAACCCTCTTTCAACCCTCTCTCAACCTTCTCTCTCTCTCTCTAAACCGTCTCTCTCTCTCAACCCTCTCCCTCAACCCTCTCTCTCCCTCCCTCTCAACCCTCTCTCTCTCCCTCTCTCCAAACCCTCTCTCTCCCTCTTACCAAGCCCTCTTTCAACTCTCTCTCTCTCTCAACTCTCTCTCTCTCTCTGAACCCTCTCTCTCTCTCAACCCGCTCTCTCTCAACCCTCTCTCTCTCAACCCTCTCTCTCACTCTCTCCAAACCTTCTCAACCGTCTCTCTCAACCCTCTCTCTCAACCGTATCTCTCTCAACCCTCTCTCTCTCTCACTCTCTCCAAACCCTCTCTCCAAACCCTCTTTCAACCCTCTCTCTCCCTCCCTCTCTCCAAACCCTCTTTCAACCCTCTCTCAACCTTCTCTCTCTCTCTAAACCGTCTCTCTCTCAACCCTCTCCCTCAACCCTCTCCCTCAACCCTCTCTCTCTCTCCCTCCCTCTCAACCCTCTCTCCAAACCCTCTCTCTCTCTCTCTCCAAGCCCTCTTTCAACTCTCTCTGTCTCTCTCTCAACCCTCTCTCTCTCAACCATCTCTCTCTCTCTCTCAACCTCTCTCTCTCAACCCTCTCTCTCTCTCTCTCTCTCTCAACCCTCTCTCTCTCAACCTCTCTCTCTCTCTCTCTCTCTCTCTCTCTCTCTCTCTCTCTCTCTCTCTCTCTCTCTCTCTCTCTCAACCCTCTCTCAACCCTCTCTCCAAAACCTCTCTCTCCCTCTCCAAGCCCTCTTTCAACTCTCTCTCTCTCTCTCGCAACCCTCTCTCTCTCAACCATCTCTCTCTCTCTCTCAACCCTCTCTCTCTCAACCCTCTCTCTCTCTCTCTCTCTCTCTCTCTCTCAACCCTCTCTCTCTCAACCCTCTCTCTCTCTCTCTCTCTCTCTCTCTCTCTCTCTCTCTCTCTCTCTCTCTCTCTCTCTCTCTCTCTCTCTCTCTCTCTCTCTCTCTCTCTCTCTCTCTCTCTCTCTCTCTCTCTCTCTCTCTCTCTCAACCCTCTCTCAACCCTCTCTCCAAAACCTCTCTCTCCCTCTCCAAGCCCTCTTTCAACTCTCTCTCTCTCGCAACCCTCTCTC
>NC_060195.1:7122075-7124575 GCF_021184085.1 Oncorhynchus gorbuscha | reverse complement strand
CTCTCTCTCTCTCTCTCTCTCTCTCTCTCTCCAAACCCTCTCTCAACCCTCTCTCTCTCTCTCTCTCTCTCTCTCTCTCTCTCTCTCTCTCTCTCTCTCTCTCTCTCTCTCTCTCAACCCTCTCTCAACCCTCTCTCCAAAACCTCTCTCTCCCTCTCCAAGCCCTCTTTCAACTCTCTCTCTCTCTCTCGCAACCCTCTCTCTCTCAACCATCTCTCTCTCTCTCTCAACCCTCTCTCTCTCAACCCTCTCTCTCTCTCTCTCTCAACCCTCTCTCTCTCAACCTCTCTCTCTCAACCCTCTCTCTCTCTCTCTCTCTCTCTCTCTCTCTCTCTCTCTCTCTCTCTCTCTCTCTCTCTCTCTCTCTCTCTCTCTCTCTCTCTCTCTCTCTCTCTCAACCCTCTCTCAACTCTCTCTCTCTCTCAACCCTCTCTCTCTCTCAACTCTCTCTCTCTCTCAACCCTCTCTCTCTCTCTCAACCCTCTCTCTCTCAACCCTCTCTCTCTCAACCCTCTCTCTCTCAACCCTCTCTCTCACTCTCTCCAAACCTTCTCAACCGTCTCTCTCAACCCTCTCTCTCAACCGTATCTCTCTCAACCCTCTCTCTCTCACTCTCTCCAAACCCTCTCTCCAAACCCTCTCTCTCCCCCCTCTCTCCAAACCCTCTCTCAACCCTCTCTCTCTCAACCCTCTCTCTCTCTCAACTCTCTCTCTCTCTCAACTCTCTCTCTCTCTCAACCCTCTCTCTCTCAACCCTCTCTCTCTCTCTCTCCAAGCCCTCTTTCAACTCTCTCTGTCTCTGTGTCTGTGTCTGTGTCTCTGTCTCTCTCTCTCTCTCTCTCTCTCTCTCTCTCTCTCTCTCTCTCTCTCTCTCTCTCTCTCTCTCTCAACCCCCCTCTCTCTCAACTCTCTCTCTCTCTCTCTCTCTCTCTCTCTCTCTCTCTCTCTCTCTCTCTCTCTCTCTCTCTCTCTCTCTCTCTCTCTCTCTCTCTCTCTCTCTCTCTCTCTCTCTCTCTCTCTCTCTCTCTCTCTCTCTCTCTCTCTCTCTCAACCCTCTCTCAACTCTCTCTCTCTCTCAACCCTCTCTCTCTCTCAACTCTCTCTCTCTCTCAACCCTCTCTCTCTCTCAACCCTCTCTCTCTCAACCCTCTCTCTCTCAACCCTCTCTCTCTCAACCTCTCTCTCTCTCTCTCTCTCTCTCTCTCTCTCTCTCTCTCTCTCTCTCTCTCTCTCTCTCTCTCTCTCAACCCCCTCTCTCTCTCAACCCTCTCTCTCAACCCCCTATCTCTCTCTCTCTCTCTCTCTCTCTCTCTCTCTCTCTCTCTCTCTCTCTCTCTCTCTCTCTCTCTCTCTCTCTCTCAACCCTCTCTCTCTCTCTCTCTCTCTCTCTCTCTCTCTCAACCCTCTCTCTCCCTCTCTCCAAACCCTTTCTCTCCCTCTCCAAGCCCTCTTTCAACTCTCTCTCTCTCTCTCTCTCTCTCTCTCAACCCTCTCTCAACCATCTCTCTCTCTCTCTCTCTCTCTCTCTCTCTCTCTCTCTCTCAACTCTCTCTCTCTCAACTCACTCTCTCTCAACTCTCTCTCTCTCAACTCACTCTCTCTCTCTCTCTCTCTCTCTCTCTCTCTCTCTCTCTCTCTCTCTCTCAACCCTCTCTCAACTCTCTCTCTCTCTCAACCCTCTCTCTCTCTCAACTCTCTCTCTCTCTCAACCCTCTCTCTCTCTCAACCCTCTCTCTCTCAACCCTCTCTCTCTCAACCCTCTCTCTCTCAACCCTCTCCCCCCCTCTCTCCAAACCCTCTCTCAACTCTCTCTCTCTCAACCCTCTCTCTCTCTCTCTCTCTCTCTCAACTCTCTCTCTCTCTCAACCCTCTCTCTCTCTCAACCCTCTCTCTCTCAACCCTCTCTATCTCAACCCTCTCTCTCTCAACCCTCTCTCTCACTCTCTCCAAACCTTCTCAACCGTCTCTCTCAACCCTCTCTCTCAACCGTATCTCTCTCAACCCTCTCTCTCTCACTCTCTCCAAACCCTCTCTCCAAACCCTCTTTCAACCCTCTCTCTCCCTCCCTCTCTCCAAACCCTCTTTCAACCCTCTCTCAACCTTCTCTCTCTCTCTCTAAACCGTCTCTCTCTCTCAACCCTCTCCCTCAACCCTCTCTCTCCCTCCCTCTCAACCCTCTCTCTCTCCCTCTCTCCAAACCCTCTCTCTCCCTCTTACCAAGCCCTCTTTCAACTCTCTCTCTCTCTCTCTCAACCCCCCCTCTCTCTCAACTCTCTCTCTCTCAATCCTCTCTCTCTCTCTCAACTCTCTCTCTCTCTCAACCCGCTCTCTCTCTCAACCCGCTCTCTCTCAACCCTCTCTCTCTCAACCCTCTCTCTCACTCTCTCCAAACCTTCTCAACCGTCTCTCTCAACCCTCTCTCTCAACCGTATCTCTCTCAACCCTCTCTCTCTCTCACTCTCTCCAAACCCTCTCTCCAAACCCTCTTTCAACCCTCTCT
>NC_060195.1:7104575-7109575 GCF_021184085.1 Oncorhynchus gorbuscha | reverse complement strand
CTCTCTCTCTCTCTCTCTCTCTCTCTCTCTCTCTCTCTCTCTCTCTCTCTCTCTCTCTCTCTCTCTCTCTCTCTCTCTCTCTCTCTCTCTCTCTCTCTCTCTCTCTCTCTCTCTCTCTCTCTCTCTCTCTCTCTCTCTCTCTCTCTCTCTCCTCAACCCTCTCTCGCTCTCTCTCTCTCTCTCTCTCTCTCTCTCTCTCTCTCTCTCTCTCAACCCCCCCTCTCTCTCAACGCTCTCTTACAATGGTGTTTGTTCTTCACTGGTTGCCCTTTTCTCGTGGCAACAGGTCACAAATCTTGCTGCTGTGACGTCACACTGTGGAATTTCACCCAGTAGACATGAGAGTTTATCAAAACGGGGTTTGTTTTTGAATTCTTTGTGGATCTGTGTATTCTGAGGGAAATATGTGTCTCTAATATGGTCATACATTGGGCAGGAGGTTAGGAAGTGCAGCTCAGTTTCCACCTCATTTTGTGGGCAGTGTGCACATAGCCTGTCTTCTCTTGAGAGCCATGTCTGCCTATGGCAGCCTTTCTCAATAGCAAGGCTATGCTCACTGAGTGTGAACATAGTCAAAGCTTTCCTTAAGTTTGGGTCAGTCACTCCCAACCCTCTCTCAAATTAAATTCAATTTCTCTCTCTCTGCCTCTCTCTATCTCTCTCCTCAACATGTAAGGAACAGTACAATCAGAAGAAATGTCCATGGTTTTGCTTCAACTGATTCCCTCTGGGAACTCAAATCTTTGCATGATGGTGTACTGAGCTCCTAGGGACATTGTGCTACATGAGTAGTATTAATTCCTGTTTGCAACGTAATATCTCTTGGCTGAATGCGTATCTGTTTATCCCTCTGGGTTCATGTACCTGTTCCAAACAGATGTTTAAGTAACAATAAATAAATAATCCAAATTATAATTATAATCCCAATTAAATCTGCACCAGTTCTTGGATAACTATTGTCAACTTGACTGTTCAGCTCAAGAAAAAGTAGACAGGGTTTTAAAATATGGAGGAAAACCAAAAAACAAATGAGGGTTAGATTCATCATGTGTCAAGTTGTCTATTTATCCAATAGCTAAACACTAAAATATACACCGTTTCACTATATTGATTGCAATGTAATCATTTAAATGATTTGTGATGCGCTGATGCCTGTAGCGACGTGGTGTGTCTTGTTTGGGGAGGGTGTAACAGCCATCATACTTCACTGAGTGCTTCACTGTATCTGAACACAAGATAACATTAACCAGGGAGTTATTTCACAGGAATAGCCATCATACTTCACCGAGTGCTTCACTGTATCTGAACACAAGATAACATTAACCAGGGAGTTATTTCACAGGAACAGCCAAGCAACAAAAAAAATCTTTAAAAGTTTTTTTTTTTTTTGCTTATCGAAAACATTGGTGTGAAAGTTCAACAAATGATTATTCTAGTGTCCACATGACTACAGTTCTGTGGGTGGAATGGGGTGTCAGACAGATTCTACATCACTGAATTAATTAGCATTCCAGTCAGGTGTGTTGGAGGAGAATGGGTTCGTAACCAGAGGCTCTTATGTGGCAACAAGAAGTAAATCCAATGTGGCATGGTTAGTAAACACTATTTCCATCTCTTTTTCCAACACATATAAGCAGAATCATAAATATTGGCTTATATTGTTATGGACCCCTGGGGTACATTATTTTTTAAACTCTTGTCTGGTCATGAGCTCCAAAACAAATGAGGCGATGGGATCTCCCATAAAGACCACACCAGTTTTATTTTTTCAATGTATGGTGATGCTCTTATATATATATATATATATATATATATATATATATATACAGTGGGGAGAACAAGTATTTGATACACTGCCGATTTTGCAGGTTTTCCTACTTACAAAGCATGTAGAGGTCTGCAATTATTTTAATCATAGGTACACTTCAACTGTGAGAGACGGAATCTGACACAAAAATCCCCAAAATCACATTGTATGATTTTTAAGTCATTAATTAGCATTTTATTGCATGACATAAGTATTTGATCACCTTCCAACCAGTAAGGATTCCGGCTCTCACAGACCTGTTAGTTTTTCTCTAAGAAGCCCTCCTGTTCTCCACTCATTACCTGTATTAACTGCACTGATCGTAGCTAGCTACTTAGCTAGCTACATAGCCGTCTTTGTATCAAAGATAATTGTGTAGTCTAGAGCGATTTTCTAGGTTAGCTAGCCAGCTATTGTCGTTCTTTTAACGCAACGTAGCGTAAACAACACTGCTAGCTAGCCAGCTAGCCCCCGAATAGCAACACTGCAGAAACTATTACACTCAACGGAACGACTTGATTAGTGTAGTGTCAACAACGCACCCACTGCCAGCTGGCCTACTTCAGCAGTACTGTATCATTTTAATCATTTTAGTCAATAAGATTCTTGCTACGTAGCTTAACTTTCTGAACTTTCGAGACGTGTAGTCCACTTGTCATTCCAATCTCCTTTGCATTAGCGTAGCCTCTTCTGTAGCCTGTCAACTATGTGTCTGTTTATCCCTGTTCTCTCCTCTCTGCACAGACCATACAAACGCTCCTCACCGCGTGGCCGCGGCCACCCTAATCTGGTGGTCCCAGCGCGCACGACCCACGTGGAGTTCCAGGTCTCCGGTAGCCTCTGGAACTGCCAATCTGCGGTCAACAAGGCAGAGTTCATCTCAGCCTATGCCTCCCTCCAGTCCCTCGACTTCTTGGCACTGACGGAAACATGGATCACCACAGACAACACTGCTACTCCTACTGCTCTCTCTTCGTCCGCCCACGTGTTCTCGCACACCCCGAGAGCGTCTGGTCAGCGGGGTGGTGGCACCGGGATCCTCATCTCTCCCAAGTGGTCATTCTCTCTTTCTCCCCTTACCCATCTGTCTATCGCCTCCTTTGAATTCCATGCTGTCACAGTTACTAGCCCTTTCAAGCTTAACATCCTTATCATTTATCGCCCTCCAGGTTCCCTCGGAGAGTTCATCAATGAGCTTGATGCCTTGATAAGCTCCTTTCCTGAGGACGGCTCACCTCTCACAGTTCTGGGCGACTTTAACCTCCCCACGTCTACCTTTGACTCTTTCCTCTCTGCCTCCTTCTTTCCACTCCTCTCCTCTTTTGACCTCACCCTCTCACCGTCCCCCCTACTCACAAGGCAGGCAATACGCTCGACCTCATCTTTACTAGATGCTGTTCTTCCACTAACCTCATTGCAACTCCCCTCCAAGTCTCCGACCACTGCCTTGTATCCTTTTCCCTCTCGCTCTCATCCAACACCTCCCACACTGCCCCTACTCGGATGGTATCGCGCCGTCCCAACCTTCGCTCTCTCTCCCCGCTACTCTCTCCTCTTCCATCCTATCATCTCTTCCCTCCGCTCAAACCTTCTCCCACCTATCTCCTGATTCTGCCTCCTCAACCCTCCTCTCCTCCCTCTCTGCATCCCTTGACTCTCTATGTCCCCTATCCTCCAGGCCGGCTCGGTCCTCCCCTCCCGCTCCGTGGCTCGATGACTCATTGCGAGCTCACAGAACAGGGCTCCGGGCAGCCGAGCGGAAATGGAGGAAAACTCGCCTCCCTGCGGACCTGGCATCCTTTCACTCCCTCCTCTCTACATTTTCCTCCTCTGTCTCTGCTGCTAAAGCCACTTTCTACCACGCTAAATTCCAAGCATCTGCCTCTAACCCTAGGAAGCTCTTTGCCACCTTCTCCTCCCTCCTGAATCCTCCGCCCCCCCCTCCTCCCTCTCTGCAGATGACTTCGTCAACCATTTTGAAAAGAAGGTCGACGACATCCGATCCTCGTTTGCTAAGTCAAACGACACCGCTGGTTCTGCTCACACTGCCCTACCCTGTGCTCTGACCTCTTTCTCCCCTCTCTCTCCAGATGAAATCTCGCGTCTTGTGACGGCCGGCCGCCCAACAACCTGCCCGCTTGACCCTATCCCCTCCTCTCTTCTCCAGACCATTTCCGGAGACCTTCTCCCTTACCTCACCTCGCTCATCAACTCATCCCTGACCGCTGGCTACGTCCCTTCCGTCTTCAAGAGAGCGAGAGTTGCACCCCTTCTGAAAAAACCTACACTCGATCCCTCCGATGTCAACAATTACAGACCAGTATCCCTTCTTTCTTTTCTCTCCAAAACTCTTGAACGTGCCGTCCTTGGCCAGCTCTCCCGCTATCTCTCTCTGAATGACCTTCTTGATCCAAATCAGTCAGGTTTCAAGACTAGTCATTCAACTGAGACTGCTCTCCTCTGTATCACGGAGGCGCTCCGCACTGCTAAAGCTAACTCTCTCTCCTCTGCTCTCATCCTTCTAGATCTATCGGCTGCCTTCGATACTGTGAACCATCAGATCCTCCTCTCCACCCTCTCCGAGTTGGGCATCTCCGGCGCGGCCCACGCTTGGATTGCGTCCTACCTGACAGGTCGCTCCTACCAGGTGGCGTGGCGAGAATCTGTCTCCTCACCACGCGCTCTCACCACTGGTGTCCCCCAGGGCTCTGTTCTTGGCCCTCTCCTATTCTCGCTATACACCAAGTCACTTGGCTCTGTCATAACCTCACATGGTCTCTCTTATCATTGCTATGCAGACGACACACAATTAATCTTCTCCTTTCCCCCTTCTGATGACCAGGTGGCAATCGCATCTCTGCATGTCTGGCAGACATATCAGTGTGGATGACGGATCACCACCTCAAGCTGAACCTCGGCAAGACGGAGCTGCTCTTCCTCCCGGGGAAGGACTGCCCGTTCCATGATCTCGCCATCACGGTTGACAACTCCATTGTGTCCTCCTCCCAGAGCGCCAAGAACCTTGGCGTGATCCTGGACAACAACCTGTCGTTCTCAACCAACATCAAGGCGGTGGCCCGTTCCTGTAGGTTCATGCTCTACAACATCCGCAGAGTACGACCCTGCCTCACACAGGAAGCGGCGCAGGTCCTAATCCAGGCACTTGTCATCTCCCGTCTGGATTACTGCAACT
>NC_060195.1:7007075-7099575 GCF_021184085.1 Oncorhynchus gorbuscha | reverse complement strand
AGCAGAGAAGAAGTAGAAGAAGCAGAAGAAGAAGTAGAAGAAGCAGAAGAAGCAGAAGAAGAAGCAGAAGAAGAAGTTGAAGAAGCAGAAGAAGTAGAAGAATAAGTAGAAAAAGCAGAAGAAGAGGTAGAAGAAGCAGAATAATAAGAAGTAGAAGAAGAGGTAGAAGAAGCAGAAGAAGAAGAAGTAGAATAAGTAGAAGAAGAAGTAGAAGAAGAAGTAGAAGAAGAAGTAGAAGAAGAAGTAGAAGAAGCAGAAGAAGAGGTAGAAGAAGCAGAAGAATAAGAAGTAGAAGAAGAGGTAGAAGAAGCAGAAGAAGAAGAAGTAGAATAAGTAGAAGAAGAAGTAGAAGAAGCAGAAGAAGCAGAAGAAGAAGCAGAAGAAGAAGAAGAAGAAGAAGCAGAAGAAGAAGAAGCAGAGAAGAAGTAGAAGAAGCAGAAGAAGAAGTAGAAGAAGCAGAAGAAGCAGAAGAAGAGGTAGAAGAAGCAGAAGAATAAGAAGTAGAAGAAGAGGTAGAATAAGAAGTAGAAGAAGAAGTAGAAGAAGAAGTAGAAGAAGGAGTAGAAGAAGAGGTAGAAGAAGAAGTAGAAGAAGAAGTAGAAGAAGAAGTAGAAGAAGAGGTAGAAGAAGCAGAAGAAGCAGAATAAGAAGAAGCAGAAGAAGAAGCAGAAGAATAATTAGAAGAAGTAGAAGTAGAAGAAGCAGAAGAAGAAGAAGAAGAAGTAGAAGAAGCAGAAGAAGAGGTAGAAGAAGCAGAAGAATAAGAAGTAGAAGAAGTGGTAGAAGAAGCAGAAGAATAAGAAGCAGAAGAAGAGGTAGAAGAAGCAGAAGAATAAGAAGTAGAAGAAGAGGTAGAATAAGTAGAAGAAGAAGTAGAAGAAGAAGTAGAAGAAGGAGTAGAAGAAGAAGTAGAAGAAGAAGTAGAAGAAGAAGTAGAAGAAGCAGAAGAAGCAGAAGAAGAAGAATAAGTAGAAGTAGAAGTAAAAGAAGCAGACGAAGCAGATACAGTGGCAGGTAAATATGAACCCTTTGTAGTTCATTTCTGCATAAATTGATCTGATCTTCATCGAAGTCACAACAATAGCCAAACACAGTGTGCTTATTAAACTAATAACACATAAATACATGTATTGTCCTTGTCTACATTGAATGCATAATTTAAACATGTACAGTGTAGGTTGGAAAAAGTATGTGAACCACTATGCTAATGATTTCTCCAAAAGCTAATTGGAGTCAGGAGTCAGCTAACCTGGAGTCCAATCAATGAGACGAGATTGGAGATGTTCGTTAGAGCTGCCCTGCCCTATAAAAAACACTCGCAAAATTTGAGTTTGATATTCACAAGAAGCATTGCCTGACGTGAACCATGCCTCAAACTAAAAATATCTCAGAAGACCTAAGATTAACAATTGTTGACTTGCATAAAGCTGGAAAGGGTTACAAAAGTATCTCTAAAAGCCTTGATGTTCATCGGTAAACGATAAGATAAATTGTCTATAATGGAGAAAGTTCAGCACTGTTGGTCCTCTCCCTTGGAGTGGCCGTCCTGCAAAGATGACTGCAAGAGCACGGCGCAGAATGCTCAATGAGGTTAAGAAGAATCCTAGAGTGTCAGCTAAAGACCTACAGAAATCCCTGGAACTTGCTAACATCTCTGTTGACAAGTCTAAGATACATACGTGGTCCTTCTGTAGCTCAGTTGGTAGAGCATGGCGCTTGTAACGCCAGGGCAGTGGGTTCGATTCCCGGGACCACCCATACGTAGAATGTATGCACACATGACTGTAAGTCGCTTTGGATAAAAACGTCTGCTAAAATCGCATATATACATAAACTTCTGAACAAGAATGGTGTTCATGGGAGGACACCATGGAAGAAGCCACTGCTGTTCAAAAAAAAGTTCGCAAAAGTGCACCTAGATGTTCCACAGCGTTACTGGCAAAATATACATTGGACAGATGAAAAGACAGTTGAGTTGTTTGGAAGGAAAACACAACACTATGTGTAGAGAAAAGAAGGCACAGCACACCAACATCAAAACCTCATCCCAACTGTAAAGTATGGTGAAGGGAGCATCATGGTTTGGTGCTGCTTCGCTGCCTCAGGGCCTGGACAGCTCGCTATCATCGAGGGAAAAATACATTCCCAAGTTTATCAAAACATTTTGCAGGAGAATATAGAGCTATCTTTCCGCCAATTGAAGATCAACAGAAGTTGGGTGATGCAACAGGACAACGACCCAAAACACAGAAGTAAATCAACAACAGAACGGCTTCAACAGAAGAAAATACGTCTTCTGGAGTGGCCCAGTCAGAGTCCTGACCTTCTGGAGTGGCCCTGTCAGAGTCCTGACCTTCTGGAGTGGCCCAGTCAGAATCCTGACCTTCTGGAGTGGCCCAGTCAGAGTCCTGACCTTCTGGAGTGGCCCAGTCAGAGTCCTGACCTTCTGGAGTGGCCCTGTCAGAGTCCTGACCTTCTGGAGTGGCCCAGTCAGAATCCTGACCTTCTGGAGTGGCCCAGTCAGAGTCCTGACCTTCTGGAGTGGTCCAGTCAGAGTCCTGACCTTCTGGAGTGGTCCAGTCAGAGTCCTGACCTTCTGGAGTGACCCAGTCAGAGTCCTGACCTTCTGGAGTGGTCCAGTCAGAGTCCCGACCTTCTGGAGTGGCCCAGTCAGAGTCCTGACCTTCTGGAGTGGTCCAGTCAGAGTCCTGACCTTCTGGAGTGGTCCAGTCAGAGTCCTGACCTTCTGGAGTGGTCCAGTCAGAGTCCTGACCTTCTGGAGTGGCCCAGTCAGAGTCCTGACCTTCTGGAGTGGTCCAGTCAGAGTCCTGACCTTCTGGAGTGGTCCAGTCAGAGTCCTGATCTCAACTCGATTGAGATGCTGTGGCATGACCTCAAGAGAGTGGTTCACACCAGACATCCCAAGAATATTGCTGAACTGAAACAGTTTTGTAAAGAGGTCTAATCTACAGGTAACGCTTGGTTGAGGTTATTGCTGCCATAGGAAGGTAAAGCAGTTATTAAATCCAAGGGTTCACATACTTTTCCCACCCTGCACAGTGAATGTTTACACTGTGTGTTCAATAAAGACATGAAAACGTATAATTATTTGTGTGTTATTAGTTTAAGCAGACTGTGTTTGTCTATTGTTGTGACCCTAGATAAAGATCAGATCAAAATGTTATGACCAATTTATGCATAAACCCCAGGTAATTCCAAAGGGTTCACATACTTTTTTCTTGCCACTGTAGAGAGAAAGATGGAGAACCAGGTTTGATGATGATAAATGTCCGACTTTGAATCATATGTTTTTATTAAAGTGATCTGACAAGCCGAAGGAAGATGTATTGGCCTGGGAGAATATATAAATATATATATATTAGTTATTATTATTATCATTTTTTTTATTCAGTTGTCAGGAGGGTACCAACACATTTTAAACCAATTGAAATGCAGCTAAGTTGCTCAGGGAAATGCATCTACCTTCATTAGGATTGCCAAAGTGACTCTGAAGATGCAATTCATTCATCTAGACCGCTGAAAAGTGTTCTTCAAATTGTTATGGAAAATCAATGAGATTGAGTTGGAGGACCGCCAAGCTAACCACTTCCATACAGGCCCTGGGAGAAAAGGCTACAATTAATGCAACAAGCATGACAAAATCGTATATACCATGTAGACACCGTAAACTGACAACACTCTGTTAACATGACTTAACCCAGGGTCAGAGTCATTAAGAGGAAAACAATAGAACCCTATAGGTGAAAATACTTTGAAGAGGCCTTGCAACCTGGCTTACCGGTAATACAACCATTCTGAAGGTATAACGTGACATCCCCCAAGTCTCTAGAGCTAGAGATGAGACTAGAGCTAGAGATGAGACTAGAGCTAGAGATGAGACTACAGCTAGAGATGAGACTAGAGCTAGAGATGAGACTAGAGCTAGAGATGAGACTAGAGCTAGAGATGAGACTAGAGCTAGAGGTGAGACTAGAGCTAGAGGTGAGAGTAGAGCTAGAGATGAGACTACAGCTAGAGATGAGACTAGAGCTAGAGATGAGACTAGAGCTAGAGATGAGACTAGAGCTAGAGGTGAGACTAGAGCTAGAGGTGAGACTAGAGCTAGAGGTGAGACTAGAGCTAGAGGTGAGACTAGAGCTAGTGATGAGACTAGAGCTAGAGGTGAGACTAGAGCTAGAGGTGAGACTAGAGCTAGTGGTGAGACTAGAGCTAGAGGTGAGACTAGAGCTAGAGATGAGACTAGAGCTAGTGATGAGACTAGAGCTAGAGGTGAGACTAGAGCTAGAGGTGAGACTAGAGCTAGAGGTGAGACTAGAGCTAGAGGTGAGACTAGAGCCGGTTAAAAAAAAACTAAACTCTCCCCCTGTCTGAAATTGAAAAAGCATGACCCTACCCCATTTTTTCCAGTGGTCCCAGTTTAAAAAATCCCAACGGTCCCATATTATTATCAGGAGAGGGGTAAACAGGTAAAATAGCACCAATGGATTGTATATGATATATCTGTGTTCTGAGGTGTTTTGAGAACAGACTTTTTTTATACAACACAATCAATCTACTCTTTGAGCTTTTTCTCATTTTCATGAATAACTCAAACAGTGTGGATGAATGTACTACACTCCTTGAAGTTGTCCCAGGTTAAAAAAATAATCATAATAATGGAGCTGAACAAAAAGTAATTCAAGGACCTGAAATTAGCCCAGTGGAGCGGAGAAGTATTTGATTGATATTTCATTGCACAGCGTGAATGAGGAGAAACCATGAACCCTGCCAACACCCTGTCAGTAGGTCTTTAGAGAGGTGGAGAGAGGCCCTGTCAGTAGGTCTTTAGAGAGAGGGAGAGGCCCTGTCAGTAGGGCTTTAGAGAGGCCCTGTCAGTAGGTCTTTAGAGAGAGGGAGAGGCCCTGTCAGTAGGGCTTTAGAGAGGTGGAGAGAGGCCCTGTCAGTAGGGCTTTAGAGAGGTGGAGAGAGGCCCTGTCAGTAGGTCTTTAGAGAGGTGGAGAGAGGCCCTGTCAGTAGGCTTTAGAGAGAGGGAGAGAGGCCCTGTCAGTAGGTCTTTAGAGAGGTGGAGAGAGGGCCTGTCAGTAGGGCTTTAGAGAGAGGGAGAGAGGCCCTGTCAGTAGGTCTTTAGAGAGAGGGAGAGGCCCTGTCAGTAGGTCTTTGGATAGGTGGAGAGAGGGCCTGTCAGTAGGGCTTTAGAGAGAGGGAGAGAGGCCCTGTCAGTAGGTCTTTAGAGAGGCCCTGTCAGTAGGGCTTTAGAGAGGCCCTGTCAGTAGGTCTTTAGAGAGAGGGAGAGAGGCCCTGTCAGTAGGTCTTTAGAGAGAGGGAGAGAGGCCCTGTCAGTAGGGCTTTAGAGAGGCCCTGTCAGTAGGGCTTTAGAGAGGGCCTGTCAGTAGGGCTTTAGAGAGGTGGAGAGAGGCCCTGTCAGTAGGTCTTTAGAGAGAGGGAGAGAGGCCCTGTCAGTAGGGCTTTAGAGAGAGGGAGAGAGGCCCTGTCAGTAGGGCTTTAGAGAGAGGGAGAGAGGCCCTGTCAGTAGGGCTTTAGAGAGGCCCTGTCAGTAGGGCTTTAGAGAGGACCTGTCAGTATGTCTTTAGAGAGGACCTGTCAGTATGTCTTTAGAGAGGGCCTGTCAGTAGGTATTTAGAGAGGGCCTGTCAGTAGGTCTTTAGAGAGGGCCTGTCAGTAGGTATTTAGAGAGGACCTGTCAGTATGTCTTTAGAGAGGACCTGTCAGTATGTCTTTAGAGAGGGCCTGTCAGTAGGTATTTAGAGAGGGCCTGTCAGTAGGTCTTTAGAGAGGGCCTGTCAGTAGGTATTTAGAGAGAACCTGTCAGTAGGTATATAGAGAGGACCTGTCAGTAGGTCTTTAGAGAGGACCTGTCAGTATGTCTTTAGAGAGGGCCTGTCAGTAGGTATTTAGAGAGGGCCTGTCAGTAGGTCTTTAGAGAGGGCCTGTCAGTAGGTATTTAGAGAGGGCCTGTCAGTAGGTATTTAGAGAGGGCCTGTCAGTAGGTATTTAGAGAGGGCCTGTCAGTAGGTATTTAGAGAGGGCCTGTCAGTATGTCTTTAGAGAGGGCCTGTCAGTAGGTATTTAGAGAGGACCTGTCAGTAGGTATTTAGAGAGGGCCTGTCAGTATGTCTTTAGAGAGGGCCTGTCAGTAGGTATTTAGAGAGGACCTGTCAGTAGGTATTTAGAGAGGGCCTGTCAGTAGGTATTTAGAGAGGACCTGTCAGTAGGTATTTAGAGAGGACCTGTCAGTAGGTATTTACAGAGGGGGTTTGCCTTGACGCACACTGAACACCTTGTTCTCACTGACTGCTGTTAGGTTCCAAGTATATGGATTTCAGTTACATATCGAACCTGTATAAAACAATGATAATATAACCGATTGACACAGATGGTACTATATGTACACATGAACTTGACCATGTATTTATTCAATTCAATACATACTGTTTTGAGATGTCATATTGATGGTACAAAAGAGATGACAAATTGTAATCAGGTATGAGCAGCTGTTTCAGTGGATGTCTTGCAGGCAGGTTAGTGGTCAGCTGGAAACAGACCCTACACATTAGAGTCGATGCAGCCAACCGCAGTGTGGTGTTCCAAAGAACAGGATTATTAAGTTAGCCAGCTGACGTTGATAAACAGACCCATACTGTAACTACACCCAGGTCCTCTCTAACTACACCCTGTCAATTTAAGTCTCCATTAAAAACATATATATATTTTTTTTAAAGATAAAGTTATTTCTAGTAATTTTACACACTTAGCTGACAAACTTGCTGATTCTGCTTTGCGTAACAACCCCCCCCCCGCAGTGTGAGTAGCAAGGTTCAAAGGAAACTGTTCAGCTCCACAGGCAGAGCCCCAGCGGAGTTAAATGGCTACGTTATATAAATGTCATAGTGTGTTATATTGTGATAGTACGAAATATCCGTCTAATAAAGTGATTTACGATGTGGTGCAACTCGCTGAGCTTGATCTGTTGATGCACCGCGCATTATATCAAGGGGACGTCCACGGATGTGTGCGGCAACGAGCCTGGTCATCTAATCAAGTATCAAACAAAACACTAATCAATTGGCATAGTCTCTTGAAGGCAAAGTACTCTTGAAGATTGGTATCTATGGATCCAATCTTGATAGATGCATTCCCCATAGCAACGTGTTGAGTGGTATATAGAGAGCAATTGTTGATATATTGTATTTCCTAACGGAATGTGTTGAGTGTTTCACCTCGTTAATCACCAAAGAGAGGGCACTCTTCGCCCCATTGGCAAGGCTTCAGTGGGCTACTTGTATAAGTTTAATTAGAGTTGTAGAACTGATGGGTTTGCAAGACTCCGAGTTCCTTGATGTTTCAGGTTTGCCTTTTGGTATCACTGACTGACCGACCACATAACTGTTGGCTGGGCACATCACGGACATTGGCTTGGTTTTCAAAGGCTTTCGCTCTGCTGATTGGCTGTGCATCCGTGAGATTGATCTCAGAGGTTTTTTTTTGTTTTTATCTGAAGGAACAAGCCGCTCGCTCCCATCCCTTCAGATCTGGGAGGTGTCCCGACCCCAAAGGGCTTGTGTTGTTTCCTTGCACCAGCCTGGCAATACACACCACATGGCAGGGTTGGTGGTGGAGGGAGGGAGATTATGGTGGCAATACACACCACATGGCAGTGTTGGTGGTGGAGGGAGGGAGATTATGGTGGCAATACACACCACATGGCAGGCTCCCTCCACACTGACTAAGTACTGTAACACCCTGTATATAGTCTCCACATTGACTCTGTACCGTAACACTACCGTAACATCCTGTATATAGCCTCCACAATGACTCTGTACCGTAACATCCTGTATATAGTCTCCACATTGACTCTGTACCGTAACACCCTGTATATAGCCTCCACATTGACTCTGTACCGTAACACCCTGTATATAGCCTCCACACTGACTCTGTACCGTAACACCCTGTATATAGCCTCCACAATGACTCTGTACCGTAACATCCTGTATATAGCCTCCACAATGACTCTGTACCGTAACATCCTGTATATAGTCTCCACATTGACTCTGTACCGTAACACCTTGTATATAGCCTCCACAATGACTCTGTACCGTAACATCCTGTATATAGCCTCCACAATGACTCTGTACCGTAACACCCTGTATATAGCCTCCACAATGACTCTGTACCGTAACATCCTGTATATAGCCTCCACAATGACTATGTACCGTAACATCCTGTATATAACCTCCACAATGACTCTGTACCGTAACATCCTGTATATAGCCTCCACATTGACTCTGTACCGTAACACCCTGTATATAGCCTCCACACTGACTCTGTACCGTAACACCCTGTATATAGCCTCCACAATGACTCTGTACCGTAACATCCTGTATATAGCCTCCACAATGACTCTGTACCGTAACATCCTGTATATAGTCTCCACATTGACTCTGTACCGTAACACCCTGTATATAGCCTCCACAATGACTCTGTACCGTAACACTACCGTAACATCCTGTATATAGCCTCCACAATGACTCTGTACCGTAACATCCTGTATATAGCCTCCACAATGACTCTGTACCGTAACATCCTGTATATAACCTCCACAATGACTCTGTACCGTAACATCCTGTATATAGCCTCCACATTGACTCTGTACCGTAACACCCTGTATATAGCCTCCACATTGACTCTGTACCGTAACATCCTGTATATAGCCTCCACATTGACTCTGTACCGTAACACCCTGTATATAGCCTCCACATTGACTCTGTACCGTAACACCCTGTATATAGCCTCCACATTGACTCTGTACCGTAACACCCTGTATATAGCCTCCACAATGACTATGTACCGTAACATCCTGTATATAACCTCCACAATGACTCTGTACCGTAACATCCTGTATATAGCCTCCACATTGACTCTGTACCGTAACACCCTGTATATAGCCTCCACACTGACTCTGTACCGTAACACCCTGTATATAGCCTCCACAATGACTCTGTACCGTAACATCCTGTATATAGCCTCCACAATGACTCTGTACCGTAACATCCTGTATATAGTCTCCACATTGACTCTGTACCGTAACACCCTGTATATAGCCTCCACAATGACTCTGTACCGTAACACTACCGTAACATCCTGTATATAGCCTCCACAATGACTCTGTACCGTAACATCCTGTATATAGCCTCCACAATGACTCTGTACCGTAACATCCTGTATATAACCTCCACAATGACTCTGTACCGTAACATCCTGTATATAGCCTCCACATTGACTCTGTACCGTAACACCCTGTATATAGCCTCCACATTGACTCTGTACCGTAACATCCTGTATATAGCCTCCACATTGACTCTGTACCGTAACACCCTGTATATAGCCTCCACATTGACTCTGTACCGTAACACCCTGTATATAGCCTCCACATTGACTCTGTACCGTAACACCCTGTATATAGCCTCATTATTGTTATTCTTATTGTGTTACTTTTATTATTCCGTTTTATTTTAGTCTACTTCATACCTATTTTATTTTTCGTCTTCTTGAACTGTATTGTTGGTTAAGGTCTTGTAAGTAAGCATTTCACGGTAAAGTCTACACTTGTTGTATTTGGCGCATGTGACAAATTACATTTGATTTCAATACAGCCAACGTCAGGAGTTGAGACTGGCCATTGTGATTAATGGCAGACACACAAATACGGTCAACTGTTGTTCAACAGCAGGCTCAACTCAATTACACTCAGCTCATTTACACACAACTCAATTACACTCAACTCAAATACACTCAGCTCAATTGCACTCAACTCAAATACACTCAGCTCAATTACACACAACTCAATTACACTCAGCTCAATTACATACAACTCAATTACACTCAACTCAATTACACTCAATTCAATTACACTCAGTTCAATTACACGCAATTACACTCAACTCAATTACATACAACTCAATTACACACAACTCAATTACACTCAGCTCAATTACACGCAATTACACTCAACTCAATTACATACAACTCAATTACACTCAACTCAATTACACTCAGTTCAATTACATGCAATTACACTCAACTCAATTACATACAACTCAATTACACTCAACTCAATTACACTCAACTCAATTACACTCAACTCAATTACACTCAACTCAATTACACACAACTCAATTACACTCAACTCAAATACACTCAGCTCAATTACACTCAACTCAAATACACTCAGCTCAATTACAGACAACTCAATTACACTCAGCTCAATTACATGCAATTACACTCAACTCAATTACATACAACTCAATTACACTCAACTCAATTACACTCAACTCAATTACACTCAACTCAATTACACACAACTCAATTACACACAACTCAATTACACTCAACTCAATTACACTCAACTCAATTACACACAACTCAATTACACTCAACTCAAATACACTCAGCTCAATTACACTCAACTCAAATACACTCAGCTCAATTACAGACAACTCAATTACACTCAGCTCAATTACATGCAATTACACTCAACTCAATTACATACAACTCAATTACACTCAACTCAATTACACTCAACTCAATTACACACAACTCAATTACACACAACTCAATTACACTCAACTCAATTACACACAACTCAATTACACTCAACTCAATTACACACAACTCAATTACACTCAGCACAATTACACTCAACTCAATTACACTCAACTCAATTACACACAACTCAATTACACTCAACTCAAATACACTCAGCTCAATTACACACAACTCAATTACACTCAACTTAAATACACTCAGCTCAATTACACACAACTCAATTACACACAGCTCAATTACACGCAATTACACTCAACTCAATTACACTCAACACAATTACACACAACTCACATACACTCAACTCAATTACACACAACTCAAATAAACTCAACTCAAATACACTCAACTCAATTACACACAACTCAAATACACTCAACTCAATTACACACAACTCAATTACACACAACTCAAATACAAGCAACTCAAATACAAGCAACTCAAATACACTCAACTCAAATACACTCAACTCAATTACACACAACTCAAATACACTCAACTCAAATACACTCAACTCAATTACACACAACTCAAATACAAGCAACTCAAATACACTCAACTCAATTACACACAACTCAAATACAAGCAACTCAAATACACTCAACTCAAATACACTCAACTCAATTACACACAACTCAAATACACTCAACTCAATTACACTCAACTCAAATACACACATTGTATTTGTATCTGTCCCTTCTGTAAACTGTCAACACTTCAACATGTTGGTGTGAATGTGTGATTTAAAAATGAAGTGTGCTGAAAATAATGTATTTAATCAGAAAAAACTATGGCTATGAGGATGTGATTATTATTTTATTATTATTATGTTCATGTATTGATATCACTTTCCAGGAGATCACAGCAAAAAGGCTCAGTAGTGATGTGAGGATTTAAGTGTACAAAAATAAATCAAGTGTCACTCAACCAAGACTGGGGCATGCAGCTGTTTTGAGTATTCAGAAGATGGTGCTATTTGTTATGGTATGCATTGTTTTCATGAATCTGTTTTTTTCGTTTCCCGTGGCTCGAACAGATGCCTTTTTCAAAAACACAGACTTTAATCTACACCGCCTGCCAAAGACTGAATAATGTTCTGCATATGTTTTTTTTACTGTATATATAGTTTAACATCCTCAAATTTGTTTATACTTTCTCCTTATTCTAATCTGAGGGGGTTCCCATAATGTATTTCTCACAAACAGGGTTCAATTCTTGGACCGACACTCTTCTCTGTATACATCAATGAGGTCGCTCTTGCTGCTGGTGAGTCTCTGATCCACCTCTACGCAGACGACACCATTCTGTATACTTCTGGCCCTTCTTTGGACACTGTGTTAACAACCCTCCAAGGAAGCTTCAATGCCATACAACTCTCCTTCCGTGGCCTCCAATTGCTCTTAAATACAAGGAAACTGAATGGATGCTCTTCAACCGATCGCTACCTGCACTTACCCGCCTGTCTAACATCACTACTCTGGACGGCTCTGACTTAGAATACGTGGACAACTACAAATACTTAGGTGTCTGGTTAGACTGTAAACTCTCCTTCCAGACCCATATCAAACATTTCCAATCCAAAGTTAAATCTAGAATTGGCTTCCTATTTTGCAACAAAGCATCCTTCACTCATGCTGCCAAACATACCCTTGTAAAACTGACCATCCTACCAATCCTCGACTTTGGCGATGTCATTTACAAAATAGCCTCCAATACCCTACTCAACAAATTGGATGCAGTCTATCACAGTGCCATCCGTTTTGTCACCAAAGCCCCTTAAACTACCCACCATTGCGACCTGTATGCTCTCGTTGGCTGGCCCTCGCTTCATACTCGTCATCAAACCCACTGGCTCCATGTCATCTACAAGACCCTGCTAGGTAAAGTCCCAGCCTTATCTCAGCTCGCTGGTCACCATAGCATCTCCCACCTGTAGTACACGCTCCAGCAGGTATATCTCTCTAGTCACCCCCAAAACCAATTCTTTCTTTGGCCGCCTCTCCTTCCAGTTCTCTGCTGCCAATGACTGGAACGAACTACAAAAATCTCTGAAACTGGAAACACTTATCTCCCTCACTAGCGTTAAGCACCAACTGTCAGATCAGCTCACAGATTACTGCACCTGTACATAGCCCACCTATAATTTAGCCCAAACAACTACCTCTTTCCCAACTGTATTTAATTTATTTATTTATTTTGCTCCTTTGCACCCCATTATTTTTTATTTCTACTTTGCACATTCTTCCATTGCAAATCTACCATTCCAGTGTTTTACTTGCTATATTGTATTTACTTTGCCACCATGGCCTTTTTTTTGCCTTTACCTCCCTTATCTCACCTCATTTGCTCACATCGTATATAGACTTGTTTATACTGTATTATTGACTGTATGTTTGAATATTGAATGTGTAACTCTGTGTTGTTGTATGTGTCGAACTGCTTTGCTTTATCTTGGCCAGGTCGCAATTATAAATGAGAACTTGTTCTCAACTTGCCTACCTGGTTAAATAAAGGTTAAATAAAATAAAATAAATAAACAAACAAAATGGACTGACTTTAGTGCCATTATCGCAGAGCTGTAGCTTAGTAACATTATAATGAAGCTAAGCTTACCACTTACATCGAAGGTCACCGTGTAACAAGGAATAGCCAACCGTGTGTACAGCCAAGTGGTAGGAGAAGGTATTTCTCATAGCCTTTTGCACAAATAGCTACCTCAGCATACTTCATTAGAACACTGTTAGTTACTGTAAATACCCACTCCAACAGCATACTTCATTAGATCACTATCAGAACACTGTAAATACCCACTCCAACAGCATACTTCATTAGATCACTATCAGAACACTGTAAATACCCACTCCAACAGCATACTTCATTAGATCACTGTAAATACCCACTCCAACAGCATACTTCATTAGATCACTGTAAATACCCACTCCAACAGCATACTTCATTAGATCACTATCAGAACACTGTAAATACCCACTCCAACAGCATACTTCATTAGATCACTATCAGAACACTGTAAATACCCACTCCAACAGCATACTTCATTAGATCACTATCAGAACACTGTAAATACCCACTCCAACAGCATACTTCATTAGATCACTATCAGAACACTGTAAATACCCACTCCAACAGCATACTTCATTAGATCACTGTAAATACCCACTCCAACAGCATACTTCATTAGATCACTATCAGAACACTGTAAATACCCACTCCAACAGCATACTTCATTAGATCACTATCAGAACACTGTAAATACCCACTCCAACAACATACTTCATTAGAACACTGTAAATACCGACTCCAACAGCATACTTCATTAGAACACTGTAAATTCCCACTCCAACAGCATACTTCATTAGAACACTGTAAATACCCACTCCAACAACATACTTCATTAGATCACTATCAGAACACTGTAAATACCCACTCCAACAGCATACTTCATTAGATCACTATCAGAACACTGTAAATACCCACTCCAACAGCATACTTCATTAGATCACTGTAAATACCCACTCCAACAGCATACTTCATTAGATCACTGTAAATACCCACTCCAACAGCATACTTCATTAGATCACTATCAGAACACTGTAAATACCCACTCCAACAGCATACTTCATTAGATCACTATCAGAACACTGTAAATACCCACTCCAACAGCATACTTCATTAGATCACTATCAGAACACTGTAAATACCCACTCCAACAGCATACTTCATTAGATCACTATCAGAACACTGTAAATACCCACTCCAACAGCATACTTCATTAGATCACTGTAAATACCCACTCCAACAGCATACTTCATTAGATCACTATCAGAACACTGTAAATACCCACTCCAACAGCATACTTCATTAGATCACTATCAGAACACTGTAAATACCCACTCCAACAACATACTTCATTAGAACACTGTAAATACCGACTCCAACAGCATACTTCATTAGAACACTGTAAATTCCCACTCCAACAGCATACTTCATTAGAACACTGTAAATACCCACTCCAACAACATACTTCATTAGATCACTATCAGAACACTGTAAATACCCACTCCAACAGCATACTTCATTAGATCACTATCAGAACACTGTAAATACCCACTCCAACAACATATTTCAATAGAACACTGTAAATACCCACTCCAACAGCATACTTCATTAGAACACTGTAAATTCCCACTCCAACAGCATACTTCATTAGAACACTGTAAATACCCACTCCAACAACATACTTCATTAGAACACTATCAGAACACTGTAAATACTCACTCCATCAACAGTATATTTTAATTTATATATATTTTATTTTAGTATAGTATATTTTAGTATATTTTCTGATGGTACCAGCATTGGACACCAGGTCCAGGACACGTCCATGTTGCACTTCTCATCCGTCTATGATGACACGTCCATGTTGCACTTCTCATCCGTCTATGATGACACGTCCATGTTGCACTTCTCATCCGTCTATGATGACACGTCCATGTTGCACTTCTCATCCGTCTATGATGACACGTCCATGTTGCACTTCTCATCCGTCTATGATGACACGTCCATGTTGCACTTCTCATCCGTCTATGATGACACGTCCATGTTGCACTTCTCATCCGTCTATGATGACACGTCCATGTTGCACTTCTCATCCGTCTATGATGACACGTCCATGTTGCACTTCTCATCCGTCTATGATGACACGTCCATGTTGCACTTCTCATCCGTCTATGATGACACGTCCATGTTGCACTTCTCATCCGTCTATGATGACACGTCCATGTTGCACTTCTCATCCGTCTATGATGACACGTCCATGTTGCACTTCTCATCCATCTAAGATGACACGTCCATGTTGCACTTCTCATCCGTCTATGATGACACGTCCATGTTGCACTTCTCATCCGTCTATGATGACACGTCCATGTTGCACTTCTCATCCGTCTATGATGACACGTCCATGTTGCACTTCTCATCCGTCTATGATGACACGTCCATGTTGCACTTCTCATCCGTCTATGATGACACGTCCATGTTGCACTTCTCATCCGTCTATGATGACACGTCTATTTGTTGCACTTCTCATCCGTCTATGATGACACGTCTATTTGTTGCACTTCCGCATCTGCGTTGGAAGGTGACAGAGCAAGAGCGGTGTTCGTCAGACCACGAGACATCCCGAAAATCAGTCTTCTCACAAAATGGTCTGCAGCATCCGAACAGTTAGGGTTACACAGTAAGATGACACGTCTATGGAAAGGTGAGACTCTCACATTGTCCCGTTCTGACCTTAGTTCCTTTATAATGTCTGTGTGTTAGTTTGGTCAGGGCGTGAGTTGGGGTGGGTAGTCTATGTTGTTTTGTTCTGTGTTGTATTTCTATGTGTTTGGCCTGGTATGGTTCCCAATCAGGGAGGTGGGTAGTCTATGTTGTTTTGTTCTGTGTGTTGTATTTCTATGTGTTTGGCCTGGTATGGTTCCCAATCAGAGGGGTGGGTAGTCTATGTTGTTTTTTTCTATGTTGTATTTCTATGTGTTTGGCCTGGTATGGTTCCCAATCAGAGGGGTGGGTAGTCTATGTTGTTTTTTTCTATGTTGTATTTCTATGTGTTTGGCCTGGTATGGTTCCCAATCAGAGGGGTGGGTAGTCTATGTTTTTTATCAACATATTGTCACGTTCTGACCTTCCTTTATTATGTCTCTGTTTTGGTTTGGTCAGGGCGTGAGTTGGGGTGGGCATTCTATGTTTTGTTCTGTGTGTTGTATTTCTATGTGTTTGGCCTGGTATGGTTCTCAATCAGAGGCAGGTATCGTTCGTTGTCTCTGATTGAGAATCATACTTAGGCAGCCTGTTTCCCCCATTTTAGTTGTGGATGATTGTTTTCTGTCTCTGTGTCTTCACCAGACAGAACTGCTTCTCTTTCCTTTCGTTCTCTCACTTTATTATTTTGTATTTTCGTGTTCAGTGTCTTTTTATTAAAAATGACGAACACTTACCATGCTGCACATTGGTCCGATCTGTCATACTCCTCGTCAGAGGAAGATGAATGTTGTTCCACACGAACACATTTTGCTCTAGGATGCCCACAGGCATGAATGTCTGCTAAGATGATTTAGGCTGCTTACTGTCATAAATAAGGGGACATTTTTTTTTAGATGTTCATCCGTCTGCCCAGAAAGATTCTCTCATCTTGCCAAGCTCTTTGCCCTTCACAGGTAGAGTGAGAGTCACCTTCTGTCGTACCTAATGGTTAAATAGACAAGCGTTAATTATCTTCATCCCTGTTTCCTGACTGTGTGCTGCTGTATTGGATAGGAGACTAATATCTAGTATCATCACAGGAGGACACATACTATTTCTGTTCCTGTTTAATGCACCGGGTCTCTCTGCCTGCTAGTATCCTCTCTAACGTCTCATCTATGATTCATTTTTTTATTACCCATGATTCCTGAGGCATTGGTCCCCCTGTGGCGTTTACACGGTGACAAGGGGCGGGTTCAGGAAGTTGGCTGACATCTAATTTGGCAGTTGAGATGTATGGCTGTTTTTTTTACTGGGAATGTTTCCCAAATACCACCCTGTTCCCTACATAGTGCCCTTCGTTTGACCAGGGCCCATGGGGCTCCCATAGGGTTTTGGTCAAAAGTAGTGCACTACAATATAGGGAATCGGGTTCCATGTGGGATGCATCCTGTCTGCGTCTGTTCACAGATAAGGTGACGGCCACAGTGGGTTCAGTCAAACACAAGGTCAAGGTCTGCCTCTTTACAATAGGAAAATAAAAATGCATTAAAACACAACGTACAATCTAACCTTCCCCTTTGTCTATCTGTGTAAGGCAAATCCCCAGCTGGAGCTAGGACACTCCTGTATTTTCCAGATCAATCTAACCTTCCCCTTTGTCTATCTGTGTAAGGCAAATCCCCAGCTGGAGCTAGGACACTCCTGTATTTTCCAGATCAATCTAACCTTCCCCTTTGTCTATCTGTGTAAGGCAAATCCCCAGCTGGAGCTAGGACACTCCTGTATTTTCCAGATCAATCTAACCTTCCCCTTTGTCTATCTGTGTAAGGCAAATCCCCAGCTGGAGCTAGGACACTCCTGTATTTTCCAGATCAATCTAACCTTCCCCTTTGTCTATCTGTGTAAGGCAAATCCCCAGCTGGAGCTAGGACACTCCTGTATTTTCCAGATCAATCTAACCTTCCCCTTTGTCTATCTGTGTAAGGCAAATCCCCAGCTGGAGCTAGGACACTCCTGTATTTTCCAGATCAATCTAACCTTCCCCTTTGTCTATCTGTGTAAGGCAAATCCCCAGCTGGAGCTAGGACACTCCTGTATTTTCCAGATCAATCTAACCTTCCCCTTTGTCTATCTGTGTAAGGCAAATCCCCAGCTGGAGCTAGGACACTCCTGTATTTTCCAGATCAATCTAACCTTCCCCTTTGTCTATCTGTGTAAGGCAAATCCCCAGCTGGAGCTAGGACACTCCTGTATTTTCCAGATCAATCTAACCTTCCCCTTTGTCTATCTGTGTAAGGCAAATCCCCAGCTGGAGCTAGGACACTCCTGTATTTTCCAGATCAATCTAACCTTCCCCTTTGTCTATCTGTGTAAGGTAAATCCCCAGCTGGAGCTAGGACACTCCTGTATTTTCCAGATCAATCTAACCTTCCCCTTTGTCTATCTGTGTAAGGCAAATCCCCAGCTGGAGCTAGGGCACTCCTGTATTTTCCAGATCAATCTAACCTTCCCCTTTGTCTATCTGTGTAAGGCAAATCCCCAGCTGGAGCTAGGACACTCCTGTATTTTCCAGATCAATCTAACCTTCCCCTTTGTCTATCTGTGTAAGGCAAATCCCCAGCTGGAGCTAGGACACTCCTGTATTTTCCAGATCAATCTAACCTTCCCCTTTGTCTATCTGTGTAAGGCAAATCCCCAGCTGGAGCTAGGACACTCCTGTATTTTCCAGATCAATCTAACCTTCCCCTTTGTCTATCTGTGTAAGGCAAATCCCCAGCTGGAGCTAGGACACTCCTGTATTTTCCAGATCAATCTAACCTTCCCCTTTGTCTATCTGTGTAAGGCAAATCCCCAGCTGGAGCTAGGACACTCCTGTATTTTCCAGATCAATCTAACCTTCCCCTTTGTCTATCTGTGTAAGGCAAATCCCCAGCTGGAGCTAGGACACTCCTGTATTTTCCAGATCAATCTAACCTTCCCCTTTGTCTATCTGTTTAAGGCAAATCCCCAGCTGGAGCTAGGACACTCCTGTATTTTCCAGATCAATCTAACCTTCCCCTTTGTCTATCTGTGAAAGCAAATCCCCAGCTGGAGCTAGGACACTCCTGTATTTTCCAGATCAATCTAACCTTCCCCTTTGTCTATCTGTGTAAGGCAAATCCACAGCTGGAGCTAGGACACTCCTGTATTTTCCAGATCAATCTAACCTTCCCCTTTGTCTATCTGTGTAAGGCAAATCCCCAGCTGGAGCTAGGACACTCCTGTATTTTCCAGATCAATCTAACCTTCCCCTTTGTCTATCTGTGTAAGGCAAATCCCCAGCTGGAGCTAGGACACTCCTGTATTTTCCAGATCAATCTAACATTCCCCTTTGACTATCTGTGTAAGGCAAATCCCCAGCTGGAGCGAGGACACTCCTGTATTTTCCATATTAATCTAAATAAAATCAATTTTGCTTGTATATAATTTGATCTCCTTTTGTCTCTGTGAACATATTTGCTTTCTTCACCTTCACATTGAATTAGCCTCTGCTTTCCTCACAGGCAGAACGGTCATCGGAAATGCAACACGACTGACAACAGTGCAACTCTATTAATTCTCCCAACCAACACTTTTCGCTGTCAGCCCAGTGCATTATTTGACTTAGCTCGGGGGGGAAGAGAGGAAATCCTGTATGTAAATTGCATGGAATATTTTCCAGAATATAAACGATTGCGATTTTCTCAATGAAAATCCCTCTTTATTTTTGATGTCCCCTTTCTATGCCAATGATAGAAACATTCAGATAAGAAGCAGCATGGCTTCTCTACGATATTGCGAACTCTGAATATTCATCGTTTAGGCCTAACCAACAAAACATTTTGCTCCAAAATAGTATATTAGGTACAATCCCAGCAAGCCGACCACAAACTGATGGGGTACTGGTCACATGAATGTCTTCATGAATAATAAAACAATAATTCATAAGCAAAATGTATATAGAATATAAATTGGTTATAAATGTGCCAAGTTGACTATAGTGAAGGCAAAATTGGCAATTCACATAAGGGACGAAGTCCAGCAGTCCCGAATGGCTCAACTTCAGAGCTAGCATATACCGTTCTGTTTTGAGTTAGATCTGCCCACCATCCTACCTCTCTTCCATCCCTACACTGCCCACCATCCTACCACTCCTCTACCCTGCCCACCATCCTACCACTCCTCTACCCTGCCCACCATCCTACCACTCCTCTACCCTGCCCACCATCCTACCTCTCCTCTACCCTGCCCACCATCCTACCTCTCCTCTACCCTGCCCACCATCCTACCACTCCTCTACCCTGCCCACCATCCTACCTCTCCTCTACCCTGCCCACCATCCTACCACTCCTCTTTCCCTAGCCTGCCAACCATCCTACCTCTCCTCTACCCTGCCCACCATCCTACCACTCCTCTACCTTGCCCACCATCGTACCTCTCTTCCATCCCTACCCTGCCAACCATCCTACCTATCCTCTACCCTGCCCTCCATCCTACCACTCCTCTACCACTACCCTGCCCACCATCCTTCCACTCCTCTACCACTACCCTGCCCACCATCCTACCACTCCTCTATCCCTACCCCACCCACCATCCTACCTCTCCTCTACCCTGCCCATCAACCTACCACTCCTCTACCCCTACCCTGCCCACCATCCTACCTCTCTTCCATCCCTACCCTGCCCACCATCCTACCACTCCTCTACCCTGCCCACCATCCTACCTCTCCTCTACCCTGCCCATCAACCTACCACTCCTCTACCCCTACCCTGCCCACCATCCTACCTCTCTTCCATCCCTACCCTGCCCACCATCCTACCACTCCTCTATCCTGCCCACCATCCTACCTCTCCTCTACCCTGCCCATCAACCTACCACTCCTCTCCTCTACCCTGCCCACCATCCTACCTCTCTTCCATCCCTACCCTGCAAACCATCCTAACTCGCCTCTACCCTGCCCATCATCCTACCTCTCTTACTGTACACTCTCTCATCCCTAACAGCAGAGAATGTACAGTAAGTCCCTAACAGCAGAGAATGTACAGTAAGTCCCTAACATCAGAGAAATTACAGTAAGTCCCTAACAGCAGATAAATTACAGTAAGTCCCTAACAGCAGAGAAATTACAGTAAGTCCCTAACATCAGATAAATTACAGTAAGTCCCTAACAGCAGAGAAATTACAGTAAGTCCCTAACATCAGATAAATTACAGTAAGTCCCTAACAGCAGAGAAATTACAGTAAGTCCCTAACATCAGATAAATTACAGTAAGTCCCTAACAGCAGATAAATTACAGTAAGTCCCTAACAGCAGAGAAATTACAGTAAGTCCCTAACAGCAGATAAATTACAGTAAGTCCCTAACAGCAGAGAAATTACAGTAAGTCCCTAACAGCAGAGAAATTACAGTAAGTCCCTAACAGCAGAGAATGTACAGTAAGTCCCTAACAGCAGAGAATGTACAGTAAGTCTCTAACAGCAGAGAAATTACATTAAGTCCCTAACAGCAGAGAAGGTACAGTAAGTCCCTAATAGCAGAGCAATTACAGTAAGTCCCTAACAGCAGATAACTTAGAGTAAGTCCCTAACAGCAGAGAAAGTACAGTAAGTCCCTAACAGCAGAGAATGTACAGTAAGTCCCTAACAGCAGAGAATGTACAGTAAGTCCCTAACATCAGAGAAATTACAGTAAGTCCCTAACAGCAGATAAATTACAGTAAGTCCCTAACAGCAGATAAATTACAGTAAGTCCCTAACAGCAGAGAAATTACAGTAAGTCCCTAACATCAGATAAATTACAGTAAGTCCCTAACAGCAGAGAAATTACAGTAAGTCCCTAACAGCAGAGAAATTACAGTAAGTCCCTAACAGCAGATAAATTACAGTAAGTCCCTAACAGCAGAGAAATTACAGTAAGTCCCTAACAGCAGAGAAATTACAGTAAGTCCCTAACAGCAGAGAATGTACAGTAAGTCCCTAACAGCAGAGAATGTACAGTAAGTCTCTAACAGCAGAGAAATTACAGTAAGTCCCTAACAGCAGATAAATTACAGTAAGTCCCTAACAGCAGAGAAATTACAGTAAGTCCCTAACATAAGATAAATTACAGTAAGTCCCTAACAGCAGAGAAATTACAGTAAGTCCCTAACAGCAGAGAAATTACAGTAAGTCCCTAACAGCAGAGAAATTACAGTAAGTCCCTAACAGCAGAGAAATTACAGTAAGTCCCTAACAGCAGAGAAATTACAGTAAGTCCCTAACAGCAGAGAATGTACAGTAAGTCCCTAACAGCAGATAATGTACATTAAGTCCCTAACAGCAGAGAAATTACAGTAAGTCCCTAACAGCAGAGAAATTACAGTAAGTCCCTAACAGCAGAGAATGTACAGTAAGTCCCTAACAGCAGATAATGTACATTAAGTCCCTAACAGCAGAGAAATTACAGTAAGTCCCTAACAGCAGAGAATGTACAGTAAGTCCCTAACAGCAGAGAAATTACAGTAAGTCCCTAACAGCAAAGAATGTACAGTAAGTCCCTAACAGCAGAGAAATTACAGTAAGTCACTAACAGCAGAGAATGTACAGTAAGTCCCTAACAGCAGAGAAAGTCCCTGAAAGGTATTACTCATTACACAACATGGTGACGCACAAACGCAATTAAGCAAGCACACTGTACTTCTAACTTCTTCATGTCAAGCGCAGGCCATTCGATTCAGATGCCAGCTGTCCTTCACTCAAACACATTACTTGTCTTTATATTCTTCTGGTTAATTGTGTTCAGTTACAGTATTTTAACCAAGGCGCTCAATCTAATTTTCAAGGAGAAACCAAGTTTCTTTTCACAGATTGGCAACAGCTTTCAGCTTATTCCCGGTGAAGATCACAGGGCTCATATCTAGAGGATTCTGTTTCCCAGAGTATCTGAAAGACTGTCAGACGCTGACAGATTCAACAATGGAAACCAAGAGGATGTGGATATAAGGTGAGAAGAACCATTACTGCCTGTTACCGAGGCCTGTCTTGAACCCTGCACAAGGAGAAGTAGATACACCTACTGTACACTAGCTATGTTCTCTTCAAGTTGGCTTCTTGCACCTCATCACCAGATGAATAAATAATCTGTGAAAATGTAGCATTATAGTAAACGGCTTTCAAGGAAGCTGCCTGGTGGCAAGAGGTGCTGTTGCAATCTATCTCCTTAAAAGATGAATGCGTTAAATTAAAGTTTTTCTCCGTTACCTATCTCTAACATACAGACCTCCATAGGAAAGTAGTGTACAGAGTTACAGACCTCCATAGGAAAGTAGTGTACAGAGTTACAGACCTCCATAGGAAAGTAGTGTACAGAGTTACAGACCTCCATAGGAAAGTAGTGTACAGAGTTACAGACCTCCATAGGAAAGTAGTGTACAGAGTTACAGACCTCCATAGGAAAGTAGTGTACAGAGTTACAGACCTCCATAGGAAAGTAGTGTACAGAGGTTACAGACCTCCATAGGAAAGTAGTGTACAGAGTTACAGACCTCCATAGGAAAGTAGTGTACAGAGGTTACAGACCTCCATAGGAAAGTAGTGTACAGAGTTACAGACCTCCATAGGAAAGTAGTGTACAGAGGTTACAGACCTCCATAGGAAAGTAGTGTACAGAGTTACAGACCTCCATAGGAAAGTAGTGTACAGAGTTACAGACCTCCATAGGAAAGTAGTGTACAGAGGTTACAGACCTCCATAGGAAAGTAGTGTACAGAGTTACAGACCTCCATAGGAAAGTAGTGTACAGAGTTTACAGACCTCCATAGGAAAGTATTGAATGTATAATCGAATCAAATCAAACCTTTGTGGTTTCACAAACATGATCCAGCTCGGGATTTGAACTCATATAATTTGAAGAAAGTAAGCACATATTTTAGAGGAACAGATTCCCCTGTTATGTGGTGGATGGTTGTCGATTTGATTTAATGATTACATTTCTGAAAAACGATGTTAACATATGCTTAATACAATACAGTGTCTTGTAAAAGTATTCATACCCCTTGGCATTTTAACTATTTTGTTGCATTACATCCTGTAATTTAAATGTATTTTAATGTAATGGACATACACAAAATAGTCCAAATTATATATATATATATATGTATATGTATATATATATATATATATATATATATATATATATATATATATATATATATATATATATATATATATATATATATACATATATATATATATATACTTTTCTCATGTAATTCAGTAATTCAGAAAATTTAGAAACAGAAAAGTGCTACGTCAGCCTTTTGCTATGAAGCCCCTAAATAAGATCTGGTGCAACCAATTACCTCCAGAAGTCACATAATTAGTTCAATAAAGTCCACCTGTGTGCAATGTAAGTGTCACATGATCTGTCACATGATGTCAGTATACAGTTGAAGTCAGAAGTTTACATACACCTTAGCCAAATACATTTCAAGTCAGATTTTCACAATTCTTGACATTTATTCCTAGTAAAAATTCCTGTTTTAGGTCAGATAGAATCACCTTTTTATTTTGAGAATGTGAAATGTCAGAATAGTAGAGAGAATGATTTATTTCAGTTTCTATTTGTTTCATCACATTCCCAGTGGGTCAGAAGTTTGGTAGCATTGCCTTAAAATTGATTAACGTGGGTCAAACGTTTCGGGGAGCCTTCCACAAGCTTTCCACAATAAGTTGGGTGAATTTTGGCCCATTCCTCTTGACAAAGCTGGTGTAACTGAGTCAAGTTTGTAGGCCTCCTTGCTCCACACGCTTTTTCAGTTCTGCCTATACATATTCTATGGGATTGAGGTTAGGGCTTTGTGATGGCCATTCCAATACCTTGACTTTGTTGTCCTTAAGTCATTGTGCCACAACTTTGGAAGTATACTTGGGGTCATTGTCCATTTGGAAGACCCATTTGCAACCAAGCTTTAACTTCCTGACTGATGTCTTGAGATGTTGTTTCAATATATCCACATCATTTTCCATCCTCATGATGCCATCTATTTTGTAGAGTGCACCAGTCCCTCCTGCAGCCAAGCACCCCCACAACATGATGCTACCACCCCCGTGCTTCACGGTTGGGATGGTGTTCTTCACCTTGCAAGCATCCCCCTTTTTCCTCCAAACATAACAATGGTCATTATGGTCAAACAGTTATTTATCTGTTTCATCAGACCAGAGGACATTTCTCCAAAAAGTACAATCTTTGTCCCCATGTGCAGTTGCAAACCGTAGTCTGGCTTTTTTTATGGCGGTTTTGGCGCAGTGGATTCTTCCTTGCTGAGTGGCCTTTCAGGTTATGTCGACATAGGACTCGTTTTAATGTGGATAGAGATACTTTTGTACCGGTTTCCTCCAGCATCTTCACAAGGTCATCTGCTGTGGTTCTGGGATTCATTTGCACTTTTCGCACCAAAGTACGTTCATCTCTAGGAGACTGAACGCGTCTCCTTCCGGAGCGGTATGATGGCTGCATGGTCCCATGGTGTTTATACTTGTGTACTATTGTTTGTACAGATGAACGTGGTACCTTCAGGCATTTGGAAATTGCTCCAAAGGATGAACCAGACTTGTGGAGGTCTACATTTTGTTTTCTGAGGTCTTGGCTGAATTATTTTAATTTTCCCATCATGTCAAGCAAAGAGGCACTGAGTTTGAAGGTAGGCCTTGAAATACATCCACAGGTACACCTCCAAGTGACTAAAATTATGTCAATTAGCCTATCAGAATCTTCTAAAGCCATGACATCATGTTCTGGAATTTTCCAAGCTGTTTAAAGGCACAGTAAACTTAGCGTATGTAAACTTCTGACACACTGGAATTGTGATTCAGTTAATTATCAGTCTGTATAATCCGTCTGTAAACAATTGTTGGAAAATTACTTGCGTCGTGTGCGAAGTAGATGTCCTAATCGACTTTCCAAAACTATAGTTTGTTAACAAGACATTTGTGGAGTGGTTGAAAAATTATGGTTTAAATGACTCCAACCTAAGTGTATGTAAACTTCCGCTTTCAGATGTTCTGAAATGCCCCAGAGTCTGCAACACCACTAAGCAAGGGGCACCACCAAGCAAACAACACCATGAAGACCAATGAGCTCTCCAAACAGGCCAGGGACAAAGTTGTGGAGAAGTACAAAAATATCCAAAACTTTGAACATCCCACAGAGCACCATTAAATCCATTATAAAAAATGGAAATAATATGGCACCACAACAAACCTGCCAAGAGAGGGCTGCCTACCAAGACTCACAGACCAGAAGGGCATTAATCAGAGAGGCAACATAGAGACCAAAGATAATCCTGAAGGAGCTGCAAAGCTCCACACTGGATATTGGAGTATCTGTCCATAGGACCACAAGTCATACACTCCACAGAGCTGGGCTTTACGGAAGAGTGGCCAGAAAAAGCTAGAAATAAGAAAGAAATAAGCAAACACATTTGGTGTTCACCAAAAGGCATGTGGGAGGCTCCCCAAACTTTTGTAGGAAGGTACTTTGGTCAGATGAGACAAAATGTTGCTTTTTGGCCATCAAGGAAAACGCTATGTCTGGTGCAAACCCAACACCTCTCATCACCCCAGGGACTGGGAAACTGGTCAGAATGGAATGATGGATGGTGCTAAATACAGGGAAATTCTGGAGGGAAACCTGTTTGTCTTCCAGAGATTTGAGATGGAGGTTCACCATCCAGCATGACAATGACCCTAAGCATACTGCTAAAGCAACACTCGAGTGGTTTAAGGGGAAACATTTAAATGTCTTGGAATGGCCTAGTCAAAGCCCAGACCTCAATACAATTGAGAATCTATGGTATGACTTAAAAACTGCTGTACACTAGCGGAACCCATCCAACTTGAAGGAGCTGGAGCAGTTTTTTGCCTTGAAGAATGGTGGTTCGATGTACCAAGTGGCTAGATGTACCAAGCTTATAGAGACATACCCCAAGAGACTTGCAGCTGTAATTGCTGCAAAAGGTGGCTCTACAAAGTATTGACTTTTGGAGGGGGGGGGGGTTAATAGTTATGCATGCTCATGTTTATGTTTTATTTTTGTCTTATTTCTTGGTTGTTTCTCAATAAAAAATAATTTACATCTTCAAAGTTGTAGGCATGTTGTGTAAATCAACTGATACGAACCCCCCAAAAATCATTTATAATTCCAGGTTTTAGGGCAACAAAATATGAAAAATGCCAAGGGGGCTGAATACTTTTCCAAGGCACTGTATGTTAGCTAATTGTTTAATAATTCAAACATGTTAAATGACAATGTCTTCCAACTGCCATTCTTTGTTTTTGAAATGTGTCCGTTTAGCAGCTCTGATTACTCAGAAGGCTCCTGCCAATTAAAGGTTGTGTAACGACGTTCTTCTGTTGTAAGAAGAGAGTCAGACCGAAATGCAGAGTGTAGGTTGCTCATGACTTTAATGAATGATAAGACGGTACATGAAATAACTGAAATACGAAAACAACAAACGAAACGAGAAACTAATTACAGCCTATCTGGTGAATACAACACAGAGACAGGAACAAACACCCACAAAATACAAAGCGAAACTCAGGCTGTCTAAATACGGTTCTCAATCAGAGACAACGACAAGCACCTGACTCTGATTGAGAATCGCCTCAGGCAGCCAAGCCCAACTAGACACACCCCTAATCAGCCGCAATCCCAAACAATACAAACCCCAATACGAATACAACATATAAACCGATGTCACACCCTAGCCTACCCAAACAATTAACAAAAACACAAAATACAATGACCAAGGCGTGACAGAACCCCCCTAAGGTGCGGACTCCCGGACGCACCTCAAGAGCATAGGGAGGGTCCGGGTGGGCGTCTGTCCATAGTGGCGGTTCTGGCTCGGGACGTGGACTCCACTCCATTAATGTCCCATTTCCTCCCCTTCGCGTCCTGGGACAATCCACCTTAACCGCCGACCATGGCCTAATAGTCCCCACCCAGATCCCCACACAACCGAGCTTGTGACAGAGGGGCAGCTCGGGACAGAGGTGCTTCTCAGGACAGAGGGGCATCTCAGGACAGAGGGGCATCTCGGGACAGAGGTGCATCTCAGGACAGAGGGGCAGCTTGGGACAGAGGGGCAGCTCGGGACAGAGGGGCAGCTCAGGACCGAAGCAGCCTGGGACTGAGGGGAAGCCCGGTACTGAGGGGAAGCCCAGTACTGAGAGGAAGCCCAGTACTGAGAGGAAGCTCAGTACTGAGAGGAAGCTCAGTACTGAGAGGAAGCTCAGGCAGGTAGTAGGCTCCGGTAAATCCTGGCTGGCTGGTGGAAGTGGATGATTCAGGTTGTCTGGCCGATCTTGAAGATCTTGGCAGACTGGCACTTCTGGCGGATCCTGGCAGACTGGCGACGCTGGGCAGACTGGTGGCACTGGGCAGACTGGCGGCGTTGGGCAGACTAGGAGCACTGGGCAGACTGGGAGCACTGGCGGCGCTGGGCAGACTGGGAGCACGGGGCAGACTGGGAGCACTGGCGGCACGGGGCAGACTGGGAGCACTGGCGGCGCTGGGCAGACTGGGAGCACTGGGCAGACTGGGAGCACTGGCGGCGATGGGAAGACTGGGAGCACGGGGCAGACTGGGAGCACTGGCGGCGCTGGGAAAACTGGGAGCACGGGGCAGACTGGGAGCACTGGCGGCGCTGGGCAGACTGGGAGCACTGGCGGTGCTGGGCAGACTGGGTGCACTGGGCAGACTGAGAGCACTGGCGGCGCTGGGCAGACTGGGAGCACTGGCGGCGCTGGGCAGACTGGGAGCACTGGCGGCGCTGGGCAGACTGGGAGCACTGGCCGCGCTGGACAGACTGGGAGCACTGGCCGCGCTGGGCAGACTGGGAGCACTGGCCGTGCTGGCAGACTGGCGGCGCTGGGCAGACTGGTGGCGCTCGGCAGACTGGTGGCGCTGGGCAGACTGGTGGCACTGGGCAGACTAGCGGCGCTGGGCAGACTGGGAGCACGGGGCAGACTGGGAGCACGGGGCAGACTGGGAGCACTGGCGGCGCTGGGCAGACTGGGAGCACGGGGCAGACTGGGAGCACTGGCGGCGCTGGGCAGACTGGGAGCATGGGGCAGACTGGGAGCACTGGCGGCGCTGGGTAGACTGGGAGCACTGGCGGCGCTGGGCAGACTGGGAGCACTGGCGGCACTGGGCAGACTGGGAGCACTGGCGGCGCTGGGCAGACTGGGAGCACTGGCGGCGCTGGGCAGACTGGGAGCACTGGCCGCGCTGGGCAGACTGGGAGCACTGGCCGCGCTGGGCAGACTGGGAGCACTGGCCGCGCTGGGCCGACTGGGAGCACTGGCCGCGCTGGACAGACTGGGAGCACTGGCCGTGCTGGGCAGACTGGGAGCACTGGCCGTGCTGGGCAGACTGGCGTCGCTGGGCAGACATGAGACTCCGGCAGCGCAGGAGAGGAGAAAGGCTCTGGCTGCGTTAAACAGGCGGGAGACTCCGGCAGCGCGGGAGACTCCGGCAGCGCAGGAGAGGAGAAAAGCTCTGGCTGCGCTAAACAGGCGAGGCGCACTGGAGGCCTGGTGCGTGGTGCTGGAACTGGTGGTACTGGCGCGAGGACATGCACAGGAAGCCTGGTGCGGGGAGCTGCTACCGGAGGTGTGTACTGGTGTGTAGAGGTGGCTCTGGATAGTCCGGACCGTGCAGGCGCACTGGAGCTTTTGAGCACCGAGCCTGCCCAAGCTTACCTGGCTCGATGCCCAATCTAGCCCGGCCAATAGGAAGAGCTGGTATGTGCTGCACCGGGCTATGCTCCCGCACTGAAAACACTGTGCGCTCCATAGCTTAAACACGGTGCCTGCCCGGTCTCTCTAGCCCACCGGTGAGCACAGCGAGTTTGCGTAGGTCTCCTACCTGGCATAACTATTCTCCCTTCTAGCCTCCCCCCAATAATTTTTTGGGGCTGCTTTTCCGGTTCCCTTGCCAACCGTGTTCCCTCGTATCGTCGGCTCCTATCTCCGGCTGCCTCTGCTCTCCTTAGTGCCTCCACCTGTTCCCATGGGAGGCGATCTCTTCCGGCCAATATCTCCTCCCAAGTGTAACAACCTTTACCATCCAACACGTCTTCCCATGTCCATTCTCCGAATAATTCATCCTCCCTTTGCTGCTCCAGCTGTCGCTGCCTGTTTAAACCAGCGCCTCTCCGTTTTAGCCGGCGTGTCTTTTTCTTTGACTCGATTCGCCTGTAGCCCTCTTCGCACTGCTGAAGCGAATCCCAGGCGGGCTCCTGCACTCTCTCCGGGTCGGCCGCCCACCTGTCGATTTCTTCCCACGTCGTATAATCCATGCTTCTGCTGTCCATAACGTCGTCATTTAGCTCCTGACAGTTCACACGCTGCTCGGTCTGTGAGTGGTGGGTGTTTCTGTAACGACGTTCGTCTGTTGTAAGAAGAGAGTCAGACCGAAATGCAGAGTGTAGGTTGCTCATGACTTTAATGAATGATAAGACGGTACATGAAATAACTGAAATACGAAAACAACAAACGAAACGAGAAACTAATTACAGCCTATCTGGTGAATACAACACAGAGACAGGAACAAACACCCACAAAATACAAAGCGAAACTCAGGCTGTCTAAATACGGTTCTCAATCAGAGACAACGACAAGCACCTGACTCTGATTGAGAATCGCCTCAGGCAGCCAAGCCCAACTAGACACACCCCTAATCAGCCGCAATCCCAAACAATACAAACCCCAATACGAATACAACATATAAACCGATGTCACACCCTAGCCTACCCAAACAATTAACAAAAACACAAAATACAATGACCAAGGCGTGACAGAACCCCCCCCCCCTAAGGTGCGGACTCCCGGACGCACCTCAAGAGCATAGGGAGGGTCCGGGTGGGCGTCTGTCCATAGTGGCGGTTCTGGCTCGGGACGTGGACTCCACTCCATTAATGTCCCATTTCCTCCCCTTCGCGTCCTGGGACAATCCACCTTAACCGCCGACCATGGCCTAATAGTCCCCACCCAGATCCCCACACAACCGAGCTTGTGACAGAGGGGCAGCTCGGGACAGAGGTGCTTCTCAGGACAGAGGGGCATCTCAGGACAGAGGGGCATCTCGGGACAGAGGTGCATCTCAGGACAGAGGGGCAGCTTGGGACAGAGGGGCAGCTCGGGACAGAGGGGCAGCTCAGGACCGAAGCAGCCTGGGACTGAGGGGAAGCCCGGTACTGAGGGGAAGCCCAGTACTGAGAGGAAGCCCAGTACTGAGAGGAAGCTCAGTACTGAGAGGAAGCTCAGTACTGAGAGGAAGCTCAGGCAGGTAGTAGGCTCCGGTAAATCCTGGCTGGCTGGTGGAAGTGGATGATTCAGGTTGTCTGGCCGATCTTGAAGATCTTGGCAGACTGGCACTTCTGGCGGATCCTGGCAGACTGGCGACGCTGGGCAGACTGGTGGCACTGGGCAGACTGGCGGCGTTGGGCAGACTAGGAGCACTGGGCAGACTGGGAGCACTGGCGGCGCTGGGCAGACTGGGAGCACGGGGCAGACTGGGAGCACTGGCGGCACGGGGCAGACTGGGAGCACTGGCGGCGCTGGGCAGACTGGGAGCACTGGGCAGACTGGGAGCACTGGCGGCGATGGGAAGACTGGGAGCACGGGGCAGACTGGGAGCACTGGCGGCGCTGGGAAAACTGGGAGCACGGGGCAGACTGGGAGCACTGGCGGCGCTGGGCAGACTGGGAGCACTGGCGGTGCTGGGCAGACTGGGTGCACTGGGCAGACTGAGAGCACTGGCCGTGCTGGGCAGACTGGCGTCGCTGGGCAGACATGAGACTCCGGCAGCGCAGGAGAGGAGAAAGGCTCTGGCTGCGTTAAACAGGCGGGAGACTCCGGCAGCGCGGGAGACTCCGGCAGCGCAGGAGAGGAGAAAAGCTCTGGCTGCGCTAAACAGGCGAGGCGCACTGGAGGCCTGGTGCGTGGTGCTGGAACTGGTGGTACTGGCGCGAGGACACGCACAGGAAGCCTGGTGCGGGGAGCTGCTACCGGAGGTGTGTACTGGTGTGTAGAGGTGGCTCTGGATAGTCCGGACCGTGCAGGCGCACTGGAGCTTTTGAGCACCGAGCCTGCCCAAGCTTACCTGGCTCGATGCCCAATCTAGCCCGGCCAATAGGAAGAGCTGGTATGTGCTGCACCGGGCTATGCTCCCGCACTGAAAACACTGTGCGCTCCATAGCTTAAACACGGTGCCTGCCCGGTCTCTCTAGCCCACCGGTGAGCACAGCGAGTTTGCGTAGGTCTCCTACCTGGCATAACTATTCTCCCTTCTAGCCTCCCCCCAATAATTTTTTTGGGCTGCTTTTCCGGTTCCCTTGCCAACCGTGTTCCCTCGTATCGTCGGCTCCTATCTCCGGCTGCCTCTGCTCTCCTTAGTGCCTCCACCTGTTCCCATGGGAGGCGATCTCTTCCGGCCAATATCTCCTCCCAAGTGTAACAACCTTTACCATCCAACACGTCTTCCCATGTCCATTCTCCGAATAATTCATCCTCCCTTTGCTGCTCCAGCTGTCGCTGCCTGTTTAAACAAGCGCCTCTCCGTTTTAGCCGGCGTGTCTTTTTCTTTGACTCGATTCGCCTGTAGCCCTCTTCGCACTGCTGAAGCGAATCCCAGGCGGGCTCCTGCACTCTCTCCGGGTCGGCCGCCCACCTGTCGATTTCTTCCCACGTCGTATAATCCATGCTTCTGCTGTCCATAACGTCGTCATTTAGCTCCTGACAGTTCACACGCTGCTCGGTCTGTGAGTGGTGGGTGTTTCTGTAACGACGTTCGTCTGTTGTAAGAAGAGAGTCAGACCGAAATGCAGAGTGTAGGTTGCTCATGACTTTAATGAATGATAAGACGGTACATGAAATAACTGAAATACGAAAACAACAAACGAAACGAGAAACTAATTACAGCCTATCTGGTGAATACAACACAGAGACAGGAACAAACACCCACAAAATACAAACTCAGGCTGTCTAAATACGGTTCTCAATCAGAGACAACGACAAGCACCTGACTGATTGACTCTGATTAAGAATCGCCTCAGGCAGCCAAGCCCAACTAGACACACCCCTAATCAGCCGCAATCCCAAACAATACAAACCCCAATACGAATACAACATATAAACCGATGTCACACCCTAGCCTACCCAAACAATTAACAAAAACACAAAATACAATGACCAAGGCGTGACAGGTTGCTCAAACATTTGTATGACTCACTTTTGACAAATGAAAATATCAGGCATGTTCTTCTGACAGGGGTGATGTACATTAACTATTGAGAATAGTCAGTAACAATAGGTTTCTGTCAGCCAAAGGAGAATAGAAATGTCACTCCTGTCAGCCTGTATACTGGCCAAAGTTCTTCCTCTTTCTCTCCCTCTCTCGACACAAACTCACTTTGACAATTTGAAAGAATGGGCTCCATTTCCTCAATTTTTTACCCACCTTAGCGGATGAGTTTTTAAAAAGAGACTATGAAGAGACAGACACTCGCTATGTCAAGGTAGAGAGAAGACAGACACTGCTTATGTCAAGGTAGAGAGAAGACAGACACTCCCTTTGTCAGGGAAGAGAGAAGACAGACACTCCCTAGGTCAGGGTAGAGAGAAGACAGACACTCCCTATGTCAGGGTAGAGAGAAGACAGACACTCCCTATGTCAGGGTAGAGAGAAGACAGACACTCCCTCTGTCAGGGTAGAGAGAAGACAGACACTCCCTCTGTCAGGGTAGAGAGAAGACAGACACTCCCTCTGTCAGGGTAGAGAGAAGACAGACACTCCCTCTGTCAGGGTAGAGAGAAGACAGACACTCCACTCCCTATGTCAGGGTAGAGAGAAGACAGACACTCCCTATGTCAGGGTAAAGAGAAGACAGACACTCCACTCCCTATGTCAGGGTAGAGAGAAGACAGACACTCCCTATGTCAGGGTAAAGAGAAGACAGACACTCCACTCCCTATGTCAGGGTAGAGAGAAGACAGACACTCCACTCCCTATGTCAGGGTAGAGAGAAGACAGACACTCCCTATGTCAGGGTAGAGAGAAGACAGACACTCCACTCCCTATGTCAGGGTAGAGAGAAGACAGACACTCCCTATGTCAGGGTAGAGAGAAGACAGACACTCCACTCCCTATGTCAGGGTAAAGAGAAGACAGACACTCCACTCCCTATGTCAGGGTAGAGAGAAGACAGACACTCCACTCCCTATGTCAGGGTAGAGAGAAGACAGACACTCCACTCCCTATGTCAGGGTAGAGAGAAGACAGACACTCCACTCCCTATGTCAGGGTAGAGAGAAGACAGACACTCCACTCCCTATGTCAGGGTAGAGAGAAGACAGACACTCCACTCCCTATGTCAGGGTAGAGAGAAGACAGACACTCCCTATGTCAGGGTAGAGAGAAGAAAGACACTCCACTCCCTATGTCAGGGTAGAGAGAAGACAGACACTCCACTCCCTATGTCAGGGTCGAGAGAAGACAGACACTCCACTCCCTATGTCAGGGTAAAGAGAAGACAGACACTCCACTCCCTATGTCAGGGTAGAGAGAAGACAGACACTCCCTAAGTCAGGGTAGAGAGAAGACAGACACTCCACTCCCTATGTCAGGGTAGAGAGAAGACAGACACTCCACTCCCTATGTCAGGGTAGAGAGAAGACAGACACTCCACTCCCTATGTCAGGGTCGAGAGAAGACAGACACTCCACTCCCTATGTCAGGGTCGAGAGAAGACAGACACTCCACTCCCTATGTCAGGGTAGAGAGAAGACAGACACTCCACTCCCTAGGTCAGGGTAGAGAGAAGACAGACACTCCCTAGGTCAGGGTAGAGAGAAGACAGACACTCCCTATGTCAGGGTAGAGAGAAGACAGACACTCCCTATGTCAGGGTAGAGAGAAGACAGACACTCCACTCCCTATGTCAGGGTAGAGAGAAGACAGACACTCCCTATGTCAGGGTAAAGAGAAGACAGACACTCCACTCCCTATGTCAGGGTAGAGAGAAGACAGACACTCCCTATGTCAGGGTAAAGAGAAGACAGACACTCCACTCCCTATGTCAGGGTAGAGAGAAGACAGACACTCCACTCCCTAGGTCAGGGTAGAGAGAAGACAGACACTCCCTATGTCAGGGTAGAGAGAAGACAGACACTCCACTCCCTATGTCAGGGTAGAGAGAAGACAGACACTCCCTAAGTCAGGGTAGAGAGAAGACAGACACTCCACTCCCTATGTCAGGGTAAAGAGAAGACAGACACTCCACTCCCTATGTCAGGGTAGAGAGAAGACAGACACTCCACTCCCTATGTCAGGGTAGAGAGAAGACAGACACTCCCTATGTCAGGGTAGAGAGAAGACAGACACTCCACTCCCTATGTCAGGGTAGAGAGAAGACAGACACTCCACTCCCTATGTCAGGGTAGAGAGAAGACAGACACTCCACTCCCTATGTCAGGGTAGAGAGAAGACAGACACTCCACTCCCTATGTCAGGGTAGAGAGAAGACAGACACTCCACTCCCTATGTCAGGGTAGAGAGAAGACAGACACTCCCTATGTCAGGGTAGAGAGAAGACAGACACTCCCTATGTCAGGGTAGAGAGAAGACAGACACTCCCTATGTCAGGGTAGAGAGAAGACAGACACTCCCTATGTCAGGGTAGAGAGAAGACAGACACTCCACTCCCTATGTCAGGGTAGAGAGAAGACAGACACTCCCTATGTCAGGGTAGAGAGAAGACAGACACTCCCTAGGTCAGGGTAGAGAGAAGACAGACACTCCCTATGTCAGGGTAGAGAGAAGACAGACACTCCCTATGTCAGGGTAGAGAGAAGACAGACACTCCCTATGTCAGGGTAGAGAGAAGACAGACACTCCACTCCCTATGTCAGGGTAGAGAGAAGACAGACACTCCCTAAGTCAGGGTAGAGAGAAGACAGACACTCCACTCCCTATGTCAGGGTAGAGAGAAGACAGACACTCCACTCCCTATGTCAGGGTAGAGAGAAGACAGACACTCCCTATGTCAGGGTAGAGAGAAGAAAGACACTCCACTCCCTATGTCAGGGTAGAGAGAAGACAGACACTCCACTCCCTATGTCAGGGTAGAGAGAAGACAGACACTCCCTATGTCAGGGTAGAGAGAAGACAGACACTCCCTATGTCAGGGTAGAGAGAAGACAGACACTCCCTATGTCAGGGTAGAGAGAAGACAGACACTCCACTCCCTATGTCAGGGTAGAGAGAAGACAGACACTCCCTATGTCAGGGTAGAGAGAAGACAGACACTCCCTAGGTCAGGGTAGAGAGAAGACAGACACTCCCTATGTCAGGGTAGAGAGAAGACAGACACTCCCTATGTCAGGGTAGAGAGAAGACAGACACTCCCTATGTCAGGGTAGAGAGAAGACAGACACTCCACTCCCTATGTCAGGGTAGAGAGAAGACAGACACTCCCTAAGTCAGGGTAGAGAGAAGACAGACACTCCACTCCCTATGTCAGGGTAGAGAGAAGACAGACACTCCACTCCCTATGTCAGGGTAGAGAGAAGACAGACACTCCCTATGTCAGGGTAGAGAGAAGAAAGACACTCCACTCCCTATGTCAGGGTAGAGAGAAGACAGACACTCCACTCCCTATGTCAGGGTCGAGAGAAGACAGACACTCCACTCCCTATGTCAGGGTAGAGAGAAGACAGACACTCCACTCCCTATGTCAGGGTAGAGAGAAGACAGACACTCCCTATGTCAGGGTAGAGAGAAGACAGACACTCCACTCCCTAGGTCAGGGTAGAGAGAAGACAGACACTCCCTAGGTCAGGGTAGAGAGAAGACAGACACTCCCTATGTCAGGGTAGAGAGAAGACAGACACTCCCTATGTCAGGGTAGAGAGAAGACAGACACTCCACTCCCTATGTCAGGGTAGAGAGAAGACAGACACTCCCTATGTCAGGGTAAAGAGAAGACAGACACTCCACTCCATATGTCAGGGTAGAGAGAAGACAGACACTCCCTATGTCAGGGTAAAGAGAAGACAGACACTCCACTCCCTATGTCAGGGTAGAGAGAAGACAGACACTCCACTCCCTATGTCAGGGTAGAGAGAAGACAGACACTCCCTATGTCAGGGTAGAGAGAAGACAGACACTCCACTCCCTATGTCAGGGTAGAGAGAAGACAGACACTCCCTAAGTCAGGGTAGAGAGAAGACAGACACTCCACTCCCTATGTCAGGGTAAAGAGAAGACAGACACTCCACTCCCTATGTCAGGGTAGAGAGAAGACAGACACTCCACTCCCTATGTCAGGGTAGAGAGAAGACAGACACTCCCTATGTCAGGGTAGAGAGAAGACAGACACTCCACTCCCTATGTCAGGGTAGAGAGAAGACAGACACTCCACTCCCTATGTCAGGGTAGAGAGAAGACAGACACTCCACTCCCTATGTCAGGGTAGAGAGAAGACAGACACTCCCTATGTCAGGGTAGAGAGAAGACAGACACTCCCTATGTCAGGGTAGAGAGAAGACAGACACTCCACTCCCTATGTCAGGGTAGAGAGAAGACAGACACTCCCTATGTCAGGGTAGAGAGAAGACAGACACTCCACTCCCTATGTCAGGGTAGAGAGAAGACAGACACTCCCTATGTCAGGGTAGAGAGAAGACAGACACTCCCTATGTCAGGGTAGAGAGAAGACAGACACTCCCTATGTCAGGGTAGAGAGAAGACAGACACTCCCTATGTCAGGGTAGAGAGAAGACAGACACTCCCTATGTCAGGGTAGAGAGAAGACAGAGTCCAAAGCACCTCCACCAACAGACAGTACCAATGGCCTTCAAACATTCACCACCGTTACTTCTACTTCAAGGAATTGTATTTTTGTATTATTCATATATTTTAATGATGCAACAATGTGCAAATTCATCTCTAATGAATAATACATTAATTGAAATAACTAAAGTTAGTGAACATGGAATGAATAAGATCAAAAAAAATTCTCAGCCAACCTTTAATGTCAATTTTTTACAGTATGCATGATGTATAATGCAACATTTAGCATTTGAGGTGAGATGGTGGCTCCATTGAGTGTTGCTGGTATAAAGGGAAAACACTGAGGGGGGGGAACATGTCGGAGTTCGTATTATTACCTCACAACAGTATTAAGCAAATGATTTCCAAGAGGCAACGACGCACCATGACCTATAGGAACACATGCTGCTCCATTGACTTTTTGAAAATAATAAAGAAATGTGATTGGCTATGCCTTTGGAGAGTTGACTTGGATGTTTGCCTAATTGACTAGCGTGCTACCGCTGCATAGTTATCACCTTAGGGATAATTGGAAATGGTCCCTTATGCCGTAGATGAATAGCTCAAAAGATATGTTGTTAAAGCATCATGCATATTCATTTTTATAAATCTTTTCTATCTCAGTCGGTGCGAATCACTGATACTGACACCGGGTTAATTGTAGAATGACTGACATTATGCGATCATCACGGTTCGTGTGTAAACAATAGCCCGGAAAATAGAGTGAATCGTAACACATTGGTCATTTTCAAGAACTTGTTTACTTCAACCAGTGAGTACCAGGTACTAACATGGCTATATACAGGGAGGTACTAACATGACTATATACAGGGAGTACCAGGTAATAACATGGCTATATACAGGGAGTACCAGGTAATAACATGGCTATATACAGGGAGTACCAGGTAATAACATGGCTATATACAGGGAGTACCAGGTACAAACATGACTATATACAGGGAGTACCAGGTAATAACATGGCTATATACAGGGAGTACCAGGTACAAACATGACTATATACAGGGAGTACCAGGTAATAAAATGGCTATATAAAGGGAGTACCAGGTAATAACATGGCTATATACAGGGAGTACCAGGTAATAACATGGCTATATACAGGGAGTACCAGGTACTAACATGGCTATATACATGGCGGTACTAACATGGCTATATACAGGGCGTACCAGGTACAAACATGGCTATATACAGGGAGTACCAGGTAATAACATGGCTATATACAGGGAGTACCAGGTACTAACATGGATATATACAGGGAGTACCAGGTACAAACATGGCTATATACAGGGAGGTACTAACATGGCTATATACAGGGAGGTAATAACATGGCTATATACAGGGAGGTACTAACATGGCTATATACAGGGAGTACCAGATACTAACATGGCTATATACAGGGAGTACCAGCTACTAACATGGCTATATACAGGGAGTACCAGATACTAACATGGCTATATACAGGGAGTACCAGCTACTAACATGGCTATATACAGGGAGTACCAGGTAATAACATGGCTATATACAGGGAGTACCAGGTAATAACATGGCTATATACAGGGAGTACCAGGTAATAACATGGCTATATACAGGGAGTACCAGGTAATAACATAGCTATATACAGGGAGTACCAGGTAATAACATGGCTATATACAGGGAGTACCAGGTAATAACATGGCTATATACAGGGAGTACCAGGTACAAACATGACTATATACAGGGAGTACCAGGTAATAACATGGCTATATACAGGGAGTACCAGGTACAAACATGACTATATACAGGGAGTACCAGGTAATAAAATGGCTATATAAAGGGAGTACCAGGTAATAACATGGCTATATACAGGGAGTACCAGGTAATAACATGGCTATATACAGGGAGTACCAGGTACTAACATGGCTATATACATGGCGGTACTAACATGGCTATATACAGGGCGTACCAGGTACAAACATGGCTATATACAGGGAGTACCAGGTAATAACATGGCTATATACAGGGAGTACCAGGTACTAACATGGATATATACAGGGAGTACCAGGTACAAACATGGCTATATACAGGGAGGTACTAACATGGCTATATACAGGGAGGTAATAACATGGCTATATACAGGGAGGTACTAACATGGCTATATACAGGGAGTACCAGATACTAACATGGCTATATACAGGGAGTACCAGCTACTAACATGGCTATATACAGGGAGTACCAGATACTAACATGGCTATATACAGGGAGTACCAGCTACTAACATGGCTATATACAGGGAGTACCAGGTAATAACATGGCTATATACAGGGAGTACCAGCTACTAACATGGCTATATACAGGGAGTACCAGATACTAACATGGCTATATACAGGGAGTACCAGCTACTAACATGGCTATATACAGGGAGTACCAGGTAATAACATGGCTATATACAGGGAGTACCAGGTAATAACATGGCTATATACAGGGAGGTACTAACATGGCTATATACAGGGAGGTACTAACATGGCTATATACAGGGAGGTACTAACATGGTTATATACAGGGAGTACCAGATACTAACATGGCTATATACAGGGAGTACCAGCTACTAACATGGCTATATACAGGGAGTACCAGGTACTAACATGGCTATATACAGGGAGTACCAGGTACTAACATGGCTATATACAGGGAGGTACTAACATGGCTATATACAGGGAGGTACTAACATGGCTATATACAGGGAGGTACTAACATGGCTATATACAGGGAGGTACTAACATGGCTATATACATGGAGGTACTAACATGGCTATATACAGGGAGGTACTAACATGGCTATATACAGGGAGGTACTAACATGGCTATATACAGGGAGTACCAGATACTAACATGGCTATATACAGGGAGTACCAGCTACTAACATGGCTATATACAGGGAGTACCAGATACTAACATGGCTATATACAGGGTGTACCAGGTAATAACATGGCTATATACAGGGAGTACCAGGTACTAACATGGCTATATACAGGGAGTACCAGATACTAACATGGCTATATACAGGGAGTACCAGGTAATAACATGGCTATATACAGGGAGTACCAGATACTAACATGGCTATATACAGGGAGTACCAGGTAATAACATGGCTATATACAGGGAGTACCAGGTAATAACATGGCTATATACAGGGAGTACCAGGTACTAACATGGCTATATACAGGGATTACGAGGTAATAACATGGCTATATACAGGGAGTACCAGGTAATAACATGGCTATATGTGGTCCTTCTGTAGCTCAGTTGGTAGAGCATGGCGCTTGTAACGCCAGGGTAGTGGGTTCAATCCCTGGGACCACCCATATGTAGAATGTATGCGCACATGACTGTAAGTCGCTTTGGATAAAAGCGTCTGCTAAATGGCATATATTATTATTATTCATATATTATATTATATTATATACAGGGAGTACCAGGTACTAACATGGCTATATACAGGGAGTACCAGGTAATAACATGGCTATATACAGGGAGTACCAGGTAATAACATGGCTATATACAGGGAGGTACTAACATGGCTATATACAGGGAGGTACTAACATGGCTATATACAGGGAGGTAATAACATGGCTATATACAGGGAGTACCAGGTAATAACATGGCTATATACAGGGAGTACCAGGTAATAACATGGCTATATACAGGGAGTACCAGGTAATAACATCGCTATATACAGGGAGTACCAGGTAATAACATGGCTATATACAGGGAGTACCAGGTAATAACATGGTTATATACAGGGAGTACCAGGTAATAACATGGTTATAAACAGGAAGTACCAGGTAATAACATGGCTATATACAGGGAGTACCAGGTAATAACATGGTTATAAACAGGAAGTACCAGGTAATAACATGGCTATATACAGGGAGTACCAGGTAATAACATGGCTATATACAGGGAGGTAATAACATGGCTATATACAGGGAGTACCAGGTAATAACATGGCTATATACAGGGAGTACCAGGTAATAACATGGTTATATACAGGGAGTACCAGGTAATAACATGGTTATAAACAGGAAGTACCAGGTAATAACATGGCTATAAACAGGAAGTACCAGGTAATAACATGGCTATATACAGGGAGTACCAGGTAATAACATGGTTATAAATAGGAAGTACCAGGTAATAACTTGGCTATATACAGGGAGTACCAGGTAATAACATGTCTATATACAGGGAGTACCAGGTAATAACATGGCTATATACAGGGAGGTAATAACATGGCTATATACAGGGAGTACCAGGTAATAACATGGCTATATACAGGGAGTACCAGGTAATAACATGGCTATATACAGGGAGGTAATTACATGGCTATATACAGGGAGTACCAGGTAATAACATGGCTATATACAGTGACTAGCAGGTACTAACATGGCTATATACAGGGAGTACCAGGTAATAACATGGTTATATACAGGGAGTACCAGGTAATAACATGGCTATATACAGGGAGTACCAGGTAATAACATGGCTATATACAGGGAGTACCAGGTAATAACATGGCTATATACAGTGACTACCAGGTACTAACATGGCTATATACAGTGACTAGCAGGTACTAACATGGCTATATACAGTGACTACCAGGTACTAACATGGCTATATACAGGGAGTACCAGGTAATAACATGGCTATATACAGGGAGTACCAGGTACTAACATGGCTATATACAGGGAGTACCAGGTAATAACATGGCTATATACAGGGAGTACCAGGTAATAACATGGCTATATACAGGGAGTACCAGGTAATAACATGGCTATATACAGTGACTACCAGGTACTAACATGGCTATATACAGGGAGTACCAGGTAATAACATGGTTATATACAGGGAGTACCAGGTAATAACATGGCTATATACAGGGAGTACCAGGTAATAACATGGCTATAAACAGGGACCAGGTAATAACATGGCTATATACAGGGAGTACCAGGTAATAACATGGCTATATACAGTGACTACCAGGTAATAACATGGCTATATACAGGGAGCAACAGTACTTTGAGTTGATTTTCAGAGAAATATGTAACTGAGGTAGCTCATTTTTAAGTTCATGTATTTCTCATCAATGTTTTTTGTTACGTTTGTATTGGAATCCAGAAACTTGATCATTAATCTCCGCGAGTCGGAGCTGGATCCTCCCGAGGCGGGCGTGGTTGAAAGATGAAGACGTTCATTTTCTGTTCTCTCTCTGCCTGGCAGCATTTGATGAGAGTAAGAATGTCAGATTTACGCTGTAGAAATACAATGTATGGGACACGTACTTCATAATCTGGGTCGACAAAACAAGATTTTATATTTACAAAACATTGTAAGAAGTACCAAGTCAATAGTGGTACTGTTGTAGAGAAGACACATGTTTCTTTTAAGTGTCGGTCTAGCTTCTCTACCCAAAATCTCCCAATTGGCCTGTAAAGCCACATACAAGAGGAAGATAAACAGCCTCTCTTGACCCCTAACAGTCTTTGAACAGTGAGTTGGTAATAACAGTCTTCAAGAGTACAAAACCAAAAGAGACCCATCAATAGAATTGTGGCAGGTAGCATTTTGGTTATAGTTTTGGGCCAGTAAGCGAAAGGTTGCTGGTTCGAAATTCCCCCCAGCCGGCAAGGTGAAACATCTGTCTATGTGCCCATGAGCAAGGCGCATTATTCCTAACTGCTGCTCTTAGTCGCTCTGAATAAGTCTCTGTTAATTTACCTAAATATAAATGCATTATACAATCATGAACATGGCTTATATGTCAATATGCTTAATGATCCCTGAGCCTGTTATATATTTTACGTTTTATAGGCCTATTTATTGTCTTGATTGTTGTATAAAACATTGTCATGTATTTATTTTCTGTCTCACTGGACAAAACCGACTGGTCTGGAGTGGATGCCGAGGAGAGAACATCTAGGTTAAGGCCAACGACTCCCAGCCTCTGTGGTGGCAACAATTACATCCCCAACAGCAGCTACATTGGACTCCAGGAAGTTGAGGAGGTTCATAGCGTCTTATACGAATAACATTTTCAATAAATAACATTGTATTTCACTTTCTTTTAAATAAACAATTTCATGTTAATAGAAAACAATTACACAGTTACTATGCCATTTACAAAGTCACTCAGCATTAGTTAGACCAGGGATTTACAAGCATGTTCCTGGAGAGAAACCATCAACCATCTTGTAAGTTTCCACACCTGATTAGGGTCAGGTTGGATGATAGATATCTACGTACATGGTGATATCTACGTACATGATGATATCTACGTACATGATGATATCTACGTACATGGTGATATCTACGTACATGATGATATCTACGTACATGATGATATCTACGTACATGATGATATCTACGTACATGATGATATCTACATACATGATGATATCTACGTACATGGTGATATTTACGTACATGATGATATCTACGCACATGGTGATATCTACGTACATGGTGATATCTACGTACATGATGATATTTACGTACATGATGATATCTACGTACATGATGATATCTACGTACATGATGATATCTACGTACATGGTGATATCTACGTACATGATGATATCTACGTACATGGTGATATCTACGTACATGGTTTGAGAATCGTAGAGGGTAAAATAAAACACAGGGAAGATCCCAAAAGTATTTTTTTGTCTTCTCTCCTTCTCAATTCACATTGGATGAGAAGGCTAGAGGATTTCTGTGCTTCTCATCCAATCAATGTCTTTTGAGTAGTAGACGAAGGGAGACGATATGATGCATCTGAGATCTTCCCACAGAATCCTACTCATTACTCCATATTGTGGCTCACACCTGGGAGGCAAAACAGGAAGTTCACCTGGTGCAAAACACGCCTATCCGGGCATATGGGCCAGTGTTCCCATTTAAGACAATGATGGCTTTAAGTAAAACCGTAATTTAAAAGCAGGACGTTTACCCATCAATCTGTGCTGTGATCACTGTTCCCTCTAAGCTCCTGTGATCACTTAAGAATGCTCTCTCTAATTCTCTCTTTCTCTCTCTCGGAGGACCTGAGCCCTAGGACCATGCCTCAGGACTACCTGGCATGATGACTCCTTGCTGTTCCCAGTCCACCTGGCCGTGCTGCTGCTCCAGTTTCAACTGTTCTGCCTGCGGCTATGGAAACCTGACCTGTTCACCGGGCGTGCTCCCTGTCCCAGACCTGCTGTTTTCAACTCTCTAGAGACAGCAGGAGCAGTCGAGATACTCTCAATGATCGGCTATGAAAAGCCAACTGACATTTACTCCTGAGGTGCTGACCTGTTGCACCCTCGACAACTACTGTGATTATTATTATTTGACCATGCTGGTCAGTTATGGCCATTTGAATATCTTGGCCATGTTCTGTTATAATCTCCACCCGGCACAGCCAGAAGAAGACTGGCCACCCCTCATAGCATGGTTCCTCTAGGTTTTTTCCTAGGTTTTGGCCTTTCTATGGAGTTTTTCCTATTCACCGTGCTTCTACACCTGCATTGCTTGCTGTTTGGGGTTTTAGGCTGAGTTTCTGTACAGCACTTTGATATATCAGCTGATGGAAGAAGGGCTATATAAATACATTTGATTGGATTTGATCACTGTTCCCTCTAAGCTGCTGTGATCACTGCTCCCTCTAAGCTGTGTGCGTGTGGGACTGCTGCTCAGAAGAAATATCAACCTTGGAGAGAAGCGTGAGATTGAACTTCATACAACTTTCTAGATTTTTCTCCAATTGGTTAACACAATCAACATTTCGCTTAACTGTGGCAAATCTGATCAAAATAATGCAATATTAGCCATGTTCAATGCAACATACCGAAACAAAACAAACTATGCAAGACTTAGCGTGCAAAACTAACTTTGCAAAATATTTTGTTGTAGGCAGAACACATCGGAGTAGGATTCTATTTCATTGACAGGCCTGTACTCTACACAGACCGGTGCGCCTTAGCCAATCAGAGCCACGGTAGGCCTATATGCAAGTAGACCATTGCCATATTTGGATATGTGCCATTCACTTTGTACTGGACTGTGTTTACAGCATGAGCGGTTGTCAGTAGATGCGCTTGTTTTGAGATCAAAGCCAGAGCTACATGTAGGGACATGTTGTCACGACTAGTCAAGGTGGGTGGAATCAGGCGCAGAGAGCAAATAATGAATAAAGGTTTATTCTCCGGTGAACAACAATAAACACGGACAACCCAAAAACAAACAGGGTGAAAAATATCCAAAACAGGAAATAACAGACAAACCGGAGAAATAAAACACAAAAACACCGACAGCCGAAACGAAATGTCAAAAACAAACAATCCCGCACAAAACAAGGGCGGGACAACCTACATTATATACAGATACTAATGAACTAACACACAGGTGAAAACAATCAGACAAAACCAACAGAAACCAACAGATAACCGAAAAGCACAGGATCGGGCAGTGGCTGAACAGGACCAACCAGGAGCCAGGCAGGAGGCCAACTGAACAGGACCAACCAGGAGCCAGGCAGGACAGCCAACTGAACAGGAACCAGGAGCCAGGCAGGAGAGCCAACTGAACAGGACCAACCAGGAGCCAGGCAGGAGAGCCAACTGAACAGGACCAACCAGGAGCCAGGCAGGAGAGCCAACTGAACAGGACCAACCAGGAGCCAGGCAGGAGAGCCAACTGAACAGGACCAACCAGGAGCCAGGCAGGAGAGCCAACTGAACAGGACCAACCAGGAGCCAGGCAGGAGAGCCAACCTAGGCAGGAGAGGAAGTCGTGACAAATGTGTTCATATCCTTCGTAACTTAATGAGTTAGACAAGTTATAGATCATGTTATAGATTAATGAGTTAGACAAGTTATAGATCATGTTATAGATTAATGAGTTAGACAAGTTATAGATCATGTTATAGATTAATGAGTTAGACAAGTTATAGATCATGTGTAGTCAACAAAAGGGGGAATGCTTGCTTCCTACAAGAGCACAAAACACGTGCATTTCCAGCCGTCTTTGAAAAGCGAGTCAGGTAAAGAGCTTTTTTTTATATGTCTTAAAGGGGCAATGTTGCATTTTAAGAGAGGCATGAATGAATAAGCTAAGGAGCCAGGAGGCAGAGGGTAGCATGATTTGTCTGATTCTTTGTAACAATGGTATAATGGGATAATGATTCATTTCATTTTTCCAGTGGTTTCTTGTATCAAACAACACAACATGTTCAGTCACCTACTTGTTTGAAGGACAAGTGGATAAACAGGTTAATGTCAAGCCCTGTGTTTTTTTTCTCATGGAATGTAGGCTTACATTGGACACCACATCTTAGCTGCTACTGTAGGCTGAATAATGGAACAGCTATTTCCATGTAAAAAAAAATATGGGATGCATTGTTATGGGATGCATCTCAGTTGGTTTTTGAGGGTAGGCCTGCTGGACCAATCGGATGTAAAGTTGATTAATTGACATCCTGCTGGACCAATGGGGTTCTAAAATGCAATGTCTTCTGTTCAGATACTCTTCTCTACCCAGTCCTTGGCCTGCTTGGTAAGCTCCACACAGCTCCTGAAAGATGTGCAACAGAATAACAACCAAAACATAGAAATGTGTCCTGTTTAGTCTTTCCTTGCATCCTCCCGAAAAGAATGATTGGATGAGGCATGAGTGGAGGAACATTGGGTTCCCTCTTTGAAAAATATGTCAAAAGGATACAAAGATAGAGGATGTGAGAAATGGAAGAAAGATCAAATCCGAGACGGTATGGTTCATTGTTCTATCCTTATGTCTGTTCCACCACCCCTCTCCTTCTTCCATTCCCTCCCAGACAGGTAGAAACAGAAAGAGTGATTGGTGATGTTTGGCTGGTAAAAAAACAGAGTCAGTCAATTCAGCGCATGAGCTGATATTCTAACTGTTTTTATGTAAATAATGTAAAGGTTAGGATAGTTTGTCGTCATTACAACTCATGCCACAGTGAGGGCCAGAGACATATTTATGTAAATTGCTCTGGCTAGGGCTGTGTCCTACTCATGGATCTTAACTAGGGCCAAGTAATTTCTATGCAAGCAATAGCACTACATAAAACTGTGATGCCTAGTAGTAAAGAATATACTATTTTGTATCAGTAACATCATAATGAAAAAGGAATTGCATCACAAAGTCAAATCAACAAAACTGTCAGTAGGACAGAATAACGTTACCGTTACTGTAACGGCGTTCGTCTGTTGAAGAATGAGAGTCGGACCGAAATGCAGCGTGTTGGTTACTCATGACTAATGAAAGAAAACGCGGTACATGAAATAACTGATACTAAATATAAAAACAACGGAACGGAAAAGAAACGAATTACAGCCTCTGGTGAACACAACACAGAGACAGGAAGAATCACCCACGAAATATAAAGCGAAACTAAGGCTACCTAAATATGGTTCCCAATCAGAGACAACGAGAATCACCTGACTGATTGAGAATCGCCTCAGGCAGCCAAGCCTATACAACACCCCTAATCAACCGCGATCCCAAATACTACAAACCCCAATACGAAAAACAACATATAAACCCATGTCACACCCTGGCCTACCCAAACATATAACAAAAACACAAAATACAATGACCAAGGCGTTACCATTACAGTAGTAGCTAAGCTAAAAACACCAACAACTAGTTCAAAGAATGGTAAACAAATAATCTTATAAATTACTTTGTTGTGACTAGCTATCGCTGTTAGCAACTTGGCTGGTTTGCCACACACCTTGAATGTTTGGAGTTTTCCATCTAACAAGGACATCAAGACAATCACCCACAATACAACCAAAGATTATGGCTGTCTAAATATGGTTCCCAATCAGAGACAACGATAACCACCTGCCTCTGATTGAGAACCACTTCAGACAGCCATAGACTTTCCTAGAACACCCCACTAAGCTACAACCCCACTAAGCTACACACCACATACAAAAACCCATTTCACACCCTGGCCTGACCAAATACATGAAGAAAAACACAAAATACTTCGACCAGGGCGTGACAAAGCTAAAAACACCAACAACTAGTTCAAGGAATGGTAAACAAATAACCTTATAAATGACTTTGTTGTGACTAGCTATCGCTGTTAGCAACTTGGCTGGTTTGCCACACACCTTGAATGTTTGGAGTTTTCCCATCTATGGTGGAAAGATGGTGGCAACAGAACCCGGTTTCAACCGGTCCCCATTGCAGACAACCGCAGCTAGTGAATGACTAGGTGTTGTGTCGACACCATAAGCAGGATGGAGGATGGCCTGCAGTCATTCCTGACAGAAAGCTCTGTCGTGGTCAGGAATAGAGTGGAAATGTCTAGTGTATTTGTATCTGACCTGAACATTATTGCACTTCATTTTGGCCTATGTCGCTTAGCTACTCAACTTCAAACGTTATTCACCTTACTTTACTTCAGATATTACTAACCATTAGCTTAACTAGCCTTACTTTACTTCAGATATTACTAACCGTTAGCTTAACTAGCCTTACTTTACTTCAGATATTACTAACCGTTAGCTTAACTAGCCTTACTTTACTTCAGATATTACTAACCGTTAGCTTAAATAGCCTTACTTTACTTCAGAGATTACTAACCGCCAGCCTAATTAGCTACCATCTCTTTATTTATTTCCTTTCTTCTGACTTCCTTTCTTAAAAGCCAATACTAAGACACTCCTTTATCCCGCCTCATGTAATTATCCATCTTACAATCACAAAGAAGAGTATCTACAGGGTTAGATTGTATGGAAGACCTTTGTGCTAGCACAAAGTATAAGCTTTGTTTTGTATACTTTTTACATTAAACAACACATATATTTGGCAATTCAATGCCGAGACACTAACAGTTATTTTTCAATAATAAATACACAGTTTCTAATTGATTTTAGGTCGTTTCGGAAATTCAGCATTTTCATGTAAACATACAGAAATCTAAATACTCAAACAAACGACCTAAAAACTGTCTTTGGTAGTAAAAAAACCAGCCACAGGCGTGTTATAAAGGGCCCAGAGGTGTTTTGTTTTAACTTCCCCTTTAAGTGTTTGATTGACACGAAAAAAGGTCTCATAAATTGGTGATATTTATGCCAAGCCGAATGACGATACAGTCATTTATTAAAGGCAATAGTACTGAGAGGTGTTATTTCAAAATGTCTCATTATTCATTTTGACAGGGTCTCCTCTGTTCCTCCTGTCTGGAGTGAGCTTTACACAGTCTATCTCACTCTGGCCCTCCTGCCTGGAGTGAGCTTTACACAGTCTATCTCACTCTGGCCCTCCTGCCTGGAGTGAGCTTTACACAGTCTATCTCACTCTGGCCCTCCTGCCTGTTGTGAGCTTTACACAGTCTCTTTCTTATCTTGTCTTTCCCCCTGAAGACCAGGCTTGTGCTTTGAAAGCTCCGATAAGAGAGGATAAGCCTTCCTGGTCACATAACAAGTGGTTAAGAAACCAAGAGCCACAAGAACTCTCTGCATGTTGAGTCTACACATTGGGATTTAGGAGGGTAGAAATGTTTGCTTCAAAAGCAGCTTATTCTGAAGAAATATCCTTGAGCTGACGAAGCAAATAGATTAATGTAAAATAAGTATGCTGTGTATTTACCAGATGGTTCAGTTTCTTATATGAAATGTTTTACTGAATGTACTTCAAAGGAGTCAACATTTTTTTATCTCTACAGGACAATGTACATTTGTATTCCTTTTCCTCAAATCAAGGATAGACAAAATGACGTACAACATTTACAGAGCATTTTCTAATAATACAGTACAACACAAAACAACATTATTATGCAAATGGTTTCATCTGAAAAGCAATTTTCTATGAAAGGTTATTGAGAGTTTGTGAAACCAACTCTCCAAGAAAAAACTAGAGACAGAAAGTGTCTGTAAAAGTGGTGGAAATGCTATATGAAATGCCCATATTATAAGTAATACTCTTGGAGCCAGTATCCCGGACACAGATTCAGCCTAGTCCCGGACTACAAAGCAAACTCAATGGCTCATCTTTATTGAAAATGTGTTTTAGTCCAGACTTAATCGGTCTCCTTAGGTCCTTCGTGACCTAAGTGTTCTGGACTAAGTGATTGTGGTGGCTGGTGGGAGTTTGGTTCAACAACTGACTTGCTAATGACTCAACGTAGCCATACTCAAGACGCAATGTACCAAAATCATCTCTTGATGATAACGACAGAGTTGGGTCAACATACGAGATTTATGTGGCAGGGACTTCGGACTATCACAGATTGCCAAGGGAAAACCAGAAACGTCGTGGACACCAACATCTTGCTCCTGGACAGGCTAAACACCTTCGCCCGCTTTGAGGATAACACAGTGCCACCAACGAGGCATGCTCCCGAGGACTGTGGGCTCTCGTTCTCTGTGGCTGACGTGAGTAAAACATTTAAGCGTTTTTAACCCTCGCAAGGTTCCCGAGCCGCGTCCTCAGAGCACAGACCCCTGGCTGCCGTGTTTACGGACATATTCGATCTCTCCTTATGCCAGTCTGCTGTCCCCACTTGCTTCAAGATGTCCACCATTGTTCCTTCCCCCAAGAAAGCAAAGGTAACTGAACTAAATAACTATCGGCCTGAAGCACTCACTTCTGTCATCATGAAGTGTTTTGAGAGGCTAGTTAAGAATCATACTACCTCCAACTTACTTGACACCCTAGAACCACTTCAATTTACATACCACCCCAATAGATCCACAGTCGATGCAATCGCACTGCACACTGCCCTATCTCATCTGGACAAGAGGAATACATTTATAGATGCACCGCTGAGAGCATCCCGTCAGGCTGTATCACCGCCTGGTACGTCAACTGCAACTGCAGTGCTCTCCAGAGGGTGTGGTGAGGTCTCCCCAATGCATCACCGGGGGCACACTGCCTACCCTCGAGGATATCTACAGCACCCGATGTCACAGGAAGGCCAAAAAGATCATCAAGGGGCGGCAGGTAGCCTAGTGGATTAGCGTGTTGGGCCAGTAAGGTTGGTAGATTGAATTCCCGAGCTGACAAGGTTAACATCTGTTGTTCTGCCTCGGAACAAGGCAGTTAACCCACTGTTCCTAGGCCGTCATTGTAAATAAGAATTTGTTCTTAATTAACTGACTTGCCTAGTTAAATTAAGGTAAAAGTAAATAAATAAATAAATCAACTGCCACGGCCTGTTCACCCCGCTATCGTCCAGAAGTCGAAGTCAGAACAGCTGCATCAAAGCTGGGACCGAGAGACTGAAAAACAGCTTCTATCGCAAGACCAATAGCCGTCACTATTAGCCGGCCTCCACCCAGAACCCTCCCCTGAACTTAGTCACTGTCACTAGCCGGCCTCCACCCAGAACCCTCCCCTGAACTTAGTCACTGTCACTAGCCGGCCTCCACCCAGAACTCTCCCCTGAACTTAGTCACTGTCACTAGCCGGCCTCCACCCAGAACCCTCCCCTGAACTTAGTCACTGTCACTAGCCGGCCTCCACCCAGAACCCTCCCCTGAACTTAGTCACTGTCACTAGCCGGCCTCCACCCAGAACCCTCCCCTGAACTTAGTCACTGTCACTAGCCGGCCTCCACCCAGAACCCTCCCCTGAACTTAGTCACTGTCACTAGCCGGCCTCCACCCAGAACCCTCCCCTGAACTTAGTCACTGTCACTAGCCGGCCTCCACCCAGAACCCTCCCCTGAACTTAGTCACTGTCACTAGCCGACCTTCATCCAGAACCCTCCCCTGAACTTAGTCACTGTCACTAGCCGGCCTCCACCCAGAACCCTCCCCTGAACTTAGTCACTGTCACTAGCCGGCCTCCACCCAGAACCCTCCCCTGAACTTAGTCACTGTCACTAGCCGGCCTCCACCCAGAACCCTCCCCTGAACTTAGTCACTGTCACTAGCGCCTCCACCCAGAACCCTCCCCTGAACTTAGTCACTGTCACTAGCCGGCCTCCACCCAGAACACTCCCCTGAACTTAGTCACTGTCACTAGCCGGCCTCCACCCAGAACCCTCCCCTGAACTTAGTCACTGTCACTAGCCGGCCTCCACCCAGAACCCTCCCCTGAACTTAGTCACTGTCACTAGCCGGCCTCCACCCAGAACCCTCCCCTGAACTTAGTCACTGTCACTAGCCGGCCTCCACCCAGAACCCTCCCCTGAACTTAGTCACTGTCACTAGCCGACCTTCATCCAGAACCCTCCCCTGAACTTAGTCACTGTCACTAGCCGGCCTCCACCCAGAACCCTCCCCTGAACTTAGTCACTGTCACTAGCCGGCCTCCACCCAGAACCCTCCCCTGAACTTAGTCACTGTCACTAGCCGGCCTCCACCCAGAACCCTCCCCTGAACTTAGTCACTGTCACTAGCCGGCCTCCACCCAGAACCCTCCCCTGAACTTAGTCACTGTCACTAGCCGGCCTCCACCCAGAACCCTCCCCTGAACTTAGTCACTGTCACTAGCCGGCCTCCACCCAGAACACTCCCCTGAACTTAGTCACTGTCACTAGCCGGCCTCCACCCAGAACCCTCCCCTGAACTTAGTCACTGTCACTAGCCGGCCTCCACCCAGAACCCTCCCCTGAACTTAGTCACTGTCACTAGCCGGCTACCACCCAGTTAATCCACCCTGCACCTTAGAGGCTGCTGCCCTATATACATAGACATGGAATCACTGGTCACTTTAACAATGTTTACATACACTTTGATTCATTTCATATGTATATACTGTTTTCTTTTCTGCTGTATTCTAGTCAATGCCTCTCAGACATTGCACGTCCTAATATTTATACATTTCTTAATTTATTTATTTTTACTTTTAGATTTGCCTGTATTGTTGTAAATTCTTAGATACTACTGTACTGTTGGAGCTAAGAACACAAGCATTTTGCTATACCCACAATAACATCTGCTGAATATGTATATGTGACAAATACAATTGGATTTGTTTTGATTTTAACACTGTGCATGAAACATTAAGTGACTCATATCTCTTCTCTATTAGCTTCCAGTCACTTCTCTTGATTAACAAACGATTTTCAGCACAACGTGAACGAACGAACGCCTGTCTTACAGTAGTTGACCTTTTTCCTTCTCTACAGGGACAAAGCAATCTGGTCAGATTAGCCTTTTCCTAGAGAGAAAGAAGGCTGAGAGTGTCCCAGGTGGCACCCTATTCCCTATATAGTACACTCTATTCTCCTATGGGGACAGCCAAAGAACCCTTTAAAGCTCTATATAGCACTGCTTTTTCCCTAAGAGTGTAGGACGGATGCATTATGGGGGGGGGGGGGTTAGGGTACCTCATGCTATTCATTTGGTTCACTACCTGTCAAACATGACTCAGGGACATGTACATTGGTTTGCATAGATACAGTATGGGTTGTGGTGTTTCATGCATTTCAAGAACACCGTTATCAACTGAGTCATCAGGCCAAATTAGTGATGCTTGGTATGTAGTGCCATCGCTATCCAAGGTAATGACATGAATCCCTATCATTACCAAGGAGAGCAGAGGAAAAACCCCATATTAGCTAGTAGGTTGAACCGTGGTTATAATTTCATATTAACCTTAGGATAGGACCAAGCACTAATTAAATAATTATCTCAGTTCAATGAACATTTCACTTTTTCGCACTGGCTAGTTTGTCTCCGTCTCGGTTGAGGGACTTGTCAATCCAATATGACCGTGTGGATATGACTATCGATTTAGCATCTCACTCAGTGATGGTATTGAAATATATACTCAAGTGGCCTCATTAGTGTGGAGCCAATGAGATGGGTGTCAGAGAGAGAGCGTGAGATCGCCTTGAATGAAAAAATATGACACCACACCAGTCCTCTCCTCCATCACCATCAACATGACGGTTGACTTTTGGAAATGTCCATGCAGATTTATTTTCCAGTTAATTTCCTTTTCTGAAACACAAGGTCAACTGAATGACTGAGTGGAGGGTGAGGGTGCTTAGCCTCTGCATTTAGCATTTAGCATTTAGCATCTGTTCAATTAGCTGCCTTAAAAGGAAAATTCCACAAACTATATTTTGGTTTTTGTTTAATTAGTCCATTTTTGACTTAGTTCCACTTATTTTTCGTTCTTGCTTTTCAACATTTTTGGGACTATGTCAACAAGGGACTAATTAAACAAATACCAAAAATATAGTTTGTGGAATTTTTCTTCAAGGCTACAAATCGAGAAAACAGCTGGGGTCTCATTTCCAAAACCATTTGAGGATAATAAGTGCGAGACTTCCAATGGCATTTCTGTGTGGATCTGGCAGTGCAGAGGAGACTGAGTGCAGACGCTGCCACAGGGCCATTATTGCAGACCCCCACAGTTTGGGGAATTGCAATGTTGCCTCTCCAAATACATCAGCTCTTTTTCATTCCTGGTATTATAATAACATGCATTGCCATGATCTGCACCAAAGGCAAGGGGTTGATCAAATCATCTATGTTACTGTGACCTTCAACTATTCAACAGTGCAGTTGTTGAAGCAAGATAACAGAACACATCCATTTAGGTGTCTTCTAGAGAGTGTAATAACATAAATGTCTATAAAACAAAAAGGTAAAGGTTATTTATTTCAGTTTAATAAGTAACCCTATAGAACCCCAAAATAATTCTAGAACACACAGATTACTGAGTTTTTGACTAAAATACGCTTATTTCTCTTAGGTTTACGATAGGGAATAATAATTTAAAATCTAAGGAAAAATGTCAATTACAAGTTTATCTATTTGCAATGAAGAAAGACATTACTTCAAGTGTTACGATAGTGGGCCTGGAGCTTATATGATTCCCAAACCCAGAAAACGAAATGTCTAGCTAAGAAAAATTACCAATATTGGTGTTAATTGGTTTCAAATTGTAGTAAATAATGTACCTGATATACTGCCTTTTTAGTGCCGTTAACGAGTTAGCTACTTAGCTAATTGAATGTGTAGCATGGTTCGTTCTGCGTTGTGTTATTTAATGAGGACACTGCCACAACTGGAGGTCTGCTTGTTGGATTTTATTTGCACTTCGCACAAAGAGACAACACACAATATGTTTGTTTTTGGCGCAGTCACAGCCCTCAGGCACCTCGCTAGCTGAAGGTCAGGCAAGAGAGAACAATAGGAGGGTACAGAAATACAGACAACCCACGATGGACAAAACCTAAATATACAACACTTTTACAATCAAGTTTATTGACAATATAGATATTAAAAAGTGTTTGTACAAGTTATGCAGCTTTAATTATTTATTTTTTAAACACACTGAATTATTATTGTTATTATCAAATGATTAACACCCCCTCTTGACCTGGACTATTTAAACTGGTCCTTATGTGCAATTAGGTGCGTCATCTAGGGGAACAACATCACACTGCTACACATTCACCCCCAATGTTTTACACCAGATTATAGGCCCAAAACAAAACACACTTCCTCAAAGGTAACAAAGCAAAGAAAGAAAATAATCAAATTCACACCAACAGAGTAACCCAGTATAGTCCTTTATTCTAGTCCTACAAATGGTCGACCATCTGAAAAGCTATCCCGTGAAGGATTAGCAAAAATAAGGGGTAGCTAATCCCTTATTTAAACCGTATGTATACGAAAAATGCCATATACATTTTATGCTTATGGACAACACCCAAAGTCACATGAATTGTTGAGTATTTGTAGTCAAACCCACAACTCATTCTGAGATACACTTAGATTACTACATATATATAAAAAAAAATTAAAGGTAGGCAAAATCCTACCGTCAATGAGAAACCAGGAACTGTTTCATTTCCTGTGTAGACATAGTTTTTATTAGCCTATTCATTGGCTTAATAAGTCTACCAGTCTAGTACGAACACTCTCACCCAAAAACCTAGCAGGAATGTCTGGGACAGCACTAACCCTGCTCAGAGGTCTAACCTCGGGATTGGTTAGAACTACAGATCGGCATATTCGCAGCCAGCACACTTTCAGTTACAGATTCAACACTAGTAGTGTCAGACGACTGATCATAATCCTGGTAGATTGTTATAGACCACACTGACGAAGCATCTTCAACCAAGGTAACATTATCTGTCGCAGCATCATCCACACTGAATGGAGTTCTGCTCTCGGAACTCTTGTAGGCTTCGGGGATATCTCTCTGGTCCACTTCTGCTGAGCACACCTGTCACGTTCTGACCTTTATTCCTTTGTTTTGTCTTTATTTAGTATGGTCAAGGTGTGAGTTGGGGTGGGCAGTCTGTTTGTCTTGTCTTTATTTAGTATGGTCAAGGTGTGAGTTGGGGTGGGCAGTCTGTTTGTCTCTGTCTTTATTTAGTATGGTCAGGGGGTGAGTTGGGGTGGGCAGTCTGTTTGTCTCTGTCTTTATTTAGTATGGTCAGGGTGTGAGTTGGGGTGGGCAGTCTGTTTGTCTTGTCTTTATTTAGTATGGTCAGGGTGTGAGTTGGGGTGGGCAGTCTGTTTGTCTTGTCTTTATTTAGTATGGTCAGGGTGTGAGTTGGGGTGGGCAGTCTGTTTGTCTTGTCTTTATTTAGTATGGTCAGGGTGTGAGTTGGGGTGGGCAGTCTGTTTGTCTTGTCTTTATTTAGTATGGTCAGGGTGTGAGTTGGGGTGGGCAGTCTGTTTGTCTTGTCTTTATTTAGTATGGTCAGGGTGTGAGTTGGGGTGGGCAGTCTGTTTGTCTTGTCTTTATTTAGTATGGTCAGGGTGTGAGTTGGGGTGGGCAGTCTGTTTGTCTTGTCTTTATTTAGTATGGTCAGGGTGTGAGTTGGGGTGGGCAGTCTGTTTGTCTTGTCTTTATTTAGTATGGTCAGGGGGTGAGTTGGGGTGGGCAGTCTGTTTGTCTTGTCTTTATTTAGTATGGTCAGGGTGTGAGTTGGGGTGGGCAGTCTGTTTGTCTCTGTCTTTATTTAGTATGGTCAGGGTGTGAGTTGGGGTGGGCAGTCTGTTTGTCTTGTCTTTATTTAGTATGGTCAGGGTGTGAGTTGGGATGGGCAGTCTGTTTGTCTTGTCTTTATTTAGTATTGTCAGGGTGTGAGTTGGGGTGGGCAGTCTGTTTGTCTTGTCTTTATTTAGTATGGTCAGGGTGTGAGTTGGGGTGGGCAGTCTGTTTGTCTTGTCTTTATTTAGTATGGTCAGGGTGTGAGTTGGGATGGGCAGTCTGTTTGTCTTGTCTTTATTTAGTATGGTCAGGGTGTGAGTTGGGGTGGGCAGTCTGTTTGTCTTGTCTTTATTTAGTATGGTCAGGGTGTGAGTTGGGATGGGCAGTCTGTTTGTCTTGTCTTTATTTAGTATGGTCAGGGTGTGAGTTGGAGTGGGCAGTCTGTTTGTTTTGTCTTTATTTAGTATGGTCAGGGTTTGAGTTGGGGTGGGCAGTCTGTTAGTTTTTCTATATTTTCTATTTCTGTGTTTGGCCTGATATGGTTCTCAATCAGAAGCAGCTGCCTATCGTTGTCCCTAATTGAGAACCATATTTAGGTTGCCTGTTTTCCTTTGTGTTTTGTCAGGTGGTTATTTTCAGTCTTTGTGTTTCTGTACCAGACAGAACTGTTTCAGTTGTTTCTTTGTTGTTTTGTTATTCAGTGTTCAGTTCCAAATAAACAGATGAGAGGTCCTCTTCTCCTTCTACCACGCTGCACCTTGGTCCTCACCTTCTCCTTCTACCACGCTGCACCTTGGTCCTCACCTTCTCCTTCTCCTTCTACCATGCTGCACCTTGGTCCTCTCCTTCTCCTTCTCCTTCTACCACGCTGCACCTTGGTCCTCACCTTCTCCTTCTCCTTCTACCACGCTGCACCTTGGTCCTTTTCACCTTCTCCTTCTCCTTCTACCACGCTGCACCTTGGTCCTTTTCACCTTCTCCTTCTCCTTCTACCACGCTGCACCTTGGTCCTTTTCACCTTCTCCTTCTCCTTCTACCACGCTGCACCTTGGTCCTTTTCACCTTCTCCTTCTCCTTCTACCACGCTGCACCTTGGTCCTCACCTTCTCCTTCTCCTTCTACCACGCTGCACCTTGGTCCTCACCTTCTCCTTCTACCACGCTGCACCTTGGTCCTACCTTCTCCTTCTCCCACCGCTGCACCTTGGTCCTTTTCACCTTCTCCTTCTCCTTCTACCACGCTGCACCTTGGTCCTCACCTTCTCCTTCTCCTTCTACCACGCTGCACCTTGGTCCTTACCACGCTGCACCTTCTCCTTCTCCTTCTACCACGCTGCACCTTGGTCCTCACCTTCTCCTTCTCCTTCTACCACGCTGCACCTTGGTCCTCTCCTTCTCCTTCTCCTTCTACCACGCTGCACCTTGGTCCTCTCCTTCTCCTTCTCCTTCTACCACGCTGCACCTTGGTCCTCTCCTTCTCCTTCTCCTGCTACCACACTGCACTTTGGTCCTCACCTTCTCCTTCTACCACGCTGCACCTTGGTCCTTTTCACCTTCTCCTTCTCCTTCTACCACGCTGCACCTTGGTCCTTTTCACCTTCTCCTTCTCCTTCTACCACGCTGCACCTTGGTCCTTTTCACCTTCTCTTTCTCCTTCTACCACGCTGCACCTTGGTCCTTTTCACCTTCTCCTTCTCCTTCTACCACGCTGCACCTTGGTCCTCACCTTCTCCTTCTCCTTCTACCACGCTGCACCTTGGTCCTCTCCTTCTCCTTCTACCACGCTGCACCTTGGTCCTCACCTTCTCCTTCTCCTTCTACCACGCTGCACCTTGGTCCTCACCTTCTCCTTCTCCTTCTACCACGCTGCACCTTGGTCCTTTTCACCTTCTCCTTCTCCTTCTACCACGCTGCACCTTGGTCCTCACCTTCTCCTTCTCCTTCTACCACGCTGCACCTTGGTCCTTTTCACCTTCTCCTTCTCCTTCTACCACGCTGCACCTTGGTCCTCACCTTCTCCTTCTACCACGCTGCACCTTGGTCCTCACCTTCTCCTTCTCCTTCTACCACGCTGCACCTTGGTCCTTTTCACCTTCTCCTTCTCCTTCTACCACGCTGCACCTTGGTCCTCACCTTCTCCTTCTCCTTCTACCACGCTGCACCTTGGTCCTCACCTTCTCCTTCTCCTTCTACCACGCTGCACCTTGGTCCTCACCTTCTCCTTCTCCTTCTACCACGCTGCACCTTGGTCCTCTCCTTCTCCTTCTACCACGCTGCACCTTGGTCCTCACCTTCTCCTTCTCCTTCTCCTGCTACCACGCTGCACCTTGGTCCTCACCTTCTCCTTCTACCACGCTGCACCTTGGTCCTTCTACCACGCTCACCTTGGTCCTCACCTTCTCCTTCTACCACGCTGCACCTTGGTCCTTTTCTCCTTCTCCTTCTACCACGCTGCACCTTGGTCCTTTTCACCTTCTCCTTCTCCTTCTACCACGCTGCACCTTGGTCCTCACCTTCTCCTTCCCCTTCTACCACGCTGCACCTTGGTCCTCACCTTCTCCTTCTCCTTCTACCACGCTGTACCTTGGTCCTCTCCTTCTCCTTCTCCTTCTACCACGCTGCACCTTGGTCCTCTCCTTCTCCTTCTCCTTCTACCACGCTGCACCTTGGTCCTCTCCTTCTCCTTCTCCTGCTACCACACTGCACTTTGGTCCTCACCTTCTCCTTCTACCACGCTGCACCTTGGTCCTCTCCTTCTCCTTCTACCACGCTGCACCTTGGTCCTCTCCTTCTCCTTCTCCTCTACCACACTGCACCTTGGTCCTCTCCTTCTCCTTCTACCACGCTGCACCTTGGTCCTTTTCTCCTTCTCCTTCTACCACACTGCACCTTGGTCCTTTTCACCTTTTCCTTCTCCTTCTACCACGCTGCACCTTGGTCCTTTTCACCTTCTCCTTCTCCTTCTACCACGCTGCACCTTGGTCCTTTTCACCTTCTCCTTCTCCTTCTACCACGCTGCACCTTGGTCCTTTTCACCTTCTCCTTCTCCTTCTACCACGCTGCACCTTGGTCCTCTCCTTCTCCTTCTCCTTCTACCACGCTGCACCTTGGTCTTCTCCTTCTCCTTCTACCACGCTGCACCTTGGTCCTCTCCTTCTCCTTCTCCTTCTACCACGCTGCACCTTGGTCCTCTCTTTCTCCTTCTCCTGCTACCACACTGCACCTTGGTCCTCACCTTCTCCTTCTACCACACTGCACCTTGGTCCTCACCTTCTCCTTCTCCTTCTACCACGCTGCACCTTGGTCCTTTTCACCTTCTCCTTCTCCTTCTACCACGCTGCACCTTGGTCCTTTTCACCTTCTCCTTCTCCTTCTACCACGCTGCACCTTGGTCCTCTCCTTCTCCTTCTACCACGCTGCACCTTGGTCCTCACCTTCTTCCCCCGACGACACCAGTTACAACACCTCACTCAAGGGGAATTCATACGGTTGTTCCACCTCACTTCCTTCAGCTGGAACTTCACCTTCCTCTTGGAGTATCCTCACAGAAGACTCAGGAAGGCTTGCTACCCAGTGGACAATCTGCTACCCAGTGGACAGTCGTGGCGTCACTCCCATCCATTTGACTGGACTCTGCCGACATCTCAGAGATCACGTCACCACTCGATAGAGATTCGAGACCCTCAGGTTCCTCCCAAGAAGACAAAGGGAGAAAGCTGACTGGCATAATCAGGTTCCTATGCACAGTTTTGATGAGTCCAGTGGTAGGGTGGTGGATACGATATGTGTTCAGTGAGCTGTTCTTCGCGACAACTATGCACACCACGTTGTCCCAGCGATCAGACAGTTTCTTCTTGCCCCTCTCTCCCTTGTTAGTATGTAGAACTCTGTCTCCCTTCTCTACCGCATGACTCTTAGACCGTCTGTTGTAGACCTCGGCGTGCTTCTTTTGTTGATTTTTGGCATGCTGCTGGGCCTATGTCATGGCCTATCTCAGACCCTTACCCAGAGACTGGACATACTTATCCACATCTATTGTGTCCCCATCTAACAGCACACTTTCAAACATCACATCTACCAACAACCTAGGGGTGCGTCCAAACATCAAGAAGGGCATCAAGAAGGGCAGAAACCCAGTAGTCTCGTGAACAGTGCAGTTATAGGAGAATGTCAATGCATTCAACATCCGAGGCCATTTAGCCTTGGACCTACTCACTGGGTGTTTTGAGACACGATACAGAATCACTAACCATGAGGTGAATTTTCCCCACTGTCTTAGTGTTAACTGTTTCTTTAGCTTAAAGCTCTCTCCTAGATGGGCGTCGGCCTCTATCTACAAAGAACATGACTCTGCTAACGATAGGATCCAGTGACTGGTTGTCATACAGCTCCTTGTGTGTAAGGACAGGTAATGGGCTCTGACCCATGGACATCAATTTCTCAAGGTGCTGCACATGTGAAACGGCCCTCACTGTGGCACCATCATCCCATTGGCAGTGGGCATAGAGGACAGCAGACACCTCTTCACAGGAAACCAACCCACTGACAAAGTCTCCAGCTCTACTCAACTCACTCCCAGGAGCCATAGACGTTCTACAGCCGGCCACGGGCTGCTCACGGGAGAGGCGGAAACATTTTTTGAACATCATCCACTCGAAGACCTCCTGCTTCCTCAAGCAGGACATCATATGGAATTCTTGTCATTAAGTGCAGAACTTTGGAGGGAACAAATGGCCCTCTGCTCAAAGCATCAGCAATGACATTCTTGGACCCTGGTATGTAATGGATATCAAAATCAAAAGGTGCCAGCTTTGCAACCCATCTCTGCTCGCATGCATCAAGCCTCGATTCTGTAAGAATATACTTGAGTGGATTGTTGTCGGTCCACACAGTAAACCTATGCCCTAGCAGCCAATGGCTTAATTTATCATGAATTGCCAATTTAATGGCTAGAAATTCCAGTCGGTGAGCTGGATACTTGGATTGTGCATGATTAAGAGATATACCAGCAAAAGCTATTGGCCTGGCTATGGCCCTTCCCATCTTGCACTTGGGATTGTACAGCTCCCAAACTGCTAGTAGATGCATCAACAGAAAGTAAAAATGGCTGAGAAAAATCTGGATGAACCAGCCTGGTCAACAAGTGCTGCGTTCAAAGCTTCAAAAGTGAGTTGACATTCGGCAGTCCAGTCCGCAGCAGTGAGCCTGCGAGAGGGACCAGGCCTCTTTCTGCCCTTGGCAGTCCAGTCCACAGCAGTGAGCCTGCGAGCGGGACCAGGCCTCTTTCTACCCTTGTCAGTCCGGTCTGCAGCAGTGAGCCTGCGAGAGGGACCAGGCCACTTTCTACCCTTGTCAGTCCAGTCTGCAGCAGTGAGCCTGCGAGAGGGACCAGGCCTCTTTCTACCCTTGTCAGTCCGGTCTGCAGCAGTGAGCCTGCGAGAGGGACCAGGCCTCTTTCTACCCTTGGCAGTCCAGTCTGAAGCAGTGAGCCTGCGAGAGGGACCAGGCCTCTTTCTACCCTTGGCAGTCCAGTCTGCAGCAGTGAGCCTGCGAGAGGGACCAGGCCTCTTTCTACCCTTGGCAGTCCAGTCTGCAGCAGTGAGCCTGCAAGAGGGACCAGGCCTCTTTCTACCCTTGTCAGTCCGGTCTGCAGCAGTGAGCCTGCGAGAGGGACCAGGCCTCTTTCTACCCTTGGCAGTCCAGTCCACAGCAGTGAGCCTGCGAGAGGGACCAAGCCTCTTTCTACCCTTGGCAGTCCAGTCTGCAGCAGTGAGCCTGCGAGAGGGACCAGGCCTCTTTCTACCCTTGGCAGTCCAGTCTGCAGCAGTGAGCCTGCGAGAGGGACCAAGCCTCGTTCTGCACTTGCCTCTCCTAGGCTTCTGCTGACCTGTAGTCAGCTGAAACAATGGCCTAGCAACCATGGAACAATTCTTAATGTAGTGTTGATAGTATAATACCACAACAAGGAAAGAACGGATTTTGCTAGGAGACGGAGTGACACCATCAGCTTCCATCATCTCACTCAGTCACATTCAAAATGGTTTGAATCTTAGCAGGATCAGTGGCTGAACCCTCTTGAGAAATGATGTGGGCCCAAAAACTTAACAGACCTCCTCAAAAACTTGGACTTAGACAGAGACAGTTCAAGATTGTGCTCCTGCAACTGCTGAAAAACCATCGCAAATCTCTGCAGACTCTCTTCCTCCGTCTTAGTAAAAACCATCAGATCATCCAAATAGCAAAGGAGACTTAGAAAGTTTTGGTCACCAAAGATGGTCAGCATCATTCTCATAAAAGTAGCTGGGTTGTTGCAAAGGCCTTGAGGTAAACCATTGTACTCATGCAGACCTAAAGGAGAGGAAATGGCAGTGTATTTTTATCCTCTTCATGCAGTGGCACATTGTAGTACCCTGAGGCCAAGTCCATTGTGCTGAAGAAGGCATTACCTCCTAGCGCAGCCAGTACATCAGCCTGATGAGGCAGGGGATGAGCTTCCTTTACTTGTGTGGGCAATTAACCACCAAAAGTCAGTACATAGACGCAAGTCCCCATTCTTTGAAATGGGCGGTCATCAGTCAGCAAGATACGCTGGCAGAACTCTTTTGCCTCGCCATAATCTAGGCCTATGTCTAGAGAACACTGTGTCGTACTTCTCAATGGAACTTGACAAGTTTGTCATTCCAGAACTGTGAAACTGGACACTCCTCAACAGACAGGCCTTAAAGTCCAAGATTGCTCAGTGTACTGTTGCAATTAATTACACTGCCACCAACTGAACTCTTAGCTGTCAGGCTGCCATGTGAGTTGTCACGTTGTACTTTTGCTACCTTCTGGTAAGCTGCTTGATGCTTGATATCATCATCAAAATCCTCCAATGCAATGCAAGGGGACACATCTGTCTCTTTAGCATTTAGTCTCAGGGTAACTGGCGAAGTTGTTGGATTCACAATCCCCCCCCACATACACACAGAGGCCTATGTGTCGATTCACACAACAAGACGTGGTGGGCTTGACAACAACAGTACTGCCCACAGAGAGTTTTGTCTTTCGGGGCAGGCAGCCCCACACCAGATACTCACTCATGTGTTGGAGCGTTACTGCTCTCTTCAACTTAATGGTGCCCACTTTATCTGGGATGGAGTCTCCTCTCCGTCTCTCCAGATTTGATAGGAGACACAGGAAGTGGCTGTCATCACACTGGCCAGAAGGACATGGCGTACCCACCACCCGCCAGTAGCTGTCATCACACTGGCCAGAAGGACGTGGTTGTCACCTCTTGGTCATTGTATTTTGTGTTTTTGTTATATGTTTGGGTAGGCCAGGGTGTGACATGGGTTTATATGTTGTGTTTCGTATTGGGGTTTGTATTATTTGGGATCACGGCTGATTAGGGGTGTTGTTAGGCTTGGCTGCCTGAGGCGATTCTCAATTAGAGTCAGGTGCTTATCGTTGTCTCTGATTGGGAACCGTATTTAGGCAGCCTGAGTTTCGCTTTGTATTTCGTGGGTGATTGTTCCTGTCTTTGTGTAGTATTCACCAGATAGGCTGTAATTAGTTTCACGTTCCGTTTTGTTGTTTTCGTCTTTCAGTTATTTCATGTACCGTCATTTCTTTCATTAAAGTCATGAGTAACCTACACGCTGCATTTCGGTCCGACTCTCTTTCTTCAACAGACGAACGCCGTTACACTGGTGTACCCACCACCCGCCAGTAGCTGTCATTTGATTTGAACTGTCTAATCAGACTTCAACACATTAGTGCCCACAATGAGTTCATCAACATGCCCATCTACAATAAGCCCTGGAACGACATAACTGAAGCCATTAAGCTGTATTTTTAAGTCACACATGCCCACTGGGCTACTTTGTGTCCCACCACAACCCACCAGGATGATGTCTGAAGGAGCTAGAAAGTTCCCCTCTACCACTCCTGCCTCCCTCAACCGAGGTACAATATCTGCGTGCAGAGTAGTAGCCATGGACCCACTATCTAACATCCCCTTCAGTTCAACTTTATCCTGTACCAGCACGGTGGTGTAAAACAAAACTGTCATTCTGAGTAATTCTCATTGTTTTCTGAAAAATTACTGTGTTGTTCTTGGGTGCCGACAGATTGAATATCATCATCGGTGGAGGAACAATTAGACTGCCTCATATTGCCCTCCTCAGAATGGAGGTTTTCTAGTTTCCCTGAGACCTGCCAGTCTGTCAACATCCAGGGCTCTGTCACTGCCCAGTCTCACTACAGTCAAAGCTCATGTGGCCAGGAGAGAAGCACTTGAAACACAGCTGGTGCATCTGACAGTGAGCTTTGGTCCAGTGATTAGTGGTTCCACAGACAGCACACTCCCGCTGACGCTTGGGGAACTGTTTACGGGGCCCTCTGTTCACAGACTGAGTATTGCTGACAAGAGCTTTCTCTAACATACTCAAAACTTTCTTTAATGTCACAAACTCAGATACAGGCCACATCGAGAAAAATATGACACATCAGGTCACAGGATCCACTTCCTCCTGGGGAGAGTCAAATACGGCAGCTAACTACTGTGAAAGTTGTGTTCTACGTGCTGTATGCTCCCTTAAAAGTACATCCAAACGATCCTGTACCTCACTGGCTGTCCAGTCACGAAGGGGTTTGCTTTTGAACACTTGGGCCAACTATTTATCAGGACAGTTGCGTACAAATATAACTGCTGACTCTGAGCACTGATTGGGCAAGGTCCTACCCTCGCTTACAAGGTACTGTTCGGCTGCCTCTGCAGCTTTGTTAAGCCTACTCCAGAATTCTAGAGGACCCTCTTTAGCATATGGTTTGATTGAATAGAAATCAGCTAATGGCATACCTGAGCAGACAGTATCCCCAAAGTGTTGCTTGAGAACCCTGAACACTGCCTTAACATCTGTGACAACAGGGTTGTTACGCCCCCAGACTTTGTTCGCATCCCATGCCTTCCCCATGAGCCTAGAGATCACCTCCCCAACATGCTCAGACCCAGTGTAACCCCTCTTCTCTAGGTAGACTCCCAGTAGCTCCTACCCACTCCAGGACAGAATACTTATCTGAGCCATCACCCCTAAAGAAAGGTGGAGCACTAACATCTGACTTCACAACCAGAATCAGCTTTGACGCATCAATAAAAGTTGTCCCTCATTGCTCAGACAGGGGAAACTGCTGGGGTTGGTGAGGGGGATGGGTAGGAGAAAGACTTGAAGACCCAGACTGCAGTAAACTTGCTCTGATAGATTTGACTATCTCTGAACCAATCTGCTTAATAAGGTCACTAAACTGACTCGGAGGTGTCCCATTATTACTGAGGACTGGGGATGATGGTACATCAAGAGACAGAGGTGGGATACCCTGGTCAGGTGGAGTAAACAGACTACCCCTCCCAATGCTTGTAAACTCAGGACTAGCAAACACTCTACTTCCAGGAACTGACTGTACAAATGGTGTAAATGCAAGGACACGCCTCCCTCTACCCACACTAAAATCCCCCAGCATAACTAATTTTATGGAGTTGAGAGTCTTTCATGGCTCAACAGAGTACTAAAATACAATGGAATTTACTGCATTCAAATACCAAAAAAATGCAATAAACTAATTCCTCCAAAACATGCAAATAAACACAAACACTCTTATCTAGTGAATATGCAACATTCACCTTCAATATTTACAGTATATATTTGATTATAGCAAACCATCAACAAGTGCGCATGCGCAGATCGCGCACCTCATCCACATGCACAGCTCTGACCAGTCGGCAGGTTGTGCACCTCATCCACATTCACTGCTCTGACCAGTCGTCAGGTTGCGGCACCTCATCCACATTCACTGCTCTGACCAGTCGGCAGGTTGCGGCACCTCATCCACATTCACTGCTCCGACCAGTCGGCAGGTTGTGCACCTCATCCACATTCACAGCTCTGACCAGTCGGCAGGTTGTGCACCTCATCCACATTCACAGCTCTGACCAGTCGGCAGGTTGTGCACCTCATCCACATTCACAGCTCCGACCAGTCGGCAGGTTGTGCACCTCATCCACATTCACAGCTCTGACCAGTCGGCAGGTTGCGGCACCTCATCCACATTCACAGCTCCGACCAGTCGGCAGGTTGTGCATCGCATCCACATTCACAGCTCTGACCAGTCGGCAGGTTGTGGCACCTCATCCACATTCACAGCTCTGACCAGTCGGCAGGTTGCGGCACCTCATCCACATTCACTGCTCCGACCAGTCGGCAGGTTGTGCACCTCATCCACATTCACTGCTCCGACCAGTCGGCAGGTTGCGGCACCTCATCCACATTCACTGCTCTGACCAGTCAGCAGGTCGCATGGTTCGCTCTGCATTGTGTAATTTAATGAGGACACTGCCACAACTGGAGGTCTGCTTGTTGGATTTATATTTGCCCTGCGCAAGAAGAGACAACACACAATATGTTAGCCCTTGGTGCAGTCACAGCCCTCAGGCACCTCGCTAGCTGAAGGTCAGGCAAGAGAGAACAATAGGAGGGTACAGAAATACAGACAACCCACGATGGACAAAACCTAAATATACAACACTTTTACAATCAAGTTTATTTACAATATAGATGTGAAAAAGTGTTTGTACACAAAAAAAATTAATTAGCTATGCAGTTGTAATTAAATTTAAAAAACACCCTGAATTATTATAATTATTATCAAATGATTAACATCCCCTCTTGACCTGGCTTATTTGAACTGGTCCCTGTGTGCTACTTGGTGCGTAATCTAGGAGAACAACATCACACTGCTACACATGCACACATATCTCATCTGGTGTAAGTAAACAGTGACTCCCGTGGAATTTTGTTCGGCCAAATGACTGCAGTCACATTTATAACTCCCCCCCCCCCGTCCCCGTCCCCGTCCCCGAGAAAAGGATTGTATATTACACTTCTGTATGCTGGATTTTGATTGCATGGTTCATTTTCAAGCTATGAGTTAGCTGGTGTCACAAGCATGAAATGAGAAACATGTGATTAACAAAAATGCTCAAAGCGGAGGTTCGCCTTCAAAATAAAAGTCTCGCATTAAAACCGATGTAACCGGACACAAATGGTGGAATGATTTGAAAATACAGTAGTTTTCAAACAAATGAGAAATATATCAATGATTTTCTTGCACATGGAACATGGAACATTTGGGTCATAGAGTACTGAGCTGTCAATCACAATTTCAAATTCCTAAGACCTCCCCCCGCCAAAAATGTTTACTTGCTCAAATGAGACGGTGGTAGTCATCGGTAACTTAAAAAAAAAAGCTTTCATGTGAAACATTTATTATTATTATTTTTTTTATCCAACCTTGCCACCAAAGTGCAGAGTGACAGAACAGGATAAGAATTGCATTTGGAAAACGTTGGCTAGAAGTCATATTAAAACCCAAGTTGTAACTGGACTGGCTAGCTAGCTAACATAAAGCGCGTTCGGAAAGTATTCAGACTCTTTGACTTTTCAACATTTTGTTACACTACAGCTTCATTCTAAAATTGACTCTGTTGTATTTCTCCCTCTCATCATTCTACACACAATAACCCATATTGACAAATCAAAAATAGGCTTTTAATAAAAAAATGGAAATATCATATTTACATAAGTATTCAAACTCTTAACTCACAATTTTGTTTAATTAGCACCTTTGTCAGCGATTACAGCCTCAACGCTTCTTGGGTATGATGGTACAAGCTTGGCACACCTGTAGTCCGAGAGCTTCTCCCATTCTTATCTGCAGATCCTCTCAAGCTCTGTCATGTTGGATGGGAGAATTGCTGCACAGCTATTTTCAGTTCCCTCCAGAAATGTTCGATCGGGTTCAGCTCCGGGCTCTGGCTGGGCCAATCAAGGACATTCAGAGGCTTGTCTTGATGCCACTCCTGCATTGTCTCGGGTGTGTGCTTAGGGTTGTTGTCATGTTGGAAGGTAAACCTTCGCCCCACTCCAAGGTCCTGAGCGCTCTGGAGCAGGTTTCTCTGAAAAACATCGCAACAGCATGATGCTACCACCACGGTGCTTCACCATTGTGAAGGTCCCAGGTTTTCCTCCAGACGTGACACTTGGCATTCAGGCCAACAAGTAGAATCTTGTTATACCAGAGTCCTTTAGGTGCCTTTTGGCAAACTAGAAGACATTCCACAAATGAACTTTTAGCAAGGCATACCTGTTCATTGACATGATTCCAGGTAACTACCTCATTAAGCTGGTTGAGAGAACGGCAAGAGTTTGAATGATGGCGCCGACAGGTTCTTAATTAAGAAACGATGCAGAAATAATTTTGTTCTGTATCGTTTCTTACATTGTTAGCCCAGAAAATCTCAAGTGTTATTACATACAGCCAGGAAGAACTACTGGATATTAAAGCGATGTCAAGTTAGCAACATTACTACCACTTTCCCGAAGCAAATCCTTTGTTTGGACGTCCACCCCGGACATGGGATCTAAATCCCAGAGAACGACCCAAAACAATGCGGTCGCCGCAGGAGAGGCAGACTACTGGTCAGACTTAGAAGGCGAGCACCCCATCCACCGCTTCAGAGCATTATTACTCGCCAATGTCCAAACTCTATACAACAAGGTGTACGAAGTTGGGGCACAAGTTTCCTTGCCAGAGAGACATCAGAGATTGTAACATTCTCTGTTTCACAGAAACATGGCTCACCCGGGATATGTTGTCAGAGTCGGTACAGCCACCTGGTTTCTTCATGCATTGCACCGACAGAAACATGTGTGTTATGTGTTATTTCATAGTTTTGATGTCTTCCATATTATTCTACAATGTAGGAAAGATGTAGGAAAGAAAAACCCTTGAATGAGTAGGTGTGTCCAAACATTTTGATTGATACTGTAGGTCTAATTTGTATGTGATATAACTGTATTTTAGATGCAACCTTTCCAAGTGTCCCCCAAATACAACAATTCAACATTGGACCAAACTGTCTGAAGGATTACGATGTGTCTTCCTCCCGAAGTAATGAATGTAACTTTTCCCCCATATATTCTGGATTGGGTGCTCTGCTTACTGCATGGGGAACACATCTTAGCCGTTGTCCTAGGAGCAACAATCTCTAATTGTTTATTCCATTACCAGTGGGTATGGTTTCCGGGGATATCAATTTAGCTTTATTCCTAGTTTCACATTAATTATGAGAAAATTCACTGTGTAGGTTGGGCTTTGTGATATCTGCTGTATCTAGCACTGTCCCATACATCATGGAATATGACAATAGTTATCAAGTACACATACATGACTGAGACTGAGCCTGTGTCCCAAATACCATCCTATTCTCTTTATAAGGCATTTCTTTAGAGCCCTACCCATAGGGCCCCTGTCAAACGTAGTTTCCTATAAGGGAATTTGGGAACCAGCCTGAGACTGGAAGCTATTGTGATTTATCCCCTGGTGTCGCCACAAAGCCTCTGAGCTGGATTTGTTTGTCATCACTGTGCACAATTCCAGACGAGCCCAGAGAGTCTCACTCTGCTGGGTTATTCATGTTAATGGTAGCCTTGGTCTGGGTGGGACTTTAACAGCTTGCATTTGGCGCTGACTTTATCATTAGACACACATTCTTCTGTAAAACACATGCTTGGAGAAGCATAGTAATCATATGGACAGCTCCTCCTTTGGTGCTAATTAGTCTATTTAAGGCAGACTGACTCGTAGTAGTACCACTGTGGCACAATTGATGATGTAGATTCCTTGTGGTTCCTCTCAGTGCTCGATGGAGAATCACAGCGTGTTATGATGTCATAAATAACCTCTAGTGTAGTGTGAAACCATGACGACTAATCTGAATGTGTTTATTAACTCCCTCTAGATTTTCTCTGTCCTGGTCTGGAAGTCAAACTGGCAACCCTCCGGAAAATTACCAGTCCACCTCTCTAACCTTGAGGTTAATACCGCTCCCATGTCATTATTTCCTACTGCAAAAAGCTAGAGCCAATGGTCCAGGTAAACTGACCCTTCTGGGCATGGACTCTATGTGGCAATAGTCAGCTGTTGTTAATCATGCACACTATATAGGGCTATAGTGAGCTGTTGTTAATTATGTACTCTATAGGGCTATAGTCAGCTGTTGTTAATCATGCCCTATATAGGTCTATAGTCAGCTGTTGTTAATCATGCCCTATATAGGGCTATAGTCAACTGTTGTTAATAGGTCTATAGTCAGCTGTTGTTAATCATGCCCTATATAGGTCTATAGTCAGCTGTTGTTAATCATGCCCTATATAGGTCTATAGTCAGCTGTTGTTAATCATGCCCTATATAGGTCTATAGTCAGCTGTTGTTAATCATATTCCTATATAGGTCTATAGTCAGCTGTTGTTAATCATGCCCTATGATTTAGGTCTATAGTCAGCTGTTGTTAATCATGCCCTATATAGGTCTATAGTCAGCTGTTGTTAATCATTTGCCCTATATAGGTCTATAGTCAGCTGTTGTTAATCATGCCCTAGTCTATAGGTCTATAGTCAGCACTGATGTTAATCATGCCCTCGATGGAGAATAGCGTGTTATGATGTCATAAATAACCTCTGTGTGTGTAACCATATATGTGTTTATTAACTCCCTCTAGATTTTCTCTGTTGGTCTAATCATGCCCGGAAAATTAGTCCATACCTTGGGCTATAGTCAGTCATTGTTGTTAATCATGCCCTATATAGGTCTATAGTCAGCTGTTGTTAATCATGCCCTATATAGGTCTATAGTCAGCTGTTGTTAGTCATGCCCTATATAGGTCTATAGTCAGCTGTTGTTAGTCATGCCCTATATAGGTCTATAGTCAGCTGTTGTTAATCATGCCCTATATAGGGCTATAGTCAGCTGTTGTTAATCATGCCCTATATAGGTCTATAGTCAGCTGTTGTTAGTCATGCCCTATATAGGTCTATAGTCAGCTGTTGTTAATCATGCCCTATATAGGTCTATAGTCAGCTGTTGTTAGTCATGCACTCTAAAGGGTTATAGGGAGCTGTTGTTAATTGAAAGCTTTCACATTAATGCTGAGATCACTGAATTTTGTTAACGCAGCGGCAAAATCTGTTTTAATGGTCTTATCTCACCAATTTACACAAACAATTAAATAGTAACCATAGAATAGTAACCCTTGAATAGTAACCATAGAATAGTAACCATAGAATAGTAACCCTTAAATAGTAACCATAGAATAGTAAACCATAGAATAGTAACCCTTAAATATTAACCATAGAATAGTAACCATAGAATAGTAACCCTTAAATAGTAACCATAGAATTGTAACCCTTAAATAGTAACCATAGAATAGTAACCCTTAAATAGTAACCCTTAAATAGTAACCCTTAAATAGTAACCCTTAAATAGTAACCATTAAATAGTAACCCTTAAATAGTAACCCTTAAATAGTAACCATAGAATAGTAACCCTTAAATAGTAACCCTTAAATAGTAACCCTTAAATAGTAACCATTAAATAGTAACCCTTAAATAGTAACCCTTAAATAGTAACCATAGAATAGTAAACCTTAAATAGTAACCATAGAATAGTAACCATAGAATAGTAACCCTTAAATAGTAACCATAGAATAGTAACCCTTAAATAGTAACCCTTAAATAGTAACCATAGAATAGTAACCCTTAAATAGTAACCCATAAATAGTAACCCTTAAATAGTAACCATAGAATAGTAACCCTTAAATAGTAACCATAGAATAGTAACCCTTAAATAGTAACCCTTGAATAGTAACCATAGAATAGTAACCATAGAATAGTAACCATTGAATAGTAACCATAGAATAGTAACCATTGAATAGTAACCATAGAATAGTAACCATTGAATAGTAACCATAGAATAGTAACCATAGAATAGTAACCCTTAAATAGTAACCATAGAATAGTAACCATAGAATAGTAACCATAGAATAGTAACCATAGAATAGTAACCCTTAAATAGTAACCCTTAAATAGTAACCATAGAATAGTAACCATAGAATAGTAACCATAGAATAGTAACCCTTAAATAGTAACCCTTAAATAGTAACCATAGAATAGTAACCATAGAATAGTAACCATAGAATAGTAACCCTTAAATAGTAACCATAGAATAGTAACCATTAAATAGTAACCATTAAATAGTAACCATAGAATAGTAACCATAGAATAGTAACCATTAAATAGTAACCATTAAATAGTAACCATAGAATAGTAACCATAGAATAGTAACCCTAGAATAGTAACCCTAGAATAGTAACCATAGAATAGTAACCCTTAAATAGTAACCATATAATAGTAACCATTAAATAGTAACCATTAAATAGTAACCATAGAATAGTAACCCTTAAATAGTAACCATAGAATAGTAACCATAGAATAGTAACCTTTAAATAGTAACCCTTAAATAGTAACCATAGAATAGTAACCATAGAATAGTAACCTTTAAATAGTAACCGTTAAATGGTAACCATAGAATAGTAACCATTAAATAGTAACCATAGAATAGTAACCATAGAATAGTAACCATAGAATAGTAACCATAGAATAGTAACCATTAAATAGTAACCATTAAATAGTAACCATTAAATAGTAACCATTAAATATTAACCCTTGAATAGTAACCCTTAAATAGTAACCCTTGAATAGTAACCATAGAATAGTAACCCTTAAATAGTAACCATAGAATAGTAACCCTTGAATAGTAACCATAGAATAGTAACCATTAAATAGTAACCCTTAAATAGTAACCATAGAATAGTAACCCTTAAATAGTAACCCTTGAATAGTAACCCTAGAATAGTAACCATAGAATAGTAACCCTTAAATAGTAACCATTAAATAGTAACCCTAGAATAGTAACCCTAGAATAGTAACCATAGAATAGTAACCCTTAAATAGTAACCATAGAATAGTAACCATAGAATAGTAACCATAGAATAGTAACCATAGAATAGTAACCATTAAATAGTAACCATAGAATAGTAACCCTTAAACAGTAACCCTTAAATAGTAACCATAGAATAGTAACCATAGAATAGTAACCTGTCAGGACCCGGTTACGAACCCGGGTCTCCAGAGTGAGAAACAGTCACTAAACCAACTGAGCCACGAATAGTCAGCAGAACCCAGAAGATGAGGCAGACACAGCAGTACTTGAGATGGTGTATTTAATGAAGTAAAAAGTGAAGTTCTTCAGGAAAACATGTAACTCCACAACCTCAAAAGGAATTCCACAAGAACAAAGGTAATCCTCCAAGACAAAAAGGTAAATCCACAAGGTGGAAGGTATAGCACAAAAAAGCCTCAAAAGATACTTAAAAACAAACAAACAAGAACAAAAAAAACAGAATTCCACAAGAGAGTCCACCGGGATCAACAAGAGTTCACAGAGTACTAGGGCTGGGTGCAAACATACAAACACAGAGCAAAGAACTGAGTAAAACAAAGGGTTTAAATACAATCAGGGGAAACGAGGCACAGGTGCAAATAATAATGGGGATCAAGGGAAAAGAAAAGGTCAAAAGGCACAATGGGGGCATCTAGTGACCAAAAACCGGAACAACCCTGGCCAAATCCTGACAGTAACCCTTAAATAGTAACCATAGAATAGTAACCATAGAATAGTAACCATTAAATAGTAACCTTAGAATAGTAACCATAGAATAGTAACCATAGAATAGTAACCATTGAATAGTAACCATTGAATAGTAACCATAGAATAGTAACCCTTAAATAGTAACCATAGAATAGTAACCATTGAATAGTAACCATAGAATAGTTACCATTGAATAGTAACCATTAAATAGTAACCATAGAATAGTAACCATTAAATAGTAACCCTTAAATAGTAACCATAGAATAGTAACCATAGAATAGTAACCCTTAAATAGTAACCATTGAGTATTAACCCTTAAATAGTAACCCTTGAATAGTAACCATAGAATAGTAACCATTAAATAGTAACCCTTGAATAGTAACCATAGAATAGTAACCCTTAAATAGTAACCATAGAATAGTAACCCTTGAATAGTAACCATAGAATAGTAACCATAGAATAGTAACCATAGAATAGTAACCATAGAATAGTAACCCTTAAATAGTAACCATAGAATAGTAACCATAAATAGTAACCATAGAATAGTAACCCTTAAATAGTAACCATAGAATAGTAACCCTAGAATAGTAACCATAGAATAGTAACCATAGAATAGTAACCATAGAATAGTAACCATAGAATAGTAACCCTTAAATAGTAACCATAGAATAGTAACCCTTAAATAGTAACCATAGAATAGTAACCCTAGAATAGTAACCATAGAATAGTAACCATAGAATAGTAACCGTTAAATAGTAACCATAGAATAGTAACCATAGAATAGTAACCGTTAAATAGTAACCATAGAATAGTAACCATAAATAGTAACCCTTAAATAGTAACCCTTAAATAGTAACCATTAAATAGTAACCCTTAAATAGTAACCCTTAAATAGTAACCATAGAATAGTAACCATAGAATAGTAACCCTTAAATAGTAACCATAGAATAGTAACCCTTAAATAGTAACCATTAAATAGTAACCATATAATAGTAACCCTTAAATAGTAACCATAGAATAGTAACCCTTAAATAGTAACCCTTAAATAGTAACCCTTAAATAGTAACCATAGAATAGTAACCCTTGAATAGTAACCATAGAATAGTAACCATATAATAGTAACCCTTGAATAGTAACCCTTAAATAGTAACCATTAAATAGTAACCCTTAAATAGTAACCCTTAAATAGTAACCCTTAAATAGTAACCATTAAATAGTAACCCTTAAATAGTAACCCTTAAATAGTAACCCTTAAATAGTAACCCTTGAATAGTAACCATAGAATAGTAACCATAGAATCTCCAACTCTGCTCCTAGAGAGCTATCCTCCTGTAGGTTGTAACTAACCGGGTTCATCTTATCAACCAGCCAATTATTAGATTCAGGTGAGCTAGATCAGGGTTGGGGTGAACATTTACAGGACCGTAGCTCTCCAGGAACAGGGTTGGAGTTAACCTACAGCCCTGGTGTAGAATCATTGTACCATCTAAACAATTGGGAAAAATATTTTTCATAACCAAAAATATTGTATTTTCAGGTGTTTGCAGCTGGTGTACAAAAACAAAAGTAAAAGATGAAACAAAACTCAATTTAAGAAGGGGAAGCATAGAAATAGCGCACATAGAAGTGGAAAAGCGGTGCATGTCAGTGCTAGAGGTGTCACTACAGACCCTGGTCAGATTCCAGGCTGTATCTGTAACGGTTCTCTTGGGGTGAAGTAGAGGCGGACCAAAACGCAGCGTGGTTATATTGATTCATTTTAATGAAAACAGATAAACACGAACACTACAAAACAATAAACGTGGAAAACCAAAAACAGCCCTATCTGGTGCAAAACACAGAGACAGGAACAATCACCCACAAACACACAGTGAAACCCATGCTACCGAAATATGGTTCCCAATCAGAGACAATGACTAACACCTGCCTCTGATTGAGAACCATATCAGGCCAGACATAGAAATAGACAAACAAGACATCCAACATAGAATGCCCACTCAGATCACACCCTGACCAACCAAAACATAGAAACATACAAAGCAAACTATGGTCAGGGTGTGACAGTATCACAACCGGCCGTGACTGTGAGTCGCATAGGGCGGCGCACAATTGGCCCAGAGTCGTCCGGGTTTGGGTTTGACAGGGGTAGGCCGTGATTGTAAATAAGAATTTGTTCTTAACTGTCTTGTTAAATAAAGGTTCAATTAAAATAAATTATATATTGCTTTCAATGAGAATGACAGATCTACTACACACATTCTACGCACACCCTAAAAAATGTACATGTGGTAGTTTAACAATTCATAGATGTCAGCGTCAAACACAATTTTGCATTGCGCTTCACGGCACCACTCTGCAAACTGTCAAATCTGTTTGACACCCTCGGTACCGATATTTCCATCACATCTGTAAGCATCCGGATTTTAAAATACACAGAGTACAACTCTCTAGCTATTTCCCAGTAGAACTGCATGCTAGGGGAAATTAAATCTGCATTAGCGCCGTAGCAAAGTTACCTGCTGTTTTGTACGCCTACATTTGAACTGCAGTTTGGCGTTAACTGTTTCTGAACGACGGGAGCAGCCAAGAAATTCACGAGACATTGTTGTTTCCTCTGACACATACCTTGGCAACTCCCCCTGGATCTACCCTCTCGTCAAAGCAAATGTGCCCTCAACAATCTCAACAATGGCGACTGTGATTTTTGTCACCAGATAGCTAAATCCATTGCATTATGCCTCTATGCTGAGAGCACAAGAGATGGGCACATCTGTTTTTTTTTTTTTACTATTATTTAAAATCTGGTTTCCACAGATGGGTGAAATTGTGGCTGCATAAACTTTCCAAAGGAAAGAGAAGCTAAAAGACCACCCCAGGTTTGTTGACATTAAACTGTTTACTAGACTTTTGATAGGGTCGCAATACAATTATTCTAGAATGTTTAGAACCACACTGTGGTTGATGGCAAATGGTGGCAAAGATGCTTGATGGCAAAGATGTTTTCAACACCATCCTTCCTCAGGCACCAATGATGTGGGCGTAGCAGAGTGCTATTTTACTGCCATTGTTTTCACCATTTACCCCCTGTGTTTCCTATACATAACTCACACTTCACTTTGTCATTAGTTCCTTCAACATTTAGCCAGTTTTGTTCAATAACAAGTAAGTCCTCTCTCCTCCATCTGTAAATGTACGATGCTTACTTAGCTAGGTTACTGGAGGAGTTTATTGCTTACTTAGCTAGGTTACTGGAGGAGTTTATTGCTGACTTAGCTAGGTTACTGGAGGAGTTTATTGCTTACTTAGCTAGGTTACTGGAGGAGTTTATTGCTTACTTAGCTAGGTTACTGAAGGAGTTTATTGCTGACTTAGCTAGGTTACTGGAGGAGTTTATTTCTGACTTAGCTAGGTTACTGGAGGAGTTTATTGCTGACTTAGCTAGGTTACTGGAGGAGTTTATTGCTGACTTAGTTAGGTTACTGGAGGAGTTTATTTCTGACTTAGCTAGGTTACTGGAGGAGTTTATTTCTGACTTAGCTAGGTTACTGAAGGAGTTTATTGCTGACTTAGCTAGGTTACTGGAGGAGTTTATTGCTGACTTAGCTAGGTTACTGGAGGAGTTTATTGCTGACTTAGCTAGGTTACTGGAGGAGTTTATTGCTGACTTAGCTAGGTTACTGGAGGAGTTTATTGCTGACTTAGCTAGGTTACTGGAGGAGTTTATTGCTGACTTAGCTAGGTTACTGGAGGAATTTATTGCTGACTTAGCTAGGTTACTGGAGGAGTTTATTGCTGACTTAGCTAGGGTTACTGGAGGAGTTTATTGCTGACTTAGCTAGGTTACTGGAGGAGTTTATTTCTGACTTAGCTAGGTTACTGGAGGAGTTTATTGCTGACTTAGCTAGGTTACTGGAGGAGTTTATTTCTGACTTAGCTAGGTTACAGGATAAGTTTATTTCTGACTTAGCTAGGTTTCTGGAGGAGTTTATTGCTGACTTAGCTAGGGTTACTGGAGGAGTTTATTGCTTACTTAGCTAGGTTACTGGAGGAGTTTATTGCTGACTTAGCTAGGTTACTGGAGGAGTTTATTTCTGACTTAGCTAGGTTACAGGATAAGTTTATTTCTGACTTAGCTAGGTTTCTGGAGGAGTTTATTGCTGACTTAGCTAGGGTTACTGGAGGAGTTTATTGCTTACTTAGCTAGGTTACTGGAGGAGTTTATTGCTGACTTAGCTAGGTTACTGGAGGAGTTTATTGCTGACTTAGCTAGGTTACTGGAGGAGTTTATTTCTGACTTAGCTATGTTACTGGAGGAGTTTATTGCTGACTTAGCTAGGTTACTGGAGGAGTTTATTTCTGACTTAGCTAGGTTACTGGAGGAGTTTATTGCTGACTTAGCTAGGTTTCTGGAGGAGTTTATTGCTGACTTAGCTAGGTTACTGGAGGAGTTTATTGCTGACTTAGCTAGGTTACTGGAGGAGTTTATTGCTGACTTAGCTAGGGTACTGGAGGAGTTTATTTCTGACTTAGCTAGGGTTACTGGAGGAGTTTATTGCTGACTTAGCTAGGTTACTGGAGGAGTTTATTGCTGACTTAGCTAGGTTACTGGAGGAGTTTATTTCTGACTTAGCTAGGTTACTGGAGGAGTTTATTTCTGACTTAGCTAGGTTACAGGATAAGTTTATTTCTGACTTAGCTAGGTTTCTGGAGGAGTTTATTGCTGACTTAGCTAGGTTACTGGAGGAGTTTATTGCTGACTTAGCTAGGTTACTGGAGGAGTTTATTGCTGACTTAGCTAGGGTTACTGGAGGAGTTTATTTCACCCTGCCGTCTGCAATGGAGGTCAATCAACTGATTTCTCTGCCAATGGAAAAAGCAAGAGGACATCAATAATGTGCTCACATTTTGTTACACATCTGTTGACGGATTCAGGCCATGATTTTCATTTAGTTCAACAAAGAGAGATAACCAAACTGTCAGCTATGTTGCAGTTCCCACTTTTAATCTCCGTCTGCAGTCAATAATCAGCCTGCAAACCTCCCAAAAAACCTTTGTCAGTTGGTAATCTTGTAATGAAGACATTCCGATGCTGCCTGCTGAAATTGTATTCTGCGTTAGGCTATGGTAATCCAGACAGAGCATAGTAGAGGGAAAATTGGAATCAATATTATATAAAAAAATATATAAAATGCATTAAGTCCTCTATATTTTTGCAGCCGATGAGCCTACATGGAAGTATAATGTAAATAATGATGGCCTCGTTGTCACGCCCTGACCATAGTTTGCTTTGTATGTTTCTATGTTTGGTTTGGTCAGGGTGTGATCTGAGTGGGCATTCTATGTTGGATGTCTTGTCTTTATGTTGGATGTGATGTCTTTGTCTGTTTCTGTGTTTGGGCCTGATATGGTTCTCAATCAGAGGCAGGTGTTAGTCATTGTCTCTGATTGGGAACCATATTTAGGTAGCCTGTTTGGTGTTGGGGTTTGTGGGTGATTGTTCCTGTCTTTGTGTTTGTTACACCAGATAGGGCTGTTTTTTTTCACAGTTTCTTGTTTTTTTTGTATATTGTTCTATTTTCATCTTTATTAAAGATGTATCGAAAATAACCACGCTGCGTTTTGGTCTGCCTCTCCTTCAACAGAAGAAGGCCGTGACACTCGTAGATGTCACTTTTGTTGTTTTTAATTTCATCTGTTTATCAGTACACAATCATTATTAACCATACAATGATACCGTGTGGTTGTACAAGCACTTGTGGGATTTGAACAAAGCACCTGTGGGATTTGAACAAAGCACCTGTGGGATTTGAACAAAGCACCTGTGGGATATGAACAAAGCACCTGTGGGAATTGAACAAAGCAACTGTGGGAATTGAACAAAGCACCTGTGGGATTTGAACAAAGCACCTGTGGGATTTGAACAAAGCACCTGTGGGATTTGAACAAAGCAACTGTGGGAATTGAACAAAGCACCCGTGGGATATGAACAAAACACCTGTGGGAATTGAACAAAGCAACTGTGGGAATTGAACAAAACACCTGTGGGATATGAACAAAACACCTGTGGGATTTGAACAAAGCATAATGAAATAAAAGTCTGTGTGGAACATTCCAGCACGCCCTACGAGTCTTAAAGTGGACAATATGAGGTCTCATTAATGACATACCCTTCTGTGATTATAATGAATCACACACAGATTGATTGGAGGGTCACTGCTGACAATCTTCTAGGTGATTATATTAGCGTGGGCCTTCACATTTAAATGAAAACTCTTAAATGACTTCCCGTTTGCTATTTGCGTTCACTCCGCTGTAGGATATGCCTGGGCATGCTCAAACAGAGGACAGACAAAAAATAGAGCTTGATTAAAGTTTATCTTTCGGGGCAATAAGTTTACTGGCATTCATTATGGCTTGTCAGATTGTAAATGGTTTCAGGGAGAAATTATGCGGGCTCACACACACGTTAAATGGGGGGGCCTGATTTCCTTCAGTCAGTCTTAGCTCCACATAAACCTGTGTTTATTCCTGGGTGTCTGATCAGTTTGACTAACCCTTGAGGCTCGTGGGAATTTGCATATATGGATTGTGCTAAACGTAAATGTTTCTTACAGAAGAAATATATAAAACACACACATAACCATGGTAGCAATTGAAAGGGAACAGTTTAGAGATACTGTGAAAATGATTAAACCAAAGGTGAGAGGACACAACAGTTCACCTGACACAAGACTGAATACAAAACATTAAACTGTTGATTTTAATGCGCATTTTACATGTAATGTCCTTTATGAAAATACTCTGGTTACAATCAGTAACATGGCTATTCCTGGTAAATGTGAGGTGTGGGTGCAACATAAGACAAAACAAGGGTTTGAGTGAGAGGACTTACTGGGGTCTCCAAGTGGACACACACACACCTCTCCAAGTGGACACACACACCTCTCCAAGTGGACACACACCTCTCCAAGTGGACACACACACCTCTCCAAGTGGACACACACACACCTCTCCAAGTGGACACACATACACCTCTCCAAGTGGACACACACACATCTCTCCAAGTGGACACACACACACCTCTCCAAGTGGACACACACACACCTCTCCAAGTGGACACACACACACCTCTCCAAGTGGGAAAAAGAGCAAGTACACTTGTAGTTGTTTTTCGTTTGGAACGGAACCCTGCATCCCCACCATCACACTATTGCTGCTGTTGTTTATGCTATCCAAAAGCGGTCCATTATAAAACACAATCTGGGTCAGGTGGACATCATTTGAAAGTTTGATCTATTTCTGACAAGACTAGCTAAGCCATACAATAGGATCTTACAGTGTTAGGCTTTCACAAGGCAATTCAGAGAAACAGATCATGATTTATGCCCATAGGGATCTCTCTGCCCATAGGGATCCTATCTCTCTGCCCATAGGGATCCTATCTCTCTGCCCATAGGGATCCTATCTCTCTGCCCATAGGGATCCTATCTCTCTGCCCATAGGGATCCTATCTCTCTGCCCATAGGGATCTCTCTGCCCATAGGGATCCTATCTCTCTGCCCATAGGGATCTCTCTGCCCATAGGGATCCTATCTCTCTGCCCATAGGGATCTCTCTGCCCATAGGGATCCTATCTCTCTGCCCATAGGGATCATATCTCTCTGCCCTTAGGGATCCTATCTCTCTGCCCATAGGGATCCTATCTCTCTGCCCATAGGGATCCTATCTCTCTGCCCATAGGGATCCTATCTCTCTGCCCATAGGGATCCTATCTCTCTGCCGATAGGGATCCTATCTCTCTGCCCTTAGGGATCCTATATCTCTCCCCTTAGGGATCCTATCTCTCTGCCCTTAGGGATCCTATCTCTCTGCCCATAGGGATCCTATCGCTCTGCTCATGGGAGAATATCTCTCTGCTCATAGGGAGCCTATCTCTCTGCCCTTAGGGAGAATATATCTCTGCCCATAGGGCTCTGGTTAACAGTAGTGCCCTATGTAGGGAGTAGGGCTCTGGTCAACAGTAGTGCCCTATGTAGGGAGTAGCCAATGTGCCATTTTTCAACTGCTCAACAGCAACAGTGAAAAAAGGAGGACATTGATGGACTAATAGGCATGCATTACTTTCCATATGTTTTCTTATGATTTAAGTGTCAATTATGTTTTAAGGATTTATTCAAAGCCAAAGAGGAGATAATCACTATGGGGAGAGCTATTGAACAGTAGAAGGCCTATACGTCTCTCACAATGTCCAACTTCATCACATGCAAACTAAAACATGATATCCGGTAGCTCCAATAACTGGCAGTGGGTGGAGATGACCATATTATGTTGACAGGCAGCGGCTGCCAGGCCATTTCCCTCCAGAAATACACCTGTACAGACTGTCTGAGGAACTACTCTGAGGAACCCCCTCTCTCTCTGTGGCTCCAACTTAAACCATCCCTTGGATAGACCCCTGCCGTTTGCACACTGCACTGCCAGTGTTTGCTCTCATAGATTTCTTCTCCAATGTAATACTTATGGTAGCACACACATCATGTTTGGCCCGGGGAGCTGTCTGACACACGTCTTTCACAGCTCAGGCAGTTGAAACGGCCTACAAGGCTGTTCCATGTGTTCTTAAGTATTACCTCACAAGATGGAAAACAGCGATTAGTCTAGTGCACTGTGAAAATGTGCTGTACTGTGAAGGCCCCTAAGGCTGCTCGATAAAACAAGCAAACAATGGGGTGTGTGCAGAGATGATCCCTCCTATAGCCTTAAGGGACAGAGTACAATATGTTGAACAAATGTTTAGTAAACAAGCCAAGCCAAAAAAAAAATCCCATTTGGTTGTGGATGATTGAATTTAAGTTGATATGAAGAAATATATGGGCAATGCTGCTGGGTCCCTATTGTAGTGAAATGTGAAGGCTGCTACATCCAGTTCTCTTGCAGAAAGCATTTAGAGTTGCGTTACCCAGCACGGTACATTACTAGTGTTTCAAAACGTAAAACTGTCCAAATCTGCATTTGTAACTATCAATTTTTTTATTTATTTTTTTTATTTTACCTTTATTTAACCTTTATTTTACCTTTATTTTACCTTTATTTTACCTTTATTTAACCAGGCAAGTCAGTTAAGAACATATCCTTATTTTCAATGATGGCCTGGGAACAGTGGGTTAACTGATCTAGGAACAGTGGGTTAACTGATCTAGGAACAGTGGGTTAACTGGTCTAGGAACAGTGGGTTAACTGGTCTAGGAACAGTGGGTTAACTGATCTAGGAACAGTGGGTTAACTGATCTAGGAACAGTGGGTTAACTGGTCTGGGAACAGTGGGTTAACTGGACTAGGAACAGTGGGTTAACTGGTCTAGGAACAGTGGGTTAACTGCTCTAGGAACAGTGGGTTAACTGGTCTAGGAACAGTGGGTTAACTGCTCTAGGAACAGTGGGTTAACTGATCTAGGAACAGTGGGTTAACTGGACTAGGAACAGTGGGTTAACTGGTCTAGGAACAGTGGGTGAACTGCTCTAGGAACAGTGGGTTAACTGGTCTAGGAACAGTGGGTTAACTGGTCTAGAAACAGTGGGTTAACTGATCTAGGAACAGTGGGTTAACTGGTCTAGGAACAGTGGGTTAACTGGTCTAGGAACAGTGGGTTAACTGGTCTAGGAACAGTGGGTTAACTGGTCTAAGAACAGTGGGTTAACTGGTCTAGGAACAGTGGGTTAACTGGTCTAGGAACAGTGGGTTAACTGGTCTAGGAACAGTGGGTTAACTGGTCTAGGAACAGTGGGTTAACTGGTCTAGGAACAGTGGGTTAACTGGTCTGGTCTAGGAACAGTGGGTTAACTGGTCTAGGAACAGTGGGTTAACTGGTCTAGGAACAGTGGGTTAACTGGTCTAGGAACAGTGGGTTAACTGGTCTAGGAACAGTGGGTTAACTGGTCTAGGAACAGTGGGTTAACTGGTCTAGGAACAGTGGGTTAACTGGTCTAGGAACAGTGGGTTAACTGTCTGTTCAGGGGCAGAACGACAGATTTGTACCTTGTCAGCTCGGGGGTTTGAACTCGCAACCTTCCGGTTACAACGCTCTAACCACTAGGCTACGCTGCCGCTCCATGACATGTAGGTTATCTCTTCAGTACAAGGGATAGGTCTAGGGTCAGTTTCCTGGACCCAGATCATGATTTTATTAAGTCAAAGACCAGGTTTGGGGCCGTGAAACCTGCCCTAAGAGTTCAGTCTACAGTTACGGAAATGTTCACAAGTCACATGAATCACATGTATTTCAGAGGCCAGACTTCCACGTAGGTCCAACGTCCAATGTCGTCCTAACGACGCAAACATAACCATTGATGCTTTTGACAAACTCGAACATACTAGCATCACAGTAGTGTGCTTACCCACCCTTGTTATCACCACACTCCATGAGATGTTGAATAGGACACGTTCCCTTATATTGTGAAGTCAACTGATGTACAGTTGTAGAATTTAAACCAGCCCATGAATATGGAACTTTCCATTTGAATATCCATTCGGGAAAAAAGCAGCGTGTCAATCACAGCGTCAGAATTCCACTTTTGCCTCACAATACAAAAAAAATAAAATACCAAAAAAATTACAGAATTCAGAAATATGATATAGCTCTGACAGCTATAGTGAGGCTCCACTGCACTGACCTGCTGACTGTATATCGTATGTAAGAAAGGCCCACTGCACCACTACCCATAGACAGACACACACGTAGACAAGGGAAGGCCCGACACACAGAGAAAATGACCAAAGCAAAGTTCCACTACATCCATCAAGCTGGATGAATCATGAGTTGGAGCTGCTTTTCTACCAGTCAGAGATGTTTTTTTATTTTCAAAGATTAATAAGAATATATATAGTATGTACAGCATATACAGTAATTCTACACAGAGACAGAGGTCAGCGGAAATGTGTTGGCTTGCTAATGAGCACGACTTCTGGTAGCTGATTGTGACAAGTCTGGTGTAGCGTTTGCTTGTTAATTAGGAACATTGTTTTTTTTTAATTATTTGTATTTTATTTTACTTCATGTCATTACGTTATCATTAAAATAGAAATGAACTTGAAACAATATATCTTTAATGAATAACCTGCTTGCATTCTGTTAACATTAATCACGGTACTCCATTCTGCTTGTTTGTTTTATCTGTCGGACCCGTTGCCTAGTCAACGCCATTTTACCTGCTGTTGTTGTGCTAGCTGATTACCTGTTGTTGTCTCACCTACTGATTTAGCTAGCTTTCACAATTCAACACCTGTGATTACTGTATGCCTCGCTGTATGTATCTCTCAAATGTCAATACGCCTTGTATACTGTTGCTCAGGTTAGTTATCATTGTTTTAGTTCACAATGGAGCCCCTAGTTCCACTCTTTAAACCCCTGATACCTCCTTTGTCCCACCTCCCACACTCCCACACGGTGATCTCACCCATTACAACCAGCATGTCCAGAGATACAACCTCTCTCATCATCACCCAGTGCCTGGGCTTACCTCCGCTGTACCCGCACCCCACCATACCCCTGTCTGCGCATTATGCCCTGAATATATTCTACCATGCCCAGAAACCTGCTCCTCTTATTCTCTGTCCCCAACGCTCTAGGCGACCAGTTTTGATAGCCTTTAGCCGCACCCTCATACTACTCCTTCTCTGTTCCGCGGGTGATGTGGAGGTAAACCCAGGCCCTGCATGTCCCCAGGCACCCTCATTTGTTGACTTCTGTGAAAAAGCCTTGGTTTCATGCATGTCAACATCAGAAGCCTCCTCCCTAAGTTTGTTTTACTCACTGCTTTAGCACACTCTGCTAACCCTGATGTCCTTGCCGTGTCTGAATCCTGGCTCAGGAAGGCCACCAAAAATTCAGAGATTTCCATACCCAACTATATAATCTTCCGTCAAAATAGAACTGCTAAAGGGGGAGGAGTTGCAGTCTACTGCAGAGATAGCCTGCAAAGTAATGTCATACTTTCCAGGTCCATACCGAAACAGTTCGAACTACTCATTTTGAAAATCACTCTCTCCAGAAATAAGTCTCTCACTGTTGCCGCCTGCTACCGAACCACCTCAGCTCCCAGCTGTGCCCTGGACACCATTTGTGAATTGATCGCCCCCCATCTAGCTTCAGAGTTTGTTCTGTTAGGTGACCTAAACTGGGATATGCTTAACACCCCGGCAGTCCTAAAATCTAAGCTAGATGCACTCAATCTCACACAAATCATCAAGGAACCCACCAGGTACAACCCTAACTCTGTAAGCAAGGGCACCCTCATAGACGTCATCCTGACCAACTGGCCCTCCAAATACACCTCCGCTGTCTTCAACCAGGATCTCAGCGATCACTGCCTCATTGCCTGTATCCGCTACTTAGCCGCAGTCAAACGACCACCCCTCATCACTGTCAAACGCTCCCTAAAACACTTCTGTGAGCAGGCCTTTCTAATCGACCTGGCCCGGGTATCCTGGAAGGACATTGACCTCATCCCGTCAGTTGAGGATGCCTGGTCATTCTTTAAAAGTAACTTCCTCACCATTTTAGATAAGCATGCGCCGTTCAAAAAATGCAGAACTAAGAACAGATACAGCCCTTGGTTCACTCCAGACCTGACTGCCCTCGACCAGCACAAAAACATCCTGTGGCAGACTGCAATAGCATCGAATAGTCCCCGCGATATGCAACTGTTCAGGGAAGTCAGGAACCAATACACGCAGTCAGTCAGGAAAGCTAAGATCTGCTTCTTCAGGCAGAAGTTTGCATCCTGTAGCTCCAACTCCAAAAAGTTCTGGGACACTGTGAAGTCCATGGAGAACAAGAGCACCTCCTCCCAGTTGCCCACTGCACTGAGGCTAGGTAACACGGTCACCACCGATAAATCCATGATTATCGAAAACTTCAACAAGCATTTCTCAACAGCTGGCCATGCCTTCCGCCTGGCTACTCCAACCTCGGCCATCAGCTCCACCCCCCCGCAGCTCCTCGCCCAAGCCTCTCCAGGTTCTCCTTTACCCAAATCCAGATAACAGATGTTCTGAAAGAGCTGCAAATCCCGGACCCGTATAAATCAGCTGGGCTTGACAATCTAGACCCTCTATTTCTGAAACTATCCGCCGCCATTGTCGCAACCCCTCTTACCAGCCTGTTCAACCTCTCTTTCATATCGTCTGAGATCCCCAAGAATTGAAAAGCTGCCGCAGTCATCCCCCTCTTCCCTGCCATCTCGAATCCCACCGTACCTTCTCCGCTGTGCAATCTGGTTTCCGAGCCGGTCACGGGTGCATCTCACACTCAAGGTACTAAACGATATCATAACCGCCATCGATAAAAGACAGTACTGTGCAGCCGTCTTCATCGACCTTGCCAAGGCTTTTGACTCTGTCAATCACCATATTCTTATCGGCAGACTCAGTAGCCTCGGTTTTTAGGATGACTGCCTTGCCTGGTTCACCAATTACTTTGCAGATAGAGTTCAGTGTGTCAAATCGGAGGGCATGCTGTCCGGTCCTCTGGCAGTCTCTATGGGGGTGCCACAGGGTTCAATTCTCGGGCCGACTCTTTTCTCTGTATATATCAATGATGTTGCTCTTGCTGCGGGCGATTCCCTGATCCACCTCTACGCAGACGACACCATTCTATATACTTTCGGCCCGTCATTGGACACTGTGCTATCTAACCTCCAAACGAGCTTCAATGCCATACAACACTCCTTCCGTGGCCTCCAACTGCTCTTAAACGCTAGTAAAACCAAATGCATGCTTTTCAACCGATCGCTGCCTGCACCCGCATGCCCGACTAGGATCACCACCCTGGATGGTTCCGACCTTGAATATGTGGACATCTATAAATACCTAGGTGTCTGGCTAGACTGCAAACTCTCCTTCCAGACTCATATCAAACATCTCCAATCCAAAATCAAATCAAGAGTCGGCTTTCTATTCCGCAACAAAGCCTCCTTCACTCACGCCGCCAAGCTTACCTTAGTAAAACTGACTATCCTACCGATCCTCGACTTCGGCAATGTCATCTACAAAATTGCTTCCAACACTCTAATCAGCAAACTGGATGCAGTTTATCACAGTGCCATCCGTTTTGTCACTAAAGCACCTTATACCACCCACCACTGCGACTTGTATGCTCTAGTCGGCTGGCCCTCGCTACATATTCGTCGCCAGACCCACTGGCTCCAGGTCATCTACAAGGCCATGCTAGGTAAAGCGCCTTATCTCAGTTCACTGGTCACGATGGCAACACCCATCCGTACCACGCGCTCCAGCAGGTGTATCTCACTGATCATCCCTAAAGCCAACACCTTTCGCCGCCTTTCGTTCCAGTACTCTGCTGCCTGTGACTGGAACGAATTGCAAAAATCGCTGAAGTTGGAGACTTTCATCTCCCTCACCAACTTCAAACATCAGCTATCTGAGCAGCTAACCGATCGCTGCAGCTGTACATAATCTATTGGTAAATAGCCCACCCATTTTCACCTACATCATCCCCACACTGTTGATATTTATTTACTTTTCTGCTCTTTTGCACACCAATATCTCTATCTGTACATGACCATCTGATCATTTATCACTCCAGTGTTAATCTGCAAAATTGTAATTATTCGCCTACCTCCTCATGCCTTTTGTAAACATTGTATATAGACTCCCCTTTTTTTCTACTGTGTTATTGACTTGTTAATTGTTTACTCCATGTGTAACTCTGTGTTGTCTGTTCACACTGCTATGCTTTATCTTGGCCAGGTCGCAGTTGCAAATGAGAACTTGTTCTCAACTAGCCTACCTGGTTAAATAAAGGTGAAATAAAAAATGAATAAAAACAGATGATTGTTATGTGACTGAAACCTCAGACTCAGACGTCAAGATTTTTGTTGGAAAGCAACTGTTTCTATTATTTTGTAAGAAGAAGAAGAAGGCAACGTCGTGACAATATCAGCTGTGACATCTCTCAGAACTACTTCTTCTATTTTTAATCCCCCATAATTGTATTTCTGGATTAGTGTCTGTATGGGAGATATTCATCAATTCAATATGATTTCATTATTCCAGATGCTCCATGGTTTATCCAACAATCATAAACCCAGAAACCCTTGGAAGTAATTGTGTTCAAAGGGCTCTATCTCACTAGGACACGCCTATCAAAAACAGAAAACAAACAGATCCTGTCTGTGAGAGTGGGTTGTTGTGTTAATCCATGTCTATTGGCTGGGTCTGCAGGTCTGTGAGAGTGGTTTGTTGTGCTAGCCATGTCTAGTGGCTGGGTCTGCAGGTCTGTGAGAGTGGTTTGTTGTGCTAGCCATGTCTAGTGGCTGGGTCTGCAGGTCTATGAGAGTGGGTTGTTGTGCTAGCCATGTCTAGTGGCTGGGTCTGCAGGTCTGTGAGAGTGGGTTGTTGTGTTAGCCATGTCTAGTGGCTGGGTCTGCAGGTCTGTGAGAGTGGGTTGTTGTGCTAGCCATGTCTAGTGGCTGGGTCTGCAGGTCTGTGAGAGTGGGTTGTTGTGCAAGCCATGTCTAGTGGCTGGGTCTGCGAGAGTGGCTTCTTGTTGTGCTAGCCATGTCTAGTGGCTGGGTCTGCAGGTCTGTGAGAGTGGGTTGTTGTGCTAGCCATGTCTAGTGGCTGGGTCTGCAGGTCTGTGAGAGTGGGTTGTTGTGTTAACCATGTCTAGTGGCTGGGTCTGCAGGTCTGTGAGAGTGGGTCGTTGGGCTAGCTGTGTTTATAGGCTGGGTCTGAAGGTCTATGAGAGTGGGTCGTTGTGCTAGCCGTGTCTAGTGGCTGGGTCTGCAGGTCTGTGAGAGTGGGTCGTTGTGCTAGCTGTGTTTATAGGCTGGGTCTGAAGGTCTATGAGAGTGGGTCGTTGTGCTAGCCGTGTCTAGTGGCTGGGTCTTCAGGTCTGTGAGAGTGGGTCATTGTGCTAGCCATTTCTAATGGCTGTATCTGCAGGTCTGTGAGACTGGGTCGTTGTGCTAGTCACGTCTAGTGGCTGGGTCTGCAGGTCTGTGAGAGTGGGTCGTTGTGCTAGCCATTTCTAATGGCTGGATCTGCAGGTCTGTGAGAGTGGGTCGTTGTGCTAGCCATGTTTATAGGCTGGGTCTGCAGGTCTGTGGGAGTGGGTCGTTGTGTTAGCCATGTCTAGTGGCTGGGTCTGCAGGTCAAATCAAAAGGAGGCTAATATTCTGTTCCCATTGGATCCCCCAATAATTATAATAATTCCATTAAGTCTTCTGTGCCCATATGATCCCCCAATAATTAGAATCATTCCACTTCCTGCAATCTCAGCTTGACCTGTTTCTGCAGGAGGAGAACTAAGTCTGTAGGTTGTTCTTGGGATATGTCCAATACAATTGACTGGATAGGAAGTGACAGAAGCATAAAAGCTCAGTGACCCATTGCTGTAGATAGCGAACCTCTAATTAGCCCAGTCCCAGGAGACTATGGTGTGTCTACTGATGTCACAGGCTTTAACTATGTCCTCAACTTCTCATCAGAAAAGTGAGGAAACACCTGATTGTTATTTTTTATATTTGTTATTTAAAAATACATTTAAAAAAAAAATGTGTTCATTGTACATGACCATAAATTCAGTGTTGAAGCGAAATTATGAACAAAAGTTTTTGTTGTTTTCATTTCCTTTATCAATATTTTATCAGCAGGCAGATGGAGAATAGAATGCAGGCTTGTGCTTACTCCCCAACATTTGAAAAGCATAACAAATTGATTAACTGAGTGAAATTAAATCATTGGCACATGTCCGATATAAAGCTTACCTCAGAGATATGGCTCATTCTAAAAAGCAATCAAACATGAATTGTTCCACTTCTTGAACACATAAAAAAAACTACAACGATTATGTATTCATTAATTCATTTCATAAAGCCATCTGTTTAATTAAAATGCTGGGCTTTATGACATTGTACCATCCAACAAATATCTGTCTGGATTGGTTTGGCCTCTTGATTGCTCCGTGGATTTATGATTTTCTATGGACACATTTCAACATTTCTTAAGTGGTATTTAACTTGTGACTTTGTCTAGGTGCTTTAGTCTCTCCCCCTCTCTCTGTCTATCTCTCTCTCTACCTCCCCTCTCTCTCTCACACCCTCTCTCCCTCTCTCCCTCCCTCCAAATGTGTTGTATTGTATTCAGGGCTGTCATGATTAGTTCCAGCTAAGGCTTTGGAC